>NW_003852447.1:9158196-9159377 GCF_000181295.1 Otolemur garnettii
ACTGGGTCTGGGCAGTGGCTGGGGATTCCCAATCAGCTTCAATACAATGACATAGCCGTAGTCCAGACAAGACTGTGTTGTCTTAGGGCCTGGGAAAAGGTTCAGGCTCCTGGAGATGTCTCTAAATCTTTCATTAAAATAATGCAGTCGGGAAATGAACCTTATACTGACTTTCTCGCCCAACTAAAAACTGCAATAAGGCTGTTGCCCAGCCAGAGCTAAGAGACATGCTTTTCCAAACTTCAGCGTTTGAAAATTCCAACTTGGAGTGTCAAAAGGCCCTGCGACCTTTGAGAGCACAAAACACTCCCTTAGAGGAGTATATACGGGTATGTGCTGACATAGGAAAGAATCCTATAAGGCTAATTTACTGGCTACTGCTTTAAAAGAAAGGGTCAGTTTGTATCTTCCCCTTAAATAATAGTCCTAGGTTTCCGCTCACTAAAGCTCCTTTCACTCTTAATTTTCTCAATCTCAGCAATGATGAAAAGACAGCTGCAGAACGCCATTGGACATCTCTCATTCATGCACCATCCTCTCCAGTACAACAACCTATCTTTTATAAAAAACCAGATATGACAGAGTGGAAGCCTGGCTATGCGCTGCAATGGGGTCGAGGCTTTGCCCATATTATTACAGAACATCAAGAAAAGCAGTGGCTACCAGCCCGCTGGATTAAGCCTCAACAGGAAAGTTTACCAGCACCTTAAGCAAGTTTGTTTTCACTAACCTTTCTTCTACAGGACCTTAGCTTAGGCAGTTTCATAGTGGAGAAATCCTGGATCAATCTCCTCTGTGGGAACTCGCGCTGCCTCTCCCATGTCGCCGCCCAGTCTCAGCAGGAAGCAGTTAGGAGCGGTCAGCGCCCCTTTTCCCTGAAGAGGCAGCAGGAGCTTCTATGCAGAGTGGGAGGATTGATACAGGACTTCATTATTTGGGGCTGTATATTAAGCCCCAGGCAAGCTTAGGAGGCATCTTCTAAACCTTGGACAATTAGGACAACAAAGACCTCGAACAGGCTTTAAGGTAAAGGTTATTCTGGTATCGGCAAGGTAAGAGAATTTCACTTGTTGGGTTCGTTTCTACTTCATTAGGCATCTGATCTTAAAGTTATACTGCTTTTGGAAAGGGTCTGAGTTTGCAGCCCTTTCTCTACCTAAGCTTTGGGTGATGCTTAATAC
>NW_003852447.1:9159463-9168769 GCF_000181295.1 Otolemur garnettii
CTAGTTTGGCTAAAATAAGTTTCCTTTATGTCTAAATTAGCTCTGATGATATATTTTTGTTATGCTTATGTGCCCTTTTGTTTCTTTTACTCAGCGGAAAGCTTCTCGGTGAGGAGAAGGGCAGAAACAACCAACAACAGACCTTCTCCCTTGCCTCTTCAGAAATGTCTTTAATACACTAGAGGGGGGAAATGTAGGAGACCCCAAGAGCCAGATGACATCGGAGCAAGATGACCTGCAGCTGAGGCCTGGACCTCGGGCCATTCCTCCACAGGAGTTCCTTGTGGAAGAAGAGCCCGTGCCCTCAGCCCGTAGTCATTGTTAATTACTGCCCTCACCTGTGTTCTGGTTCAGTAAAAGGCTGGTGCGGAGGTTGCTCAGGGCTACCCAGAAAGTAAGGGCTAGCCTGCCTTCCACAAGCTTGTACTTCTAATCCGCTTCTCGCCTGATTCCTTCCTGCGCTAACCGAGACCAGGGCCACAGGAGCCCGAAGGGTCACGACATATTTGGATGTTTAATATTAATTGATCTTAAGATATATAGAATATACTTCATTAATATGTTATGGGTTTTGCCACATGAGACATCTTAGGTCAACTTCTCAAATGTTTTTCTGCCGTATTTTGAAATGTTACTTGCGATCAGGCCATAAACAGGCAACTCAAGAGTACCTTCACAGCTGCTGGAATAATCCCCGAGTGTTGTTTGGATAACAGCATTCCCTCTCTCACAAAGCCACAGTGGCTTTCATCTACTTTCTATTCCCGATATAAACTTCTAAATACTTGCTACAAGGTTTGGGAAAATTCAAACCCACCTAACAAAGACGACTGTGTTGTTTTTGCCTGATGATTCACGATTAAATTCCACTGTTGACTTTGGATCAACTATTTCTTCCAGCCTAAATCTCTTTTGCATATGTTGAAATATTTTCCTCCCAAAAAAATCTCACCCATAAAACTTGCCTATACCACAATGTCTTTTTTTCTAAACAAGCAAATAAACAAAAAACATTGATGTCATCAAAATGTTTCAATAAATCCCAGCTTCAGAAATGTCATCCTTATTAGAATGAAGTTGGTGGCTGGCTTGCATTTGTAAGTGTTTCAAAATTTTTCTGCTATTCAAAGTGTTTTATATTAACAGGAATTATAATGGTGTACCCACCATAGTTTAATATTTTTATTTTTTGAAAGGATAAAATACCACATTCTTCACAAACACTATTGTTAGATATAGATTTATATAACTTTTGAGAGAAATTTGGCCACAGTTATAAAAAAAATTTCAATTTCAATACAATAGTGAGTTGCATGGGATATATTGATACATCTGAACAAAGATATACAGTTAAGTATATTTAATTATATTCTCAGCAGCTTTGTTTATTGCAAAAAGTTATTGAACCAAAAATTGATGAAATATTCACCAATTTAAAAATTATAAATGAGGCAGCTCTGTGTACACTGATAAGGAAAAGTGTCTCAGATGTGGTGAAGCAAGCTAAACTCACTGCAGAATTCTAAGCGCACAGTGACGCCATTTATTCAAAGTCATGTTAGAAGTGCTTGCTTCTGGGATGTGTGGTACTTTTATTTCTCTTTTGCAAATAGATCTAAGCATCTACTATTCTTATAGTATAAAATATAGAAGCAGATTTGGCTTGCTGTGCGAGAGAGAGCCTGGCTGGAAGTGTGTAGGAGTAGATGGTAGGCAGGCGAAAGGCCAGGGTGGGGGAGTGGACGGAGGAGATGATGGAAAAGGAAAAGGTGGAGGAGGAACAGGGAAGAAGAAAATGAAAAAGAGGAAGAGAATGTGGAAGAAGAGGGGAGGAAGAGGAGGAGAAGAAAAACAACAACAACAACAACAAAAAACAACAACAAGAAAAAGAATGAGCACTGAAGGCCAAAGAGGTGATGAGGAGTCAAAGATACACTAACCGAGGTTAGCAGAGTGAGCTCTGCCCCAGCAGAATTGAGCCATTTGTTCTATTAAGACTCTTAAATAATGTGGACTTGCATGGAAATTATGGGAGTTGATAATTCAGTCTCTAAAAAATTAAAGAGCAAGCAAATGTATCCAAAGTGGCACAAACAAACTTTTAGAATGATGTCCCCCCATCACTGGGTGATTTGATGGCTATGTTCCTTACTTTGATGATTGTGATGGATTCATATCTATGTTAAAACTTATTAAATCACCACCTTACATATATGCAATTTATTATATATCAATTATAATTCAATGGGTTTTTAAAATCCTCAAAAAAAATATGCCCTTACCTGCATTGGGAGGTGTTGTATAAAGTCTTAGTTTAGTGTAGAATAAATAATGTGAATCAAATCTGTACGAATATGGAATCTGTTGTTGCTTTTATAACATATGCAGCAGATAAAGTAGCCAAAATATCTCTAGAGGGTAAATTTTTATCAGTTTCAGTTTTATCTTGTATTCTGAAAAGATTTCTTGTATTGTGGGTAAAATAGTGAGCTCCTTTCTTCTCTGAATATTACACTGGGAGCAAGACCAGGCTCCTGGAGGATTTTCTTATTCAAATAGATTTTTTTTTTTTTTTTTTTTTGCCCTGCGTACCATGGATCCCACAGGGCGGTTAGAAATAAGGACTTAATGAAAAAGAAAAGCACTAAATAAACCTTGTCTTGAGTTAGCATCTATAGGAAGGAGAATTCCAGGATTCAGGAAAGTCTGTTCCCATCCATCACGGTAGAACAATCACCTCATCCGGGACCTCTGAAGCATCCCTCATAATTCTCAAAATCATGCAGAAAGGGGCTGATGAGACCAAACTAACCGAATAAATTCTTCTGAAAATATTATCCTGCAGTTGTTTGGGTAGAAGATATAAAAAAAGATAATAAAACTTGAGACATGAGGCAGTGACCAAGATAAAAACCTCATTGCTTTGGTATTTAAACATTTGAAATCCTGAAAAAGTGAACTGAAGAACACAGTTAAAGCCCATTTCAATGGTAAGGCACAGATTATTAAGAAGTTGCACAAAACCTTTGGAAAATATATGCTAGTTGCTATTGACAAGCCAGTCTTTTCCCAGTATTGAACCTCATGCCTTTGAGAGTGAACATCTGCAGAGGAAGAAGCCTCCTCCACACCTGTGCCTGTCTGGGGTCTCCTCCAAGAACTTCTCCGTCCCTTTCCTCCTCTGCAGGTCAGCACATTTTCTCATCAACACCACTAATCAAAGTGTGCTATTTGCCTCTCTCCATCTCATCTAGCCTGTGGGAAACATTATAGGAAAATGGGTCAACACATCAAAATGCTTAACGGGATTTGCTGAGGCTTCCATTGAGATTGTCCCAGCAGAAAACAATCATTGTCACAGTTCCACCTGCTCATGCATCAGAAGCATATGTTTATAAAACCAAAATGAGAGAATGTATTTAACCCTCCCCAGAAGCATCTCAAAGTCCCTATCAGAGGGGCTCTGTGACTTAACAAGGGCAGCAAAACTATGATTGGCCCTAGGACCATTCCCAGATGAGGAGGAGGAAACAGTAGACTGAGTTAGTCGGAATTTGTTTTTGAAAATTGTATCTCTGCAGAAGCAGAAGAAATAAAAATATTCTCAGTAACTTACCTCACAGGGCATTGATTGAGGCTTCTGGAAGTACAAACAAAACCATAGGTAGATGTAGTCTTTCTAACAAATAAGATCAACCACTGAAACAGGGAACAACCCCAAACCTTCCTTTGAGTAACTTCAAGTTTTAATCATTTTTTCTTTTAATGCTTTAAATGATAAACATTTTAAATATCAAGTTCTGAGGGTGCACAGAAACTCATAGAATTTACATATTGTGTAATTTGACTAAATACGCATTTTAATTATCATTCTTTTTTTTTCCCTTAACTATCTACTTCTTTATCTCTCCCCTTCCTCTTCTGTCTCTTTCTTCTCCACACTCCTTTTTATACTTCCTCATCCTCCTGTCTACACACACCACAGGCCAAGCAGTAGTTCACCATACAAATGGAAACACAAAAATTGGCTTCAATCTAGACTTGGTGATTCACAAGGATGAAATTGTCCATGGTACTTGCCCTTAAATTTTGAAAAAGGAAACAAAGAATTCATGAGGCAGTAAGAAAGGAAAGGCCATACTTACACCGTATTTTGTCTACATACATTTGGATATACAGACCATGCAATGGATAAGTACTAAAATGATTACCTCCTTCAGAATAAAAATGTGGGTAATGGACAATTAATAAGACTTTGTTGTCTCAGAGGACTAAATAAATCACCCTAAAACAACAGGAAAGAAAGAGGAGAGGGAGGGAGGAAAGGAAGAAAGAAAACCAGAAACCCTCGCCAGTGTATTTTTTGTTGCTGTTTGTTTTTGTTTTACCTCAGAACGTTACCTTTGTGTTTGCCAGAAGAATTTCAGAAAGCAGATGCACTTTTTTTCAGTAATATGAGTTGGGAATGGAAGGCTTCACTTGCCAGCCTTAAGAAGGTTATGATCCAAGTTGGGAATATAATTGTCTCCTGCTAGTCAAGAACCTCGATGATCTTCTGTATTAATCAGAGTTCTCTAGAGAAAGAACCAATGGGATGTGTGTGTACGTCTGGGTGCTTGTATATAAATATGTCCTCTGTACACAGTATATATATATACTCTCACACTATATGTAGAAAGAGATTGTTTATAAGGAATTGGCGGACACTGTTACAGAGGCTGGTAAACCCATAATTTTCTGTGTAAACAAACCAGAAGAGCACCATGCAGAAGTCCTAACACGGTCTCCTGGAGAATTCCCTCTTGCTTGGGGGAGCTGGATTTTCTTTTTTCTATTTAAGCCTTCAACTAACTGGCTGAAGCCCATCCACATTATTGAGGGCAATCTACTATTTCTTGACTTAAATGTTAATCTCATCCAAAACGCTCTTCAAACTGACACAAACGTAACCATTACATCTTTAGGGAAGATCTTGAAAATGTTTAAAAAGACAAACACAAAACAGAAAAGAAAAATACAGGTCATTATTCCTTATCCAAAATGCTTGGGCTCAGAAGGGTTCAGGATTTGAGATTTGTTTGGATTTTGGAACATATGCATGAGCATAATAAGATATTTTGGAGATGGAACTTCAGTCTAAATACAAAATTCATTTATGTATCTTATACACTTTATACATACAGCCTGAAGGTAATTTTAAACAGTACTTTTAATACATTTGTGCATGAAACAAAGTTTGTATTAAGTACGTACATGTAGAATTCTCCACTTGTAGTATCAAGTCCGCACTCAAGAAGTTTTGAATTCTGGAGCCTTTCAGATTAGGGATTGAGACAGTATTGAGACATATCACCACAGATTTTTGTGTTTAAAAAAAAAATGAAGGTTCACTGATGTGTGTCAGCATACCATTGTACCAACAGAATGTGGTATCGGTTTCCTCTGTGACAAGCAGAAACTTTTTCATGTGAAGTTATTTCTTCTCATTTTAGAGAAGAGAGCAAAAAAGGCTGAGTAGTTAGTGTCTGATTTCTTAACAAGAATTAAAAGAATGGGTTACTTTTAAATACATTCCAAGTAGGCACTTGCCTCAGTGAATTGAACATTTTTCTTTTTTAAGATACTAGTATTTATCTCACTTACTGACATTGTCAGTTTCTACGGTTAGATTTAGCTCGGGCAGACGAAATTGCCCTTCCCTGGCCCTCCGTCCTCTCATACACTCCTATCCTGCCTGGCTTACGCCATCACCAGAGAGTTGTCACACACAGGGGGTTTCTTCTCATTCCGGTGTCTGATACCGACCACGCTGTGAGCTTTTCAATCTACACAGGAATGTTATTTTAACATTATCAACACAAAGATTAACCAAAAACATGTTCTTTCTTCTACTTAGGGTTTGGAAATCCGAAGCTTTCAAAGCCATGCTTCTACCAGACTTGTCTATCGTCAAGTATTAAATACATTTCTTCCCTTATGCCACAGGGTTTCTTCCTCCATGTTTCTGAACTTGACACTACAATCACTCTAAATAACTCATTCTCAGTTCATTAATTTTTTGAGGTTTATCAATGGGTAGTATCTGATTCAAATTTTCCCAATATTCCTATGAAAACCTGTCATTTTAAACAGTAATATTTAACTTTTTAAAAAGTTTTAAAATGCTATTACCATACATGTATGTAATCTTATTACATAAATTCAAATGCATTATAAGGATGCAAACCTTTGTAGATGATGTTATAAGGCACATCATTCACGGTAGTACCATAGAAGTCAATTACGTGTGTGTTAGTGTTTAGGTCACTGAGGAACTATGCTTCAAAGTAGAATGCCTCAAATATCAGGATCAAATATGTTTTTCCTACACTTTCATCAATTGCTCAAATCAAAATATATTTTGTTTTTTGGTATATTTAGACAATTGCTTCCTACAGAAGCATTTTGTTTTTCCTGAAGTTCCTTGGAGTTTCCAATTCATTTTTTAAAATAATTATCAAAAGAAGACCAGCCACAGTGGCTCATGCCTGCAATCTTAGCACAGTGGGAGGCCGAGGCAGATGGATTGTTTGAGCTCAGGAGTTGGAGGTCAGCCTGAGCAAGGGTGAGACATCGTCTCTACTAAAAATGAAATTCATGAGACAGGAGGATCACTGGAGCCCAAGAATTTGAGGTTGCTGTAAGCTATGAGGTCACAGCACTCTACCAGGGGTGACAAACTAGACTCTGTCTCATAAAAAGAGAAAGAAAGAAAGAAAAGTCATCAAAAGAAACATAAATCTTCACAATCCAGAGTTTTGTGTTCATATTATTTGGCATAGCACATCTTTTTTAAAATGTTATTTTCTTATTGGTCTGACTCCCATTCAGTTTGGACTGATTATTTATAAACTTAATGCATCATTTTTAAACTCTACATTTTTCATTGCATTTCTGGGGTGGGCCGATTGTTCCTTCCATATTTTATCTCTCCCTTTTGTTCATTCTTTTGTTATTCTGGAGTAAATCCTCAAGGAATTCTCTCAACCCAAATTCTGTGTAGCATTAAGCTTTTTAAGTCATCCCTTGTTGAAAAAAATATCTTTATTTTGACATTTGATTAAAAGCTCAGCTTTCTTTCCTTGCCATATGCCTGAAAAAGAGGACAACCATGCAAGTTCTGGACATTACCGTTAAAGCTGCAGGTTATACATTATGTTAGAGCTGACTTGGAAGCACTAAATACAAGGCCAAATAACGGCCCCGGAAGATATCAAACGAATAAATGAAATCTCTAGAATCTGTGCATACGTGCAAAAGCAAAAGTGGTTTTTTATTTTCCAGAGATGATTAAGGTTACAGACCTTGAAGCTGAGAGTTTATCCTAAATTACTCCACTGGGTCAAAAGAATCACCTCAAGACAGAAAACTTTCTCCGACTGAAGTCAGGAAGGACGCAGCAGAAGGAATCAGGACCCAAGAGAGACAAATGTGACTTTGTTGGTGTGAAGAGAAGAGAAGAGAAGAAGGCAACAGCGTGAGGATTTGGCCTCTTAGAAGGAGCATTCCTTCCAGCGGCCAGCAAGGAAATGGAACTTTAGGCCTATAAGCAAAGACTGAATTCTGCCAACAGCCCAAATGAACTTAGATGTAGATTCTTCACCAAAGCCTCCAGATAAAAGTCCAGGCTGTCTTATACCATTGATTTTGGCCTCATAAATCAAACAGAAAAACAAAGAAAGTGGTTGAACCCACTCAGACTTCTGACCCATACAACTGTGAGATGAAAAATGTGTATTGTTTTAATCCACTAAACAGACGGTAATTTGTTTCGGTAGCGGTTGAAAACCAGTACACCAGGCTTTATCAGAAGACTCTTGGGAAACTTATAAAATTCAGAGCAGGAGCAAAGAATTTACAGAAAGAAAATACAACAGCCAAAAAAGTGGTCAATAGTTCAAAAGAACATATATTTGTTCTACCAATTAGCACTTACCCTCTCTAAGGGCTTGGTACAAGTTTCCCTGAAAAAATAGAGAGATTCGTGTGAGGTTTGTTTATTAGGAGTGCTCTTCACAACCACACTGGGAGGGCACAGAAGAAAGTGGAATGGATCCATGAGAGAACCTGAACACTAGCAAGCAGAGGCCTCGGTGAACCTGACAGGAAGTGCCAAAGAGGGATGCCCCTTCAGAGTTATTCTGAGACAGAGGGTAGGGCTCATGCCTTTATATTCATAGTTCAAATAGTCAGTGTGGGCCAGGCCCGGTAGAGCCTGTGTCCTGACCTAGCCCACTCTCTGCAGCTCAGGGAATGCCTTTTGGAATGTTTTTAGCTTGGGGTTTGGGGAGTCTGTTGCTGGCAGCACTTACAGCAGCAGAGAGAGTGAGGTTTTCATTGCAGCAAGGGCATCTCGGCATCACCATCTACTATGTGGCTGCTATTATTAAATCCACCACAGTTTATGCTGAAAGACAACATAGTATATCTTAGGGAAAACAGAATAATTAACACAACCAAGTTCTGCAATATATTCAAGCATACATTTACTCAATCTTCAGATTTTTTTTATTAAGTATAAAAATGCTCTAGGTACTATGCTTAGTTACATAGTTGCTTTTTTGCCTACTATATAGCGATTTTATCCTTTTCAGATTATTAGCACATTTATTTCATATCCCAGCATTTGGTCTATCTTGTTGAACATATTCTATGCAATTGTAAGAAAGTGAATGTGATTCTTGTTTGGTATCAATTATGTCAAGACAGGGGTTGACGGGGTTGTTTATATCCTCTGAGTCTTTACTGATCCTTTTCCTAGTTGTTTCATGAATTACTGAGAGTTAAATCTCTTCCTCTGATTATGGAATTGTCTATTTCTCCTTTTAATTCTGTCACCTTTTGCCTGGAGTCTGCCCTGTGCATGAATCAACTAAAGATTCAGGCCAATATTGTCCTAAAAATGTCTCTAGTTTTCTTCTTCTGTAAATTCTCTTCACTTTCCAGTAGATGAGGTTGCCCTGGACTCTGTCCTCCAGTTATTCAAATACGTAAGCTTAGGAGTTTTCTGAAGGAATGTTTGCTGCAGGTCCCTTTGGAGAAGGCTTGGAGAGAAACATACAGTGTGTTCTTGCAACAACGGTATAGGGTTCCACCCCAAGGAGACCTGGCTCACCTTTCAATTAAGCATCTCTGGGTATGTGAACTGACGGAATTCTTGAAACTAGGTAAGAGAATATGGTGATTCAAGTAATATTTTGGATACCAGACAAAGTTTTTCTCAATTGATACCAAACAAGGATAGAATTTGCATTCTTTTTTTTTTTT
>NW_003852447.1:9168989-9201512 GCF_000181295.1 Otolemur garnettii
AGCCAGAATTTGCATTCTTATGATTGCACAGGATATATTCACCAGGATAGAGCAAATGCTGGGATATGAAACAAACACATTAATAAACTGAAAATCATAATCTATGGATTAATAAATAGTCCTAGTCTGGTTGGCCAATTATCTATTTCATTTCTGTGGACTCTGATCAATTAGCCACAACAAAAGATCTCTATAGGCAAAGGCATTTTTATTTCTCGTAATTCTCGACTGCCCTTTCTAGTTGACATGCTCACCCCGTTTTGACAATTAAGTGTGGCCACTTAGCCTTTGCCATCTTGGGGTCACATCAGCCCTACTAAAATTAGGGATCCCTTCTCAATGTTGGCATCCCCTCTGGTCATAGCTGCCCCCAAACAGTGACCGACCACAGAGCTCTGCAAAGATTCAGGTACCCTTCAAACTAATGTCAATGCCTGAATTAAGACAGTGTTCTCTGAGACTTCTCAAGGAAATATTAAGAGCTAGCAATATAGATCGTACATGATAAATCCAGTCCAACTTTTCTGTCTCCATAAATCTTGCCAAAGAAGCTCTGGAATCTCAATTGCATTGAACAGAGGCCACCATTGAGTCTGAGTTCAGTCAACAAACCAAGGGAGTTGTTGGAGCCACCTTCATGAGATAACATATTAGATTTCAAATCTCTTATAAATGGTATCAATAAATTTGACTAAATCTGGTATGGTGTTATATTTTGCTTTCCTTGGTCTAACACTTTAGAATCCACTCCTGTACGTGTTCCCCAGGATTTTGCTGATTTGTAGTAAAAATCTTTGAATTCTTTGGTATGTGAGCTATTTCCTCCTGGCTCATAATGTGCAATTGTTTGCCCTCCAGTGGTTGATTCTCAACGGCTAGTGATTTTGACCCTAAGAGATACTTCAATTTCTGGAGATATTGTTCATTGTATCACTGACAGTAAGGGACAAGTTTTCAGGTATCTAGTGGGTAGACAATAGGGTTTCTGCTAAATATTCTGTAATGTACAGCACAGACCCTCACAACAAAGAATTGTCTAAAGCCAGGTGCTGTGACATGAACCTGTAGTTCCAGCTACTTGGAAGGCTGAGGTGGGAGGATAATTTGAGCCCAGGTGTTCATGTCCAGTACGGACAATATGGGGATATACTGTCCTTACAAAACAAATAAACAAAAAAAAATCTATTTCAAGGTGTCAGTAGTGTTGAGGGAGAGAAAAACCACCACTTCCCCTAAAAAATGCTGAAATTTGACCATAGTTATGGGTCTAAGGACAGCAAGGATAATTGCGGTAAGTCTTGAAGAAAAGAATCACCACTTAATCAAGGCACCTAAGTATGATTATCATATGGTTTTTCAAGCATAAAAAGGTTAGCCTCCTTGGATATGGGAGGGCAAGCTACTTTCACTGACAAGTGAGGCTCAGCATGGCACGTGGATTCAAGATTGTAAGTTTCATTTCATTCCAACCAGACATCTCCATTGCAAGGTTAAAAGAATGCCATTCTCCACAAAGAATGGAATCTTCCATTCTCTACACTTTCATATGAGAAAATTAGCAAGAGTGCATATTTACCTTTCCTTATAATTTAGCAACCCACACAATTAAATTTTATATTTGATTTTCATCAGTATCAGCCCTATGGCTATAGGAAATAAGATAAAATTAGAGTTATCATGGAAGCATTTTCATTATCAGGTTGTGACTTAAGCTGGGAAATAATGGACTTGAAGTTATCATTTTTACTTTGTAAACACTCAGGGGTGCACCCAAAAATTGTGTCTCACATTCCTGTCATTATTGGATTCAGTACTGCTTCATGGTCAAATGTAATAGCCACTTGAGTTTCCAGAGCCTTTGCTTTAGTTGGTATTATGCACAATAAATCACAGTCAATAATAGCTTAAGCACCTGTGATGCTACCGCAAGCCATTGGTTACTAACACCCATTCCCCATTGACAATGAGCTCAGCACCATGCTAAAGCTCAAAGGCATGGCCAAACAATCTCAAAGGCCCATCCTCAAGGTCTATTTCTTGGTACTCAACCACTTTGGTACCATATATAGTTCAGTGTGAACCTAATCAGGAGATAGAAACAACACAGTGATTTAAATAAAAGTTTAATATAAAGAATTACTAAACTATGATCAAGGAGTAACTATACAATGTAAGAGAATACTTTAAGTCCCCTAAGGCTGAGAAGAAGTACCAAAATAAGGAAATACATGGAAGGGGGCTGCACCCACACGGCTATGCCTCAGACTTCACTGGGGAAGGCATAGCTGCATCTCAGTGGATGCTATAGAAGTTTTCTGATGTTCCAAGGTCAGAGCAGCTCTCAGTTACTCAGTAAGCAGGAAGCAAACCTGTAGGGCACAGACAGATCAGAGCCAATGCAAGGTGTGAAGACTTACGGAGTGAGAGGGTGCCATGCAGGAGTGATGTGTGGGTGGGGCTGTGGGAAGGTGTCTGCCGAGCTAAATGGGGCTGTGAGGTGGCTGAGGGGGTGCGCATTGTGGATACAGGGATGGTGCAGAGAACCACTGGCTGTCCCCCACCTACACTGATAGCACAACCGCTAGAAGCAACAGAAGCCCTTTCATCCTGTAGTGCCCATCTAGAGCATGCCCCGAAGAAAGCTGAATGTTATGTTCACTGTAAAGGAGAAATTCTGAAAGGATTTCCGTCCATGGATGTAGAACAGGAGGCACTGAAGGGTCAAGTTTGAGGTGAAAGGCAGTAAAGCGACATTAGGTATACCTTCTCTCTTCCACTGTCTCCTCTTTCCAATCCATTGATTATTCTTTTATTGAACAAATCTCACAGAGCACTCATGATGACCCAGGTGCTCTGTTCCATTCTGGAGATAACACACTGGTCAGGACAGAGCTCTCATGACACTATATCCTATCAGCAAAGTAATAAACAAGCAAAAAGGTCAATAGCTTATTCCCATGTTATGGCAAGAAGAAAATATTGTGTTTCTTAAGAATATCTTTTTTTTTTTTTTAGACAATCTTTGTTGCCCTTGGTAGAGTGCTGTGACTGCTCACAGCAACCTCAAACTCTTGGGCTTAAGTGATTCTCCTGCCTCAGCCTCCCAAGTAGCTGGGACTACAGGCACCTGCCACAACACTCGGCTATTTTTTGTTGCAATTGTCATTGTTGTTTACCTGGCCGGGCCAGGTTCGAACACACCAGCCTCAGTGCGCGTAGCCTACACCATAACCTCTGTGCTATGGGCACCATGCCCAGAGTATCTTTTTTAAAAGACAATAAAGCACTGTAAGGAAATAGAATGTGGTCTAAAAGGTATAGCTATTTTTGACAAGATGGTCATCAAAGCCTTTCTGAAGAGGTAACTTTTGAACAGAGACCTACGACCCCAGCCAGCTAGCACTTCTAACTATTACTCCTCCAGCTATCAATCAATCATCTCAGCTGAAACATATCATCTCCTTCTAAAAAATATTTCCTAACTCCCTGCATACTTACAGATTAAACAAATCAGAGCCTCATTCAGTAACAAACACCACCACAACAAATCTCTAATCTCTAAATCTCTAAAAGGAAATGATTCACTAAACAAGATATAAAAAAGTAAGACTTAATTGTTAAGACTCTGTAAATAAAGATGAAAGTGAGGAAAAGCTTCCCCTTGGTTGGAACTTAGGTGCCTAGAATTTACATCAGAGAGATCAGATGCTGAATCTATGGAAAACTACAAAATTCTAGATACCACATTTAAATTTAGTAATGGCTTCTAACCTACTTTCTTTTAAGACGTGTTCAGATTCAGTATTTGAGGAATGGGGCTGAGTTCACACTGGTTTCAAGTGCTGCAAACTCTACCCAGAAAAGAATTTTATGTGTAAAATCGAAAAAAAAAAAAAAAAAAGGAATTGGCACTTGGAAAGTAGCCTCTGTTGACTATTCCAGGTCCTTCACACAGGTTATTTACTCTTCACAACATGTATAGCAGGGTAGTTTTACACTTTACAGATGAGAAAACTTAGTGTTAGGGTAGAATGCTGGTTCTCTATTTGTGAGTTTCCTTCCTTGCAGCGGTGTGACACACCAGGTCGGAAGATTTTCTTACTTTGACAAATTTGGAAGATTGCCTGGTCATATTTAGCAGAATTCTCCTCTTGCTTTTACCTCCTGGGAGTTCTCCATGCCTCTGCACCTGTGGTTCACTTGGTCTACAGCTTCCTATGGGACGTTATCTCCAGCCACAGACAGTTTACTCCATAAATGGAAAAACCACACAGAGCCCGACACGATCCAGCCATGTTCAAGTTCTGGGTTCAGGCTGTATGTTCATTTGTCTTTCAGACTCAGCTCTGTCCTCCCACTGACATTTATTAAAAATAAAATCTTTGAATTTTGACCTGGCATCTCTTTCATTTTTTGTTTTTTCCAGAAACCTGGAAAAAAAAAAAAAGCTGGGCCTTTACTGGTCTCGCTCTGAAATACAACATGAGATTGTGACACATGAAATGTGTTGCCCAAGATGACATAAATTAATTGGTGGCAACCAGGATTCATATGATGCAGATATTTGCTCTGCCATAATTCTCAAAGTATGTACATTGTAAATTTGTCCTTAGAGGTGTTGCATGAAAAAATATTTTCTGGTAAATAATTTTAGGAGTCATTATATGCTATATCATCTTATTAGAATATATATGTGATTTTTTTTTGAGACAAAATCTTACTCCTCAGTCATTCTGGATAGACTGCCTTGATTGTCATCACAGCTCACAGCAACCTCAAACTCCTGGTTCAAGCAATCCTGCCTCACTCTCCCAAGAAGCTGGGACTACAGGTGCCTGCCACCACACCTGGTTAATTTTTCTATTTTTCGTAGAGATGGGATCTTGCTCTTCCTCAGGCTGATCTCCACCTACTGAGTTCAAGCCATCCTCCTGTACCTGGTCTTTGGGAGTACTAGGATTACAGGAGTCAGCCACCCAGCACCCCACATAGAGATTTAGACTATAAATTTGCATACTGAAAGCCCTGAGAAGTTCAGGATTTGAGTGAGAAAATTTAGTTTAAATCAATTGATTAATTCATTGATTCAACAAATATGTATTTGACCTTCACCAAGTTCAGGTCAAAAAGAAAGCATGTACAAAGGTCCCAAGTCAAGAAAAAGCTGGTTTGTTTGGAAAACTTACCAAAGGCTGAAGTGTAGTGGGAACATAAGAATGGTAAGAATGAGGTCATAGGAGCTGGCAAGGGACAGATCAAGCAGAAAGGAGCAGGCCACCAAAAGAAATTTGGGTGTTCATTCTAAATAGAACCAGAAGCCATTAAAAGAGGTTGCCCAACATTAAACTTATTTGGCCACAATCAATCCTATTCACTATCCTAATACTTTAATAAACATGTTATGCTGATTTACACTCTGCTGAGCCCTTGCACATGAGACTAGGACTCACAGTGACCAAGATGAGCTCATCCAGCCTTGAGGTCATTTCATAGTCACTACAAACTGGGTCCCAAGTATCGATTCTGCACATAGTCACTACTCAATGAAGGATTAATTGAATGAGTTAAAATTATGAAATGATGGGAAACTATTACATTTAACAAACGATAAGGCTCGGTGCCTGTGGCTCAAGTAGCTAAGGCGCCAGCCACATACACCTAAGGTGGCAGGTTCAAATCCAGCTTGGGCCTGCCAAACAACAATGACAACCACAACCAAAAAAATGGCCAGGTGTTGTGGCAGGCACCTGTGGTCTCAGCTACTTGGGAGGCTGAGGCAAGAGAATTGTGTAAGCCCAAGAGTATAAGGTTGCTGTGAGCTGTGAGGCCATAGCACTCTACCCAGGGTGACAGTTTGAGACTCTATTTCAAATAAATAAATAAATAAATAAATAAAGATTTGATGTGGTTCTAGAAGACAAATTAGACTCACCCTGCAAGGCTGAAGAAGGTATACCCAGGAGCAATAAGGGAAAGTTCTTGAAAAGCAGAGAATAAAAAGAGCATGTCATGCAGGGATGTGTTTCTAATCACTTCATCTTACCAGAGAGGAAAAAACAAACAAACAAAAAAATGATGGAGAATATCACAGGAAGGGTTATTCATCACCTGGAGCTGGATTATATACTTTGAAAATCCCTTTCAACCCTAAAATTTTGGGGTTCTTTATGGGAAAATTGTAAAGGGAGAAAAAGATTATGAGAAAGGGGGCGACACCTCTGGCTCAAAGGAGTAGGGCACTGGCCCCATATACCAAAGGTGATGGGTTCAAACCCAGCCCCAGCCAAAAATTGGAAAAAAAAAGATTATGAGAAAAAGTGCATGTGTCTAGAGAAAACTTCTCAACAACAAAATATTTGTAATTTGGTCAACATTTTCTCTAAGACAAAACAAAGAGACCTATTTAAAAAAAAAAAACAGAAGAAATGGAAACGTAAGGAAAAGATGCCAGTACGAAGATATTCTTACTCCACCCGCCACTCTGACACGATCACAAAACAAAACAAAACAAAATAAAAAACGCTATAGAAAAAATGTATCATCAATAAGGCTCCCAGAATTCCAACTCAAAACCTGCAAAATCTTTCCGTACAATTAAAATTAAGGGAGGGCTTGAGAGTTGAATGTCTCCTGAGCGAGTAGATCCAGGATAATCACCAAATGTTTAGGTGGAAGGACGAATTCTAGAGCCCAAGGAAGCCGGGTAAGTGAGGCGAGGGAAATAATTCAGGGGAACCAGGTAATGGGAAAGTGACAGTGAGAAGAAGCCCCTTGAGAATTCACAGAACTCTTAAAATAGTTCTCGAAGAATACAACAGAAAGTGCTAATAGTGAAAAATATTTGGAAGGGGGGTTAGGTGTGGGGAAAGGGCGTTACTTCTACTTTCCACTTTATAATCTTCTCTGCTCATTGAGCTTTTTTCAGTAGAGATGCATATATTTTATATTTTCAAAACAATGTCAGAAAGATAAAAGTGGTAGAGATAAATTCATGCTCAATATATGGAAAATGTTTTCAAGGAGACACGTATTTTTAGAGTTGTCATACATTTGAGTAAACGAACAAGTTAGGAGATCGTTTAAGAGCAAACAACCAAATAGCCAATATGAAGTGTATTCCGCACCCAGACTCTACAATCCTATTGAAAACCGAGTTTCACGAAACTCGAGCTTCTCATTGGATCAGAATTATTATACCACTCTGTAGAAACATCTGGCAACTCAAAAGTAAAAAAGATACTTGCACTTGAACATTTTATAGCAGCCCAAGTCACAATTGCTAAGATGTGGAAACAACCCAAGCACCTATCTGTACATGAGTGGATTAATAAAAGTGGCAAGTGTACATGGAGTCATACTCAGTCACTAAAAAAAAAATGTTGATCTAGTATCTTAAGTAACAACCTGGATGGATGGAACTGGAGACCATTCTTCTATGTGGAATATCACAAGAATGAAATGCAAACACCACATGCACTCAACACTCTCAGCCCCAGAATGGAACTAATTGATCGAGACTTACATCCACATTAATGGAAGTAAAACTCAATGGAAATCAGGCAGGTGGTGGTAGGGGGAAGAGGATGGGTAAATTCCCACCGAATGCTCGTTATCTTGGTGAACGGCACATTTATAACTTTGACTCAAACTGTACAAAAGCAAATTGTATAACCAAAATATATGTACCCCTGTAATATTCAGTAACAATAAGAAGAAAAACAACTGGCAACTAATCAGAAATAACAGGTACTCATTAATAAAAGTCCAGCTGTCCCACCAGCAACAAGCATGAACTTATGTACAATGTTTAGGTCTAAGGGAAGCAATAACTGAGATTCAAAACGCATCCTATTCCTAGCCTCGTTTCGTAGCCATGAGTCGTACCTAAGGGGCAGATTTCAGTGGAAAAAAATATAATAACAGCTACATATAATGTCATAATATGGATGGGTAAATTTATTAAAATAATTCTCTATTAAAAAAGTGCCTCAGTGAGTGGGAAGATACTTTTCCCAAATTCTATGGCTTAGGCAGATTTCAGCTGAAAGGCGTATTTTGTCTTGTGCTAAATGTATTACTTTGGAACTATTATCATGGATACAAAGTCATATTTTAAAGGAAATTAATGCCATTTACAGGAAATGACCTGGAGCTTTGCTGAAGTAATTCCATTGGCCTTCTCTTTTAAGAAATCTACATTCTACCCAAAGCATCTGTAGGCTACAGAATATTATCAGACAACTAATACATCCCAATCAGACTGAATTTATTTATAGACAACGTTCTTTTTGCAATGTTAGATGCCTCATTAACTTGATTCAGCTTGTGCATAGCAAAAATATTCCCTCCCTCTTCAGATTTTTGATAGAGTGAATTATAATTTCTTGTCTCACTCATTACAAACCTTTAGTTTGGAGGACATTTCAGAAATATGTATTGCCACTTATGTGAAGCCTGAATTACTTGTCCTGGATTAATTATGTGCTTTATTTGTTTTTCTTGGAGAGTAAAATGAAGTGGTATACTGACCATTCTTATTTTTTACGTTACATGGAAAATAAGTTAAAATTTAATTTTGCCACAAACCTCCTCCTAAGGAAAGTGAAACGTGAGTTTGTATGTTAGTAGATGGCTTGATTGTCACGTTAGTAGGGACATGGATAGGACAGTGAGGATTTTACGCAGCGAGGAGCCTTAGTAACCCAACTTCCTTTGAAGATGTCTCCATCGGAGCAAAGCTAAGGAAGTGCTATGAGAGTGAGCATGAACGACTTCCATATTATGATCCACATCTTCAAATTCTGAAATTGCCTTTTGAATATCAATATGCGACTTGGGGTTACACGTTCTTTTAATTTGGTTTGCACGTCAAGTGTGGGAGGAGAAGGATTTTTCTTTCCAAATATTCCACGTCAAGCATTTCAGATTTATCATTTTTTAAATTAGGTTTAACAGGTTAAATTGAGCTCAGAAAAAAATAATGATAATTTCAAAAGGTAGCTTTTATGTCCTGTAAATTCAGTGTTTCATGTTTTCAATAAATTTTACACAAATAAAGAGTATTCAACTATGGATGGAAAGCAGCCGTAAGGTATACTGAGAAATGTTTTCGGATGTCGCTTTAAACAAAATAGCAACTTGATGAAGAAGAAGTATTTTTTTTAAAATTATAGCTTTCAAAGTTTATAGTTTTATTAACCTATTATATATGCTGGAATATACCTAATATTAAAAAAATCCAATATATTGGGGCTTTTGTTAGCTGAGAGAGAACATGCTTATTATCTTGTGGCTCTGAGACTATTATAATTTTTTAAATCAAAACTGATCACGTATCCCCCCAAAATTAATTGTATTAACTGAGTCTTAACACTGGGAAATGTTTAACACAACTCTGAACACCTTGCTTTAGCATTTCTATTTCTACTCAAAGAAAAATGTAGAAAATCTTTCCAACCTACAAAATAAACTTTAAAAAAAATCTTTTATCATGTGTATTCTAAAAAATCTTCTGTTCAGAAGAAAGATTAAAAAGAAATCTCTAAATAGTGAATCCCTTATGTTATTGAAAAGTTTTAAAAAGGCAAAAAAGAAAAATGTTTATAAACACTCCTACCCAGAATTCTGTCATTGAAATCCTGACATTAGCTGGAAGGTTCTTTTTTTTCTCTTCCCCTTTCAGACCATAAGCGGTCCTGAATGCATCCTGTTTGATAAAAATTCTAATTCTCACAAGACACTGAGAATTTATCTGGAACAGTATGACCTACGTTTGTCAGATGGAGTACTTTTCCTTGTGATGGGAAAGGGAATGGAGAATTGAAGTGGTTTAAAATTAAGATGGAGTTTCTAAACTTGTAAAATTGCTCTAGTGCATGCCAAATGGTTTGGAGTATGGTTTAAGCATATGTGACTGGCCTGGTGATGAGCTGTCTATTTCAGAATACATATATGAAAAGTTATTTGTAAGCTAATTTTTGGGTCCTAAAGAAACTTCCAGTTTACCTGATGGTGGGGCTCTGAAGCTCCAGGGTACATATGGCCTGTCTAAACTAGCGACCATCCTCTATTCTAATCGCAGTTAAAGTCAGCTGTGGGAGGCTGCCGCCCTTGAATGGTTTATAATCAGCTTGAGACATGAAACTGACTCATTTCTGGAAGTGTGGGGGCTGTTCTTTCACTCTTTTCAGTACATGAATGCCGCCATAAAATAAGATTAAATTCTCTGGGGGTTTCCCCGCTGTTTCCCATCCCCATTTGTTAACTTTTCATGGTATGTGGGCTTATACCGTATTTATGTTTTCTCAGCTTCAAATTATCTCGCTCACAATTCTACATTGAACAGTCTGCTTTGCAGTACTTGTAAAATAGGGCATAGATTCCTATTATGCTATATTTTCATCATATTACTTTAGAGAAATGAGCACCTTAAATACAAATAAATATAGTAATTAGACTCATCAAAGTTAGAGTATCTTTTTTGGCGCCCCAATCCACTCCACGCCATCTCTTGGGGGAATTACTTGG
Source organism: Otolemur garnettii (assembly GCF_000181295.1). Taxonomy (NCBI): domain Eukaryota; kingdom Metazoa; phylum Chordata; class Mammalia; order Primates; family Galagidae; genus Otolemur; species Otolemur garnettii. Next base: position 9,179,517 of record NW_003852447.1, read on the forward strand.
GAACTACTCTCACATTGTCTAACAGTAGCTGTAAACTTGTTCTTTAAAATACTATTATTAGAGAATCACACTGAAATTACAGACTTTCTTCCTGAACCTTCTAAATTTCAAGCTATAGTATTTTATTGCCTTCTTTTAAAAGTTTCTTTGGACTCCTTATGGGCAGAGATCTTCCAGAATTTTATAGAAATCTATCTCGCTTGAGTTACTCTTCTCTCGGATTTTGAAAAATCTTTCAAAATCTGTCTTACTTAGTGGCTCTTGCCTTGAATCTCAATCCTCCTGAGCAGTTTCATAAAAGGTTAAAATCTGACGTGACTGTTTTAGTCCGAGAATTGCACCAAAAAGCAATTGGCTTGTACTTTCAAAACTGGAAGTGGATAGCTTATTGATACCATAGAGCAGAATAAATATGTGAAGAGATAAATAAAAAGGTACTTTTGAAAACATTTATCGGCCATGGACACAGACACAGGTGAACTTTTTGAAATACTTGCGCTCTCAGCCTAACACTACTGTCAAAGACTGTCATATATATATTATTGCAGACCTGTGCTGGCCCTATACGGCTTAAGGGGCTGTTCATTCTTGCCATGACACAGATAACAGGCTTTCTCTCAGTTCCAACGGGCTCTTGCCTTTGGTATAATATTCTGCCTCCTACCTGGCCTGGATTAATTGTTCCATCTGGATGCAAGCTTCTCAGTTTCTAAGCAGTCACTCAACTCTGACACTTCTGTTCTCTCCTCAGCCAGCATCACTGACTTTGTTCCCCTCATTTTTGACAATGTACTCATCCTGAAATGCAAATCACTACAAATCTCTATCTGGAATATTCGAACCCATAGTTTGAATCTCACAATATTGATCATCCAGCAACTACAATATTTTCATGACATAAGTTCCAAAGAGGTGAAGATTTTAGAGACTGCACCCGCATGAAAGCATTAAAGCACAACACACAAGAAGCATTAAAAAATCAACACATTGATTCTTACTTAAGGTATCAACCTAGTGGCAGAAATCAGGATTCTTCATTTCTTTTCTTGAAAATAATTGAAAGTCAAGACAAAGAATTTTTGAAGACCCTTAGAACTCCAGTTTGGGCCAAATGAGGAGACATTTATAATATATACCTTCCGAACTGATGAAAGGGATCACTAAAGCTATCTGGGATAAAGCAGAAAATGAAAAGCCATGAAGAGCATCTCAGCAGAGAGAGAGCCCTATAACAGCAAACCTCAAAAATTTCTGGCAAAAAAAAATACACTTTCTAAAGGAGAGAGACATGTGCTGAAATGCAAAAAATATAATCCTATTTCTGCCATGGGTGCATGAACCGGGGTAAGCCGGGCTGGCAGCAAAGGCATCACTAAACCCAGTCCGGTTCCAAGAACAGAGGAGGCAAGAACACACAGAGAATAGCACATACACGGCTCATGTTCTAAAAGTGTCTTCCTGTGGCATTTCAGTAGAAAGGAGTCTTTGTGTTGTGAAAACTAACAAACTTACAACTCAATGCTGACTGCCCTCCAGCATAAAACTCGCTTGCAAATAGTCTAGGAAATACCAAATCATTCAGGGATACACAATAAAAAATAAATAGCACCAGTATTAAAAGAAGAAAAAAGTAAAATATAGGCAGAAAGGAAATTCTGCCAGGAAAAAGTCCTAATACGGAGAAAATAGAATCATAGCACGATATTTCAGCAAGAATTTAAAAACACTCAATAAAGCAAACTCCACTATGAAGGAAAACACAGCAGAGAAAGAGAGCTGAAAGAGTATATGGCAAAGCAGTAGAAGAAAATAAATTGTGAACCGGCAGGATATGGAAAATAATTAGAAGAAGAAAACGGACACAGCTGGTGACAGAATTCTGCGGAATACAGGAGGTTACTGACCTGCTCATTACAGCCCACTAAAGAAGTGGCAAGAAAGAAATACAAGTAAACGTTTTTAGACAGTTTACAGCAGGTGCTATAGGGTTGTGATCACTAAGAGAAGTGATAAAAATTAGGTGAGCCTTGAAATGAAATGACCTTTCTGTGCAGAACTTTCTGAACCACGCTGTGAGGAGGTCGATTCCAAGCAGAGCTCTGTAGTCTCCACATGCTGGGATGTAGATAGAGATGGGACTGCTTAGGGGTGTTGGAGAAGAATGGGCGTATGTTAGGAAAGTTAGGGAAGGAGCAAACACATAGATAAATAAGGCAGCACCTGCCTAGTCCACCCTGAGTCAGCTGTTGAACACTAAATCATGCAGGTAGAGACTGAACTAAAAAAACCCAAAAGCAAAAATGGGAACTATGTGTCAAACAATTTCCAGCACATACCCAGGCCTGGGAGAAGTTCAAATTCCCCAAACTCAGAGTGTATATTTCTCAGTGAACACCCAGAAATTTCTGTGGAGATGCTAAGAAGACTGAACGAAGCCTAAAGTAAAAATTTCTAAATTTACCTCCACCAAAGCATCAAAAAAGGCCCTGAAAGGGATGAAGTTGGACCGCAAGTAACTGTAACTGCCTTCCAGAACAAAGTCCAACACATTTTGAAGGACGATGAAGAAATATAATACTCAGCAACATAAAAATTCATGGTATGTGACTTTTGGTCAGATATTATTATTCATGTGGGGAAGCAAGAAACTTAAAATCAAAACTAGGGCGGCACCTGTGGCTCAAGGAGTAGGGCACCCGCTCCATATACTGGAGGTGTTAGGTTCAAACCCAGCCCCGGCCAAAAAATGAAAAAAAAAATCTAGGATAAAATTTAGTCGTTTACGAATGGACCCCAAATGTCAGAGATGAAGAAATTAGCAGACACCAAGTTTTTAAAGGCTATCCAAGAAATACTCAAGAATTTAAAGGTTAATATGAACCTAATGAAGAAAATCATGAACTATATGACAAAAAGTATGAAACGTCTAGAGAAATAAATATGCTATGTGAAAGGATAAACTCAATGGATGGAAAAACCTGTGGCTTAGACATTATAGAGAGAATATTCATGAACTTGATGACATAATAATAAAAACGATCCTAAATGCAGGTCAGAGAGAAAAAGTCTTAAAAAGAATAAATGATAGAGTCTCAATAAATTGTGAGATAATATTAACTATAATGACGTGAGTATAATTAGAATTCAAGAAAGAATGATGACATGAAAGGTCAGAAACATTGAACAAAATAACAGTGAATTTTTTTTTCCAAATTGAATAAAAATAATAAATATCCAGGAAGGAAATTGATAAACTCCAGTAGAATAAACACAACAAAAAACATACTGAAGATACCATCATCGAGTTAAAACCAGTAATAAGAGAGAGTCTTAAAAGCTCCCAGAGGAGAAAAGACACATTACTTAGAAAAGAACAAAGATAATCCTAGATGCAGACTTCTAGATGGAAACTATCCAAATCAAAAGACAATGAAACATTTTACAGTGTTGAAAGGAGAAGCTGCTTTCAATCTATAATTCTATAGCTCCAGTTAAAAAAAAATCCTTCAAAATTAAAGGCAAAGTTTAGATTTATTTTCAAACAAAGAGTGAATCTACATTAAAAAGGAAAAGTTAATGAAAGATCTTGGGGAGTAAGAAAAAAATACCAAAAGAAAAAAATATCAAATGGAAACTTTTATCGATATGAAAAAGAAAAAATGATGAGCATTTACAACGCTAGTTTGGCCAATGTACTTTGAAAGATTTCTTTGATTTCTTTAAAATAAATTGAGTGTTCAAGGCAAACAGAAAAAAGTCAATCAATTTAAAATGTTATGCAGAAATAAAATGTGTGTTGAAAATAGCACAAAGAAGGATAGAAGGGAAATGGCATAATGTTATTGGAAGATGTACTTGTGATAAAAGTTTATTGGTGGTCATGGCTCAATCAGAAGAGACAAACAGTAGGGGACAAGTATAATATAATTTTTTGAACAGGGAAAATGTACAGAAAAATACTAAAATATGTTTGTTCTTAAAGACAAAAAATATAAACCAAAGAATAGTAAAATTGATAATTCTACATGAAGCATGGAAAGAATCCATGGATGGGCTATGGGAGAAAGTGACACTGTTCTGAATATGACTTTTTAAATAATTTGTGTGTGTTTGTGTATATATACACCACATTTTCTTTTTTTTTGATTGTTGGGGATTCATTGAGGGTACAAAGAACTAGGTGCCACTGATCACATCTTATAGGTAAAGTCCCTCTTATAATTGTGTTCCATCCCCAAGAGGTGTGACACCCATGACCCCCCACCTCCCTCCTCCTTCCCCCCATCCCTCACTGTGTACTGGGACATCAATTGTCCTCATGTCAGATTTGAGTACATAGGATTCTTGCTTCTCCATTCTTGTGATGCTTTATTAAGAATAATGTGTTCCATTTCCATCTAGTTTGATACAAAAGATATAAAGTCTCTATCATTTTTAGTGGCTGAATAGTATTCTATGGTATACATATGCCACAGCTTGTTATTCCATTCCTGGGTTGGTGGGCATTTAGGTTGTTTCCACAGTTTGGTGATTGTAAATTGAGCTGCAATCAGTCTAGTGAAAATGTCCTTATGATAAAAGGATTTTTTTTCCTTCTAGGTAGATGCCCAGTAATGGGATTGCAGGATCAAATGTGAGGTCTAGTTTGAGTTCTTTGAGGATTCTTCATACTTCCTTCCAAAAAAGTTGCATTAGTTTGCAGTCCCAACAGCAATGTAAAAATGTTCCCTTCTCTCCATATCCATGCCAGCATCTGCAGTTTTGAGACTGTGATGTAGGCCATTCTCACTGGGGTTAGGTGATATCTCCGGGTGATTTTAATTTGCATTTCTCTGATAATTAGAGTCTTTTCATGTTGATTAATTTGAGTTCTCTGTAGATCCTAGTTATCAAGCTTTTGTCTGATTCGTAATCTCCAAATATCCTTTCCCATGTGTAGGTTGTCTACTTGCTTTGGTTGCTGTCTCCTTACCTGTACAGAAGCTACTCAGCTAAATTAAGTCCCATTTGTTTATTTTTGTTGTTGCAATTGCCATAGAAGTCTTCTTCATAAAGTCTTTTCCCAGAGAGATATTTTCAAGTGTTTCCCCACACTTTATTTGAGGATTTTTATTGTTTCATGCCTTAGATTTAGATCTTTTATCCATCTAGAATCAATTTTTGGAGAAAGGTGAGGGTCCAGTTTCAGTCTTTGACATGTGGATATTCAGTTCTCCCAGCCCATTTATGGAATAGGGATCCCTCCCCCACTGTATGTTCCTGTTTGGTGTCCCTTTTGCTACTGGGCATCTTTTCTTCTAGGCCCTCTCAGCTAATAAAATAAGTAAATATATGTATGCATATTAACCTCTGCATGTACATGTATCTATAAATATTTCTATGTATATCCATCTGAATTCATATTAAGCTAAAATGGGCTTAAGTTCATATCTCCAACTCCATTATTGCAACAAATACATCATTATAGCCATCTCTCATTTATCCGTATCCTCAAGCTCCAACAATGAGAAACTTGTCTTCCATCATTTACCATCCATTTACTTCAACCTGGCACATCTTATACTAGCAAAAACTCCTTTTACTTAATGTAATGAATAGGTGATGGTGGCATGCATAATGCAATTTTTGCAAATGAAGTTAAATATAAGTTCATATTTCTGTATTCAAGAAAAATATGAACTAACTCAATAAAGATGAGCAATATTAACCTTAAGGAGTTAATCATCAGAGTGAATGAGGGAAAATAGGATAATTAGCAACATATGAAGGTAGTCATTAAGGTGAGTCAAGGCACATAATATAGTTTGCAATATAATATCAACAAAAACCAAACTTCCAACACAAACTTTTCTCCAATGTACACATACTGTACTCTGGATTGCTGATTAAAATTCTTAATTTAAGATTTCTTATGTATTTGTGTAATAAGGGTATGTTGACCCTGAAAACAATAAACATGTACATATTCACATTCAGATATGTTTATATTTGAAAGACTCATGCTTAATTTTTATCTAGTTGACACCCTCTAAAAATACCATGGCATTTCAGGTCAATGTCATGAAATTACATTTATCTTATTTACAGCAATTTCTATAAGCACTGTTATTGTTTTAGGTCATATATTTTAGGATGAATATAACATGTGGTATATGAATTAATTTTTAAATTTGTTGCAATTAAATCTATTGGTGTTAAAGTATGAAGTCATATATAAAGATTAGAAAATCTAATACCTAGATTTAAATTTTTTCACATAAGCAATAAAATAGCAGATACTATAAAGTGATATTCTTTGCTCAACATAGACAAAGAATATCACGTATTGTTATTCTTTCTGCATGAAAATTTTTCTAGCTCAAATAATACACCCCATTATAGTTATATTTTACTTCAAATTTCTTCTTTTTAAAATAAAAAAATGCTTAATGTCTAATCATCAGAGATATGCAAATTAAAGCCATAATGAGGTATCACCTTACACCAGTTAGAATAGATGGAAAACAGTATGAAGATTCTCAAAGAACTAGAAGTAGACCTACCATTCAATCCAGCAATTCCATTACTCAATATTTATGCAAAGGAAAAAAAGTCATTTTATGAAAAGAAACCTGCACTCAAATGTTTATTACAGCACAATTCACGGTTGCAAAAATGTGAGATCAATCCAAATGCCCATCAATTCCTAAGTAGATAAACAAAATATCCTATATGTGCACCATTGAGTACTAGTCAGTCATAAAAAGGGATAAATTAATGTCTTTTGCAACAATTTGGATGGAACTGGAGAGCGTTATCCTAATTGATGTTATCTATTATGTTGGCACAAAAGTACTTGCAGTTCTGGACCATGAATTTTAAATCATTATAACTGGGCTCAGATACATTAAACTAAATAGAAACCATTACAATCAACACATTGTTGCCAATGAGAAATGTAGCATAAAAATCCATGTTCCTGTAGCATAAAAATCCATGTTTCAGGATTCAACAGACTCTTAGAAAGCATTTTCTGCATCCTGCTGGCTGTGGAAGCATTTTCCCTTCAAAAAAGGGATCAAGATGCTTGAACAGGTGGTAGTCGGTTGGCAAGAGGTCAGGTGAATACAGTGGATGAGGCAAAATTTGGTAGCACGATTCGTTTAACTTTTGAAACATTGGTTCTGTGACATGCAGTCAGGCATTGTCATGAAGAAGAACTGGTCCTTTCCGTGGACTGATGCTGGCTGTAGGCATTGCAGTTGCCAGGACCTCCTCCATTTGCTGAGAAGCCTTTTCAGATGTAAAAGTACCACCAGGATTCAGAAAGCTAAGTGGATGAGACAATAACAGACCAGCAACAATGACCGGGACATTTCTGGGGCGAGTTTGGCTTTGGGAAAAGCTTTGGAGGTTCTTCTTGGTCCGACCACCTAGCTGGTCATCACTAGTTATGATATAAAATCCACTTTTTCCGGCACATCACAATCGATCAAGAAATGTTTTGTTGTTGCATAGCATAAGAGAAGACAACACGTGAAAGCGACAATTGCCCTGATTTTTGTTCAGCTCATGAGGTGTCCACTTATGAGCTTTTCACCTCTCCATTTTGTTTCAAACCAGCCACACATTAGTTACTCAGGATATCAACTTTAAAGTCCTACGTTATTTATAGTAGGTGGGAAAAATTAGTAGAAAAAAATGTTATGTTTTATTTCATTTCATTTCATATATTTTATTAATATGAATATAAACTTGTATTCATTTTGACTATGAATTGACAATTGAGGCCCGGCACAGTGGCCCACATCTGTAATCCTAGCACACTGGGAGGCCAAGAGGGGAGGATCACTTGAGGGCAGGAGTTTGAGACCAGCCTGAGCAAAACTGAGATCTCATCTCTACAAAAAAAAAAAAAAGAAAGAAAGAAAGAAAGAAAGAAAGAAAAATTTGCCCAGTGTGTTGGTGTATATCTGTAGTCCCAGCTACTCAGGAAGCTGAGGCAGAAGGATCGCTTAAGCCCAGAGTTTTAACACTGCTGTGAGCTATGATCAGGACACTGTGCTCCAGCCTGGGTGACAGAGCAAGTCCCTGCCTCAAAGGAAAAAAAAAAAAGGGAATTGACAATGGAATGCATATCACATTTCAAAAACCCTGTTGGTCCTCTATTTCAAAGAAAAGTTCAACTTACTGAGATTTAAATTATTGACTGATTTTGCTCATTGTAAAATAATAAGCGTTTAAAAGAGACTTCTTTTTTACTGATCTATTTGCCCCCAAATTTAGTGTCCTCAAATATTTATCTTATTTGAGTTATTATATTATGATAGAGACAGAGGGATCAATCTTTAAGTGGAGTTTAGTATGAAGTTTCAAAATTCAACTAGTTTGGAATTAAAACTCTCAATGGCGTATAATGAACATATGACATCTCTTATAACTTGAATAGGCAAAATAAAAATATAAAAATCTTGCCAAACATTCCAGAAAGCATAATTTTACACTTATCCATTAGTTAAATTGTATTTTCTTAATAAGCCCTTCTTAATAAGAAGTCAGGGAACTTGAAAACAAGAGGAAGAGTTAAAATTTCTTTTCAATTAAAAATGAAACAAAACAAGTAGTAGTTAGAACACATATAGATAGCATTAGTATTTTGGCATATTCTAGCACGTAAAGATGTTCTCATTGTGTTATAAACATAGATTGTTTGATTCATGTTGCTATGAAATGAAAATACATGTGTATGTTGTAAATTTTAAAACAAAGATGTCCAATTTCAGAGGGAAAAGATCATCCCCTACAAAGACAATGATAAATATTCAAGTTTTCCTTCACGAAGTTAATATTTTTTGTCTAAGTCAACATACTTCACCATTTTTAAACTTTTCTCATCATATTTTTGACAGCAGGTTTTCCAATTTTGACAGCTCTTTAAAAGTAATTTTAACAGCCGAGTGATTTCTCTTCTAAGCAAAGTCAGATTATGTGAAATGTCAATGTAAAAACTATACACTTTGACACATAATCATTTTTAGTTGAATTTACTTATTAATTTTGCTTGCTCTTACTAATAAAACATAAGTGCTTAGCTAATTGTATTGCTTTTTGAAATGTTTTAAAGGTGTGTAAAACTGTATCCTTTTCACTACAAAATGTCTCATTTTATCACAATCAGTTGCCTGTCCAAAAATGAAGAGGGGAGCAGCAGTTCTAAGTACCAGACAACTGAGTATGGTGGTGACTGTGAAGTGAACGTACCAGCCTGCCTTGGCCTAACCCAGGGTGCAGGCATAACTGAGTCCTCTGGAGATCTTTTATAAATGAAATAGAGGCACTTTTCCACTTACCCATACAACCCCATTCCCACTAAACTCATAGCTGAGATGTTATGGCCCCAGGGCAGGAGGACATAGAGTACTTTTTTCACCCATCTACCCTCTTACCTGGTTGAAGATCCTGGAAGGAACTTGAATAAAAACTGGCAACTTTCTTAACTGACCTAATCCAGTTGATTCCTCCCATCTTTTATTTCATAAAGTGTTGAGGAGGTGGAGCAATCATCTGGCAAACAGAAATACATGGGTTTTCAGTTCAAACAGTATCTTCTCTTTATTATATTTGCGCTACTGTTCCATTTCATGATGACTTTGGGGATTGAAATCTTGTTTCTTTGCAGAATGCATGATTTTAAAAAGAAAGACATTTTACAGAGGATTTCATTTTAGTTGATGTTCTACCACCATGTGCTAAATTTCATCTGACCATTATTTTAAGTAGAATTTTCATATAACATGTACCATAAGAAATCATAATAAACCTCAAAGAAGGTTAGCAAAGCCATACTAGGTTCAGGGGTTCCTGCCTATAATCCCAGCACTTTGATAGGCTGAGACAGGAGGATCACTTGAACCCAGGAGTTCAAGACCTGCCTGGGCAACATAGCAAGACTCTGTCTCTCCAAAAAAAGAAGAAAATTAAGTGTATATGGTGGTAAGTGCCTGTAGTCCCAGTTGCTGGGGGGTCAAGATAGGAGAACTGCTTGAACCCAAAAGTTCTAGGTAAGGGTAAGCTCTGAGCAGGCCACTGCACTCCATCCAAAAAATCAGATTATTTTTATTGAATAAATTCATTCAGAAATATACATTTTTCTTGACTGTTAAATTTGATTCTAAACTCTCTTGTGTTTCCAGTCATTTCAGAAATACCCCATCTCACTTTGAATGAGTAGACCTGCCCTAGAGGAATCAAGAGTATTAATTACATTTTTGTAGTATTAACAAGTAAACAAAACCCAACAACATCTGGGAATTGAAAGTTCATAAAAAGGCATTTAGTCCAACTTCCTAACACATAACATCACTAAGAAGTTGTGCCTCATCTTCTGTCTGAATCCTGTACTTATGGGAGTAGCTACCACCATATAAGGCAGTGGGTTTCAACCTTCCTAATGCCGCGACCCTTTAATACAGTTCCTCATGTTGTGGTGACCCACACACATGAGGAGCGGTGTCTCAGTTGCTAAGACCATCGGAAATATGTGTTTTCTGATGGTGATGGTCTTAGGTGACACCTGTGAAAGGGGAAAGGGTCATTCGACCCCCAAAGGGGTCACCACGCACAGGTTGAGAACTGATGATATAAGGTAACACATTCTATGTTTCTGGGCAGTTCTTAATGTTAGAAAATGAGCCCTTATATTACAGAACTTCCCTTCACCACCAAGCAATTTTCATTTGTTGGGCTTAGTGGTTCCAGCATCCATTATGCCATTGGCTTGTTGTGTTTCTTTGTCCAAGTCTTTATGATTCTCTGGGTTCATTCTTTATCCTTCATGTAATAAACAATCATCCTTCATCCTTACAGCTGGTATCTCTAACTCTAGTCTGCTATCATTCGAGTTTATCCTGAAGCCTGTATCATCTTGCTTCCATTCTCAGAAAACTTCAGTGGTTCCCTCTTTTCCCAAGTGAATTAAGTACAAGTTTTTTAATTTGAGGGAAAATTATTCACTAATGAAATGGGTAATAACGTTGCCTGTGGAGGAGAACTGGTGGCCTGGTGAGGAGTATTTGTAGATATCTTCACTCTACTCTCTGTGTCAAACATTTCAGACCATTTCTGAAGGCCCTGGGAACCGTGCCTTCCAAGGCTGATATAGTTAAAAAGTGTTGCTCTACTCAACACAGTTTCAACAACCAAAACTATCTTTTGCTACTACTTCCACCCCAATGAAATGTCTGTCATTGGGTCACAAATGACATCCCAAAGCTAAATCATTTCACACTTGAACTTTCTTGACCTCATCATGGTCAAGCTAAATAGAGGCTCATTCTTGAGATTCTTCACTGGCCTCAGGAGACATGTTTCTCCAGGTTTTCCTCCTACTGCTCTCACTACTTTTTACTCTTCACCCACATAAGCTTTTCTTCATTGCCCACCTTGCAATTGTTACTCCCTTTTTATTTCTTTATTCACTCTTGTTTGGGTGTCTTACTTTAGCTTCTACCTTAGCAGATTCTATATCCACCACTGAAAGGTAAACATGCCAGAATGCACAAATAAAAAGTCAACAAAGCAAAACATAGAAAACAGTGTTAATGAATGGGTTACCATCATGGGGAATTGAAGCTCAATCCATTAGAAATTCTTTAAGGCATCATGCAGAATACATCTTAGAATTGTTGAACTAAGACAGAAAATGGTATTTATGCCTTGCTTTCCATCCTTCATTACTTAAGGTTGCCCTAGGGACAATAAATTCCTGCTATGCTGCATGGCAAGGTGGCTCACACCTGTAATCCTAGCACTCGGGGAGGCCAAGGTGGGTGGATTGCTTGAGCTCAGGATTTTGAGATGAGCCTAAGCAAGAGTGAGACCTCATCTCTACTAAAAATGAAAACCTGAGGCAAGAAGATTCCTTGAGCCCAAGAGTTTGAGGTTGCTGTGAGCAATGAGGCCATAGCACTCTACCAAAGGTGACAAAGTGCAATTCTATCTCAAAATAAATAAACAAATAAATAAATTCCTGCTATGCTATATGCTGGCTAAGTAAATTCTTATGGCAATGGAGAAAGCTCTAGTTAAAGAAACAGAGAGACTCAGAAGCTTGAGGTAGAAACCTATCAGTGGTAATAAAAAACTGTCCACCAAGACTATAAACGAGCTCAGAGATGAGTGTAGACACTCACAGCTTCATGTACTACCTGTCCACTAAGCTGTACCAAATATTCATCTCCAGTCCTGATGTTTCTCTAGAGTTTTAATGTTTTTTGAGATCTGAATAGCATACATGCATCTTAAAATCAACACCGCAAAACTGAGTTTATCATCATTTACTTAAAATCTTTTTTTTTATCTGTGAAAGTCATCCCAGACCTCTTCTTTCCCTTACCTACAATGTGTAAAATTATAAATGTTATCAGGTCAACTGCTAGATGTCCTTTAAAGGGACTTTCGATATCCACATTCTCAGCACTTTACCTTTAGGCATTCCTTGGAAATGTTTGGCTTAGCCTAATGCAAAAGCTATCCAGCTTATTTTTCTGCTTTGGATCACCTCCCAGCAATCATCCTTATATTGCCTAAATTATTTCTTCCTAGCATGAAAGTTTGATCTTATCACTTCAGCTCAAATTACTTCAATAGCTCATTATCCTCTCCAGGAAAAGTCCAAGGCTTTTAGGAGCTATGTAGAGTTTTTCACGATACTGCTTTTGACTATTAATCCAGCCTCATCTTCTGGCAAAAGTTCCTACATTCCTGTAACTTTGCAAGTGCAGTAACTGGAGATTCCTTACTTGTCTATCTCACTGACTACTCAGACATTAAGGCCCAGTTCTCATCATCTTCTTTGGGAGGCACTCTCTGATTCTTCCAGGTAAAATTAAGTGTGGCAAGAGTGATGATGAAAGTTGAATATTAAGAAAGGCTGAAGAGAAAACCCCAGAGCCAATGTAGCCTGATTACAAAACCTAACATCTCAGTCAAGAAGGGCAGGGAAACAGAAGAGAGCACCTGCCAGCTTAGCCTTTCTGCCATAACAGGCTTTCCTTCAATCCCCACATGGGGATTTTATTTTAATTGGGCACAACTGTGTCACAGAGCTGCAGCTAGCTACAAGGGACAACAAAATCATACAGATTTCTAGCTGTGTACCCACCCATAACAAAATCAGTATTCTGTTAGTAACAAATAAGAGGATAACTGATTTTTCATAGTCAACTGTCAGCATCCCTAGCAATAGGTGGCATTATAACATTCTTGTTCCACGTTAGGACATTGAGATAAAAAGACCTTAAGTAATTTGTCTAAAATCACAATTAGTTATGGAAGATTAAACCCAGCCAGTCTAGAGGTGATAATACTCTGACTCTAGTATCACCACTCGTTACACTCACCATATATTTACTATATATGTACATTTTTTTACTATATATATTTTTATTTTTTATATATACATACATATATATATATATTAGATTTGAGTATTTTGGTCAATCTTTAAGACAGGAACAATAAGTTTGTTCCATGGAATCACCACACTGCCTAGAAGAGAATTTTACACACAGGAAATTTTTGAAACATATTTCTGATGATGATGATGATGATGATGATTCTAAAAATGGTTTAATTTTTTAAAAAAAGAAATTATAACTTCCATGCAAACACCTGTAGTTCTTTGAATAATTCAGGCAATATAGGGATGTTTGCTGGGAGGTGATCCAAAGCAGAATGTATGTATTCCTATTCACTTCAAAGAGCCTAGTAATGGTAAGAAAAAATAAGATAGAAGAAATCAAATAAAAGATGTCAATAAAAGCTAGCAATTTAGAAATTGCAGATAGACTAGGATATTAGCAACTGCTCACTAAATAATAAGCAAGGACATGAGACAGGGCCACAGTAGAATGAGGTGCTGTACTAATAAGAGAATGGTTAATTAAAACTTTGCTTATCTTGTTCCTCTTCTGTGCTGGCAACCAGGCTGGCCCCCACTTGTAGGATACTGCAAGGTTCCTCTGTGGAGAATACTAAAATTTAGGGACCTCCCATAGAGAGACCCCATCCAGTCCCTGCATTACTACCTGATGGTGAAACTCACTACACACCACTCCCAATTAGTTTTCAGTGCTGTTTAGGTCTTACACACTATTGAAAGTATTTTGATATTAAATATAATAATGACATAAAAAGAAAAAAAGTTGTTACCAAGCGGAATCAGAGTCAGAAAGAAGAAAACTCAGTATCCTGAAAAAGATGAGAGGATATTTGCATGAAAGAAGAACAGAGCATTCAGAAACTGAGAACGCGTTCTTTGAAATATTAAGTAGAAGAGTTGACATAGATGATAGTTGAATTATTTTTTCAAACAGTAGAACACAAATGCAAAAAGAAGATACTTTTTAAAAATTAAAATTAAGGAGTGAACTTAAGGAGTGCCAGTCAGTAACCAAATACCTGGATTTTGAAACTAGAAAGAAACATTGGAGAAGAGGAGAGGAAATTATCATGGCAATAATACAAAAACGGTTTTCCAAATATGGAGCACATGAGACTTCAGAATTAAAGTAACAATCAAGAATCCAGAAAAATTAAAGAAAAAGACTCACACCAAAGCACAGCATTGTAGAATGTTTTTTGTAAACAGAGTCTCACTCAGTCACCCTGGGGTTGAGTGCCCTCGTGTCATAACTCACAGCAACCTCAGAATTTTGGGGTCAAGAGATTCTCTTGACTCAGACTCCCGAGGAGCTGGGACTACAGGCTCCTGCCACAGCATCCAGCTATTTTTTTAGAGACAGGGGTCGCACTCTTGCACAGGCTGGTGCCAAACTCCTGAGCTCAAGCAATCTATCCATGTTGGCCTCCCAGAGTGCTGGGATCACAGGTGGGAGCCCATAAAATAATCTTTTTCAAAGTGTAGAGGAATACATTTTGTCATGAGATATATTCCTCAAGCTTTTAGAAAGAAACAAGAATCTAAAGTACTAAAAAATTTTATGATGGACACTAGCAAAACTCTATGTCAGTGTGATATGATTATTCTATGTAAACAGAATACATTTATCAGGTGATGGCTCTTGAAACCCTTTTGAATTTTACCGTTACAGACAGTAGGGAGCAATAACACACACAAATGTATATATGTAACCTTATTAATTCTTAATTTCACAATTTCAAATTGTACTTACTTATCCCAATATTAAATACTATGCAATGGCACAAAATACATCCATAAACAAAGCAGGTGCAGCTCCTCCTGTGGCCCTGGTCTCAGTTAGCGCAGGAAGGAACCAGGCGAGAAGCGGATTAGAAGTACAAGCTTGTGGAAGGCAGGCTAACCCTTACTTTCCGGGTATCCCCGAGCAACCTTCGCTCCAGCCTTTTATTGAAAGGGAATGATACAGGTGAGGGGAGTAATTAACAATGACTACGTGCTGAGGGCCCGGGCTCCTCGCACAAGGAACTCCTGTGGAGGAATGGCCCGAGGTCCACGCCTCAGCTGCAGATCATCTGGCTCCGATGTTGGCGTCTCCTACACCCATTCAATTCTGTCAAGAGTCTCAATTAAATTGGTAAGTCCCGACTCTGGAAATGCACCTAGCACAGTAGACACTATTATAATCTGTTTGTATTTTGGAGCTAAATTTTTTGATGTCTATACAAAGCAGAAGAAGAGAAAAGCACTGCCTGCAATAAGTTTAAAGTTGATTTATTATAAGGGACTGAAAATGAACAGGTGTTTTCACCAAATGTGGTAAATATCATGTAGAGGTAAAAATGCCACTTAACTGAGTTGAAGAGATGGAAGAGATCAAAAGAAGACTGAATCAAGGACGTAGCATCTATGCTGAGACTTCCAGAACAGAGGGTGAAAAGCAGAAAAAGGAAATCTATGAAAAACAGGAGACAAAAGTGGCCAGACAGAGCAGGGGAGGAAGGGAGTAAACTGATTTAAAGTCAGAAAGGAAAGTAGGGCCTTGTATATCTTTGTAATAATTTTGGCTTTTAGCCTGACAGAGATAAAACAAAGTGAGAGGCAGAGCAGAAAACTGAGATCAGCTGCATTAGACTGGGTGATTGAAAAGTAAAGAGGGACAAAGGGTAGAAGCAGAAGCTGTTGTGATAATCCAGGGGAGATAGGAGAAGCGGCTTAGACCTTGGTCACGGCAATAGTGGTCTTAAGAAGCAGATGAATTGGAGACATGATTTGAAAACAGCACCAACAAAAGTTGCTGATAAAGTGGGTGTCGTATGTGAAAGTAAGATAACAGCCAAAGACAACTCTAAGGAATCTTGTTTGGTGCAAATGGAAGATCAGAGTTGCCTCTCCCTGCAAAGGAAAAGACTAGGTGGAGAACAGCTTATGGGAGCGTGACAGAAAGCTAATTCCAGACTTGTGGAACTCAGGATGTGCATTTGCTATCCAAGTGGAGATATGTTATGGGCAGCTATAATAATGGAATTCAAAAAAAAGTCTGAATCGATGATTTATATTTATATGCATATTTGTTTATATATAATATGTTTATAGATAAATTATACATTATGTATTTTACAATGTTTGTGTATTTCATATATTATTATGTTAAATATATACTTTGATACTATGTCTGCATGTCATAGTATACTATGTCTGCATAGAATCCTGAGGGGGAGGAGTTCAACAAAGTAATTTTTAACAATAGAAGAAAGAACTGACGTTGAGTGCTGAGCTTAGGGACATTATAATATTTAGAGGCAGGGAGAATGGGGGGAACTAAAAAATCTGAGATGGAGCATCCAGACAGGTAGGAAAAACAAACATAAAACATAACAGCACTGCAAGTTGATTGCCCTGGAAGCTAATTAAAGAAAGTTTTGAGAAGGAGCTAGTGATCAATTTTGTCAAATGTTAGCCGGTGTTTGAGTAAGACGAAGACTGAGAATTGACCACTGGATTTGCAGAATGGAGTTCATGGGTGACCCGGGCCAAAGCCTTTGCAGTTGAGCCCTAGTGTTGAAAACTCATTTGGGAATGGATTAAGAAAGAATAAGAGGAAAGACTCTGGGAAGTGCAGTATAGAAACAGCTCTTTTTCAAGGAAATTTTGCTGTAAAAAAGATGGAAGAAGACAAAGGTAGTAGAGAATGAGCTAGAAGGGGAAGTGAGGCCAAAAGCAAGGCTTTTAGACTTAGAGGCGAGAGCAGCGTGTGTGTGTGTGTGTGTGTGTGTGTGTGCGTGCGTGCCGTGTGCATCACTCAGCATTGAGGAGAACCTGCCAAGTGCGAGCAAGAGAACAGAGACTTGCTGGAGCCTCATCTTCACGGAGGTGGGAGAGAGAGAATCCCTACGCCTGCAGAGGGCTAGGCTTTTCAACAAGTAGGGTAACGAAAGTTCACGTAAATCAGCCCAAATCCACTTAAGTCACTATGTTGAGGTAGGAGCTCATGGACAGGCTCTTCTGCTTGCTTCAGCTATCTTAGGGTCAGCCTCTTTGGATAAGGATGGGAAAAGAAGAGAGAGAGAGATGAAGAGAGAAAATGGAGAACAATCATCTAAGTCTTACAGACGAACTAAAAAAAATGTATAGTATGATCGCTAGGCAGCATCAAGGAGCCGCTTTAGATGAGTGATCTTAAATTTAAGGCGAGGTCAACAATGTTTTGTATTTTCTTCTCTAATGACAGGTAGGCAAAGCGGAGCAGGCTGAGGGTTCGATTTAGCACCAGTTGTGCGTTACCCAGCAGAGCGAACCGAAGCAAGAGTTGGGTAAAGAAGTAGATGGGCTTTGCGGGGAGTGATACCAGTGGCACAAGGTCTTTAAGAAATCACACCAGTTTAAAACAAAGACACATCTTCAGCATCTTTGGATCTCATCTTTTGCCAAGTTTTGTGGTTTTTCTTGACCACACACACACAAACACAGTTTTATGTGAGCTTTTTTTTTGGTTTTAGAGAAGTTGATTAGTTCTCTGCTTGTCTTTAAACTGTTATCATTTGAAAAGCAGAGTCCTCCATTATCTAAAGAAGTATGGTGATGTGGGTTTCTCCAGAATAGCATAAAGTTAAAAAAAAAAAAAAGAAAGAAAGAAAGAAACTTAAAATCAACCAACCAGTAATGTTAAATTATCTCGGAGTGCACATTATTTAGTTCCTCATTAACTTAATTGTTTTCCAGTAACAGTGAAATGTGCAATATGCAAATTAAATAATATTACGTGTCAGAGTTTAAAAGAAATATTCATTGAACATCGGAATCGTTTTTTTTTTTTTTTCCCCAGGAAATCTTGTTCATTTATTTTGTGAGAATTTTTGTTTGTCGCTATTTGTTCAAAACATAATAGAATTGTGAGACCCAGTGCCTGCTGGCAAAGTTGGAATAGCTGTCAGCAGGAAATGGCAAACTAATAATAAGTGCTGGTAAAATATTTATATTATAGTTTACTGGGAAGCTGAATGTAGTTTTGTATTTCATTAGTGCTCGAGGCAGTACATAGTAACATATTTGTGCTCCAAAATAAGTGGATAGAATTCTAAATGCCGTAGTAACTTATCTTTCAACTATCTGCTGGGGAACAAAATAATTAATAATAATAAAGCCTTTTCTTAGTTGAAATTTAAGAAATTTTACACGGGGCTTACAGGGCAGTAATTAGCGGCATCTCACATTCAGTGTTACTGGACACTAGGCTGCTGGATCAACCACTTCTGTATGTGGCCTAGTAATTTAGCTCCGGTTCATAATTTTCAATAACAGAGCTATTCAAGAGGGAGGGGTGGTCTTAAACCACCAGAAGACTCAGAAGTATGATGATGTTCAAGTACAACACTGTGTTTATGTACTCCCCAAAGTGTATCAAAGCTCAGATCCAGAGAAATAAAAGAAAAGTCAAACAAAACAAGCATTAGACTGCGTAAAATAAGGTATGGACAAGGCAAACAGGTGAGGCATTGTTTAGGTGGCTAAGGTAGATCAATATCTATTCTTGCAAGCCAGGAATCCTGCCGGCTTTCCTCTGGGGCTCTGCAGATCATCTTACGGCTTGCAGACAGACTGTCGCCTAACCCCAACTGACAGACAACCTATTTCACCCCTGTAAAAATCATACCCATCTTCTTTCTTTGTGGTTCACTGAGGGGAGAAAAAAATATAATGGACAAAATAAAATAATACCAGATGGGTTTTGCCGTGCTTTTAACATCCCTGTTCGTTCAGTTCATTTTTGTAAAAAAGACTGATCCCTAATTTCTCTTTCGTATGTAATTTTAACCTATTCAAACTGCATATCCAATGAATATAACAATGGGTTGCACATGTGTGTATGTGTGGGTTTGGAAAGGTAGCCAAATTTTTCTAAATAGTAAATATATGTAAAGTGTCTGGCACATAATAATCACTCAATAAATATTAATTAATGTCAACATTCATATCATAATAATTTTTAAAACCTAACAGAAGGATATACAAAGAATCAATCAGAGACTGAGAAAATTGGTGTCTCTGCTCACCTAGAGGCAATATTTTAGCAATTCTGAGAACATATTTAGCAATCTCATGTTAGCTGAACTTTGAATAAACAAAAGAAAGTCTGATGTTTGTTTTGTGACTTACTAACATGAATTTGTCCTATTCCAATAAACTGCAAATTCATGTGTGACTCTTAGTAATCTTTTGGTATTCCTATGTAATGTTTGGATTCCAATAGAACAAATGAAAATCAGAAGATCTGTCTCCAACAAAAGTATTATACTTCAATTATATTAAAAATAGATTGTCGCAACTGTCCTCTAGTTGTATCAAATTTCAAAGGTCATACACACTCCCATGCAAATTAAAAATTATAATATTTTTACTTTACATATATAATTCTATTTTTTTCACTTCTTATGATTAAAGAGAATTCCTTTTCCTGATGAAAAAGCAATGGTAATTGTTGTAACAACAAAAGCTCTATGTAAAGAATACTAGAGCAGAGTCCATTTATTAAAATAAAAACTATAAAAAATGTACACAGTCTTTCTAATTCTACTTTGGCACATGGGACACATTTTATACATAATGTTCTGATGGGCAACATTCACAAAGATGGACAACTTTTTGTATGTGTATAAAAACTTAGAGATTTGAATGTATTCAGATTTTCCGATCAGTAACCATTCTGCTCTTTTTTCATCCTCTTAGTTGACTAATAAAAGGAATGGCAATTTTAACATCATATTAAAAATACTGAAAGCCAAGACTGAGATCTTTATTTTAGTCGTTGTAAAAAACACTCACCTTTACCTTGAAAATGGAAATGGCCGCATTTTGCAAACAGACACATGTCCTATCTCTGGGTAATAAGGATATGTCTGTTGATCACTGCTACAGTTTTGTGCTTAACTTTTTATAATGGAAGAAATGTAATTTGTCAGATTAAAATGTTTGATATAAACCCTCATCTTTTAAACTAGTATTTCTGAAACTCTACATTATCAATAAATAGCATTTTCAATTAAACAAACTACTTTATTCCTAACTGAACAAGAGAATATTATTTTATTAATGTACTAGCAAGCCTTATGACTAGAATGTAAAGAAAATATTTTCAACACAGCAAGAAAGTGTGATTACACTAATCTTAAATCAAACTACATGGCCAGAATGCAAACAAAACTATTTTAAGTTCCTGTCTTCTATATATAAAAAATAGTTTTCTTTTAAGGGTTAAAGCTAATATGATTTGCAAAATATTAGTTTACATTCAAATGTCTTCTTCAACCTACTAATCTGCATGAAAAGCTAAATTTAAAAGTCAATTAACAGTTTACTATGATGTTAGAAACTTATTTTGAATATAAACAAGGGATTTATTTTACTTCTTTGTGTGTGACTAATTTTCCACAACGAGAGGCTAGCAATTCTGAAAATATGTTAACTCACTTCTACTAAGAATAAAAATATGGTGAGGTAAATTCAAGTGAATAATTAGGCATACTCTACTATATGTGATTATATATGTATGTTTATGTAAGTACATCTAAAAATATGTATTTAAATATATAATATACATGATTGTTTGAAAATCAAGGATTAATTTTATCTTCAAACTTCAAAGTTCAAAATAATGCATATTCTGTAATTACTCAAAGGCACGTGTTACTGAAGGTCAATCCGTTTTTATAATTTGTGGGAAGAAACAATTATAAAAAATTGAAGTCTAACCGAATCAAAGCCATAAGTTGTTTGTTAAACCATGCATTGTTAGCATCCTAATTATCTTTATTTGTATCTGTTTAGTTAGACAAACAGATGAAACATTTCTGATCCAGATGTGACTATCTCAGCGCTGTCATTTACCTTTCAAGGATCATGGGATTTTTGCTTTTAACACATTCCCTTGAGTACCTACATGTTTTCATTATAAACCAGGAGTTGAGAAAACATGTCAGACGCTAAATTCAAAAAGCTACCATGCAGGAAACACGAGGAAATATAACAACTGTTTTGGAAAAAAAAAAAGTTTTGAAGTCAACTTACATAAAATCTTAAAAGATTGCCAATGAATTTTAATTAGCATTTACATTACACACAATTTCTAATGCTAAATAACTTTTTTCTTAACTACTATATAGTTGACAATATTTTTGCCAAATATGTATCAAGCCTTAAGCTAACGTGTCTATATTCTATGATATAAAAATTTAATTATAAAAATACAGAATTTGTAATACTGATTACACGAAACAGAAGAAATAAAAAGAGCATAAAGTCTAGAGCATTGAAGCCCTTTTTATGCTTAAAATGTTATATATAATCTCATATACAGAACATGCAGCACTAAGGGCAATAATTACTAAATTCATTCAATAAATTGTATGTCCAAGGAGAAAGAAAATTTATACATTCAACAAATTCTATGTCCAAGGAGAAAGAAAATGTAAAAATCCTAATAATAGGTTCACATTCATAAAACTAGATGAAAATGAAAATTTTAGTACAGCTCTGTGGAGGTTAAAAAAACTTGAATTGTTTTCTCAGTAAATTCTTCC
>NW_003852447.1:9201606-9205308 GCF_000181295.1 Otolemur garnettii
CAGCTCACAGCAACCTCCAACTCCTGGGCTCAAGCGAGTCTCCTGCCTCAGCCTCCCAAGTAGCTGGGACCACAGGTGCCCGACACAATGCCCAGCTATTTTTTGGTTGCAACCGTCATTGTTGTTTTGGCGGTTCCGGGCTGGGGATTCGAACCTGCCACCTTAGGTGTTCGTGGCTGGCGCCTTAGCCGGTTGAGCTATAGGTGCCGAGCCAATGACTATTCTTAAATATCAAAAAGTTATTGATACAATATAAGAAATACAGTCAATAAAGGCTATATACAAGAATAAACAAGGCAAGATGACTGAGCTTATAATTCATAGTACCAAAAATATGTCATCATAGTTCTTATCTGACTATATTTAATAATAAAACAATGTAATTCCATTTTCTACTTTTTAAAGTGTATATTTGCAAATATTTTCTCTGATAGAATTCTTTAATTAAATAATGTGTAGTTATAATTAAAGAACAAAGTGTTTATGGACATTAATCTTCTAGCGTTTATTTATTTAATAAAAGCTAAAGTTGCTTAGGCTAGCATAGAAACTAAAATTATGGTATTATTTTGAACTCTCTAACCTCCTTTAATTTGCAAACAGCTTAGTATATGAAAAATTACAAAATGCACTAACAAGGCAGTTGGAAAACAACAAATATTTTACACAAAAATGTTAATTGGTGTTTTAAACATTTAAAAAAGACATATGTACACAAGTACATAGTCATCTGAAGAATGGCAGCATCTTCAAATTTGCTTACTAACTAAAAGGTCATGTGAGGAGGCATCTAAATGTGTATCAAAAACATCATTATACTAAATATGGATGATGAAAACATACCTTGATCTCTAATAAAAATATGAAAGTACACTGCCAATTTCATGTATGAAATTAAAAGAAAATAATTTAAATAGTGATTCCTTACAGAATAGGATCCATATAAGTGAAAATACTCTCCATAGAAAAGAAATGATTCAGGTACACAGCCAGTCCCCAACAGATTATTTATATTACCAACGCGTTTTGTGTTGAGCGCTATTTGTTAGGTAAAGTGTAAAATATGCGACAAATTTAGGTCTAATTCCTTAACCATGATGAGTAAACATCATTATGAAAACAATAATAGTGTTTTGTTTGTAAAGACCCCAAGAATCCATGTGCTGAATAGGTTTAAATACAGGGAACTCTCTCCTCAGTGAGATAGAACTTCAGAAAAAGTGTATTTTGGAGATCATAGCAAAGTGTACACTGTGTATAAAGTTTAACATCACAGCAATTCTTCACAAATGTAAGAGTATCAATCCACTTCTTTTTGAGTATTGTAGTCACTTAGACATAGCAGTTAACAATGAAAAAAAACTCTTAAAAGCATTGACTTTTATACTTCATTCCAACAAAACAATTCACTATTTACTTATTTCATAGTTAATCTCCATGCTAAATCTGAAAGTGTGCTCTCCGTAACAACTATAATAAAAGAATGTTGGGATAATGACACAAGATGATAAAAGCAAGGAAAATGCTCATCTGGAGATACATAATCTCTTCACATGTGAGTGTATGAGCTTTAAGTAGAAATCAAATAGGATAAATGCTTCACAAAAGTTATCCAGAGAATTCTTATGGAACAAAAACTTATCAAAAGTTAGTAGAGCAGTGAGGCCCCATGTGTAGTGCCTGTACACCCAGCCACTTGGGAGGCTAAAGCAGGAGGAACAATTAAGCCCAGGAATTCGAGGCTGTAGTGAGCTATGATCCACAATGCATTCCAGCCTGGATGAAGAGTGAAACCCCATTTCTTTAAAAAAAAAAAAAAAAAAAGAAAAGAAAGAAAAAGTATTAGAAGGCCTTCCTAGATTCCAATCCCTGTTGACAAAGCCTTTGTAATATAAGACTTATTGTCCTATAGAGTTATGTGCAAGTTAACTTTGTACGCAAGAGTTGAGTAATTGGTGACAATTTAGAGAATCATAAGACTTTGTTTTGTTACTGTTTGGTTGGTTGGTGAAACAGAGATAATGTTATCTCTTTAGAAAAACCATTTCTTTCTCCTCCAAAATACACAGCTAAATTATATTCTCAAACCTCCTTGGCAAGTAGGCTGGGCCATGTGACTAACGTCAGGACAATGGAATTAAAGTGTTATCCTGCAAAATCTCTGAGAAGCTTTCTTCCTTCCCTACCAAATGCAGAGTATCCAGGGGAAGGCGCTTAGGACATAAAAATGGCATAGTCACTTCCTAGGTCCCTGAATGAGTGAATGGAACAAAATTTCACCCCTACTCTCCACCCTAATTCCATTGGAATATGACAGGAGAAAGTAATAAATCTTGACAGAATTAAGCCACTGAGATTTGGGAGAAGTTATAGGATTATTTATTGATTAATGTATCTATTCCTTCAATATTATCAATAATAAGGAATTATAAGGGATAAAAATAAAATCTATAACTTCAGAGGACAGCAAAAGTAGCAACTGTACTGAATCTGGATATTAGAAGTAGTCTCTAAAAATTATGTAATCTCAAGTATGCCACAGTTGGTCAGGTATTCTACAATTGTCAATGTTTTGCTTTCCGAGTCATAACCTGAATCTATGCCATTCTGCATGATAATGAGATTATTACTCTTAATGATAAATGTTAAAGCATGATTTGCCATACGTGCCTTACCATCCTCTGGGCAAAGTGCTAAGCACTTCATGTGAATTATCTCATTTAATTTTGAAGTGATCCTATGAAGGCGTTGCAAAAATAAACTCATTGTATAGAGAAAAATGATTACAAAAATAAAGATGATCTCACAGTGAATTAGTGAATCCAGCATTCAAAGGTCTTTTCGACTCTAGGGCTGCTATCCTTTTAAGTAAATATTGCATTATGGGCAATATTTGACCCTTTTGTTTGAATAATCATAACTTGCTTCAACTATCCTCCTGCCTGTGTAGCTGAATGTGTATGTTTTATGTCATTAGAAAAGGCTAAAAAGAAAGGGCTGAACATGGCAAGTATGTCATGTTTGATTTGCCCCTCATACCTTACACCCTGATTTTATCAACATGCTAAAAAATTATTCTTCTATCAAAGGTAGATACACTGTAAAGACATCACTAGCATTTTTACCCAGAAATCAAGTTATTTATCTATGGCAAACAAAAATCTCATCACTGAAGGCCCAGAACATTGCTAATTTAATAGCAACTGCCATTATAAATAGTATACTTGAAATTTGTGTGATTATTATATTTTCTAAGAACAGAGCTACTTTGAAAGCCTAATAGTAATCATAATATTGCTTGAAAATCAGAATAGACATTTTTTTCATGGGTAAAATGTTTAATAGCATCAAGTTTAAATAGCCTGATACTTATTTATAACAGCAATGGCCTTGTCATTGAACTTAAGTCCAATGGAATGAAGTCTCCTCTCTTGTCTCTGAACCATATTTGAATAAGTATTTTTTGTTTCTTTGCTACTCTTCTTCTGACTTTTCCTTTGATTTTTCATGGCTAAAATTCCCTGCATGTATATGTTAATATCTTCTGTTAGTTTAAGTCCAATTCTGATGGAATTAATCTGTCATTTATGTAAGAGAACATTGCCCATGGCTGTGCTGTTCGATTTTGTGTTGATCCTAAACTTTAACAATTAAAGGGCAGGCCTGGCATGGTGGCTCATGCCTGTAATCTCAGTAGTTTGG
>NW_003852447.1:9205354-9229062 GCF_000181295.1 Otolemur garnettii
AAAAAAAAAAAAAAAGAAAGAAAACTAGCCAGGTGTTGTGGTGGGCACCTATAGTCCCAGTTACTTGGGAGGCTGAGGCAAGAGAATCTCTTTAGGGCCAAGAGTTTGAGGTTGCTGTGAGTTAGGACACCATGGCATTCTAACCAGGATGACAGAGTGAGACTCTGTCTCAAATTAAAAAAATAAATAAATAAGAAACAAAACAAAGCAAAAAAACAATGGAAGAGTAATATCATCTTTTGTCCTTTATTTTGAATTTCTTGCTGGTGTCTCTCACACCAATCTGAAGACACAATAAAAATTGGAAAAATTAATTCCAGGATAAAACAACATACACTGAAAAATCCTGAGTATTTTTGAGAAGTGAAGATAATCCTAGTGTTCCTTCCCCCAACTAGGCAAATACCGAAAGGAACATTTTCCCACAAACAAGTAAACACAATAAGGGTAATAAATCCATCAGGGTGCTTTAAGAAGGGAATGATGCAGTCAGAAACAATTTTTATTCCTTTATTATTATTTCTTTTGTATCTATGAAGCCAGAGGACAGAAAGGCGATCAAGAATTTAGATCTGGATGAACTTACAAACCTATCTAGTAGTTTACAGACTGGAAGATAACTACAGAGAAAAGGATTTTTACAAACACCGAAGCCAATTTCTTTGGCGACACATCATAGTACTGCAGGGAGCGCTGTTTCTCCCCAAATGCCTTTCTGGCTGGATTCAGCTACTTTTCCTTGAGTTGGAGAAGTCATACTTGAAAACCTCTGATGGATAACAGCACATCAATGGGTAGATATCCTTAGATTTGGAATGCATGAGCATGTCAGCCTCCATTGTATTGAACGAGGAAAAACCTCTGAAAATAATAAAAAGAGGACAAGGAAATAGATGATCAGTTTAGAAAAGACACCATTTCTTAATTGGAAAAGATAAAAATTGGATTACAAAACATTTTAAAAGCATATTAATACTATGACTGTAATTTTAAAATTGTTATAGTGTTTACTAGGTTGTTAAGTTTACCCCATTTTTGTTTTGGTAGAATTTGATGATAAAATGAAGGAAATTCCATTAAAATAAACATTGTCTATGGTATCACTGTAAACATTTGGTTAAGATCTCAATCTACTTCATTAAGCAAAAAAAATACCCACACGTGAACAACTGAACATATGCAGAAAGTAACCCCCACAATATGATGACAAAGGAAATCTTAAAATTAGAAATGTTTAAAAGTTAAAAGTGATTTTTGAAAGCAAAATTATGTCACAGATCATAAAAGTCTAATTGTCTTACCCTACTCAATTTTTAGCAACAGTGCAATTGTAAAAGATAAGACACAGCAAACCAAACCCGGCAACTATCATATGGTTTCACTTGATTCTGCTGAGTCACAGTTTCCTATAGTCAGCACCACGCTGAACCATAGTAAGAGAGAGAAATCAGAAGAAAAGTACAATTCACATAGAAAAAAAAAAAAAAAATATATATATATATACTCCAAAGAGAAGAGAACTGCAGAAATACCTAATAGAACACCTGAAATAAGAGATGGTTACTATTTGACAGAAGGAATGGATGGGAAAAAAAATCAAAGAGGAATGAAAACGATTATGTCTCCACTACTAGTAGACAATTGCTTGGGCTACTCATCCAGAACTTTTGGTGAGTGGTTTTGCAAACATTATAACTTAATAGTAGGCGCATGATAAATAAATAATTGAACATTAAACTTTTCCAAAAGTCTTAAAAATTACTTTCGGGGCGGCACCTGTGGCTCAAAGAAGTGGGGTGTGGGCCCCATATGCTGGAGGTGGCAGGTTCAAACCCAGCCCCAGCCAAAAACTATTAAAAAAAAAATTACTTTCAAGAAAGAATCTCAAGCTTGAGTATAATGGTGGAGAAAGCTTCCATTTTGGAGACTAACTTCTTAGTCCTATGTAATTAGGTTCTGAAGGAAAAGATGTGACTTTCAAGTCCTAAAACCTCACTACCAGGAGACTCGACATTGTCACGTAACTGCAAATTTGATCAGGGTTTTGTTTTCTAAGAACAGGAAATGAAGAGGAATATAGTTACAATCTTTTCTTTAAATTTACAGGAAACACGGTGCCCATCATTTATTATTTCGATGAGACTTTTGGTTTGTCTTGTGTACATACAGCTATTACATGGAGAAATAAAGATGAAGACATATGCAAGCTTTTACATTTTTCAATCAGAAAATATGTAAGTCCTGTGAATTACCTGTACCGTTTCATAGGTAGCACCTGTATTCCTGCCACACATCTGTGGAAGAACAGTCTCAGCCAACTGTTAATCAAGGATCACTTCCCTTCAAAGTGACTGATGATCCACCGTTAAAACAGCTTATAAAAATAACTTCTTTGAAAAGGTGCTCCAGAGTTTTCAGACACATCTTACCAGTCCTGCTAGCTTAATGCATGTTTGAAAGTTCATTTCGCATTAATATTTAAAGAAGAAATGGCATCGGAACAAAATTTAAATGATCCATTAGATTTTTAGAAATATTATTGGCATTATTTTCATTTCTACTACAAGGAATGATAATGTCCAAGATTGGCTTTTAAAACTGTTAATGAGTCCTGGCAATGTGAAAAAGATATGGATTAGGTAGATGTAATGAGATATGATTAAAGGGTACAAGCACTGAAGGGTGTTGGAGAAATTCTATTCAGAAAGAGTATAATTAGTGTCTGATAAAAGTACTTAGTAGATAAGATTTTTGAAGAAGAAAGGTTACGATAAACACAGACTTTATGACAAACCTGCTTAATTTTTTCCCTTTGCTTCTCTTGCCTACTCAATATGATGTTGAAGTTTCAGACATAAATAATGTTTGTCAAATGCTTGATGCAATTCTACCAGACAATTAGAGTGTTTTAATTGCCAAACATGAAGAGCAGAAAATGTGTGGAAACATCTTATTCCATTTTCAGTGTACATTTCTTTGTTGATTTATGTAATGTAGCTAATAATATGCAACCTACCCAGGTTTTAAACAAATGAACTTCTAAAAAGCAAGCTTTCCATAAGTTGCTAAGCAACTCCAAAGGCACATTTTTAAATTTAATAAATAATATTTAGATGACAAATCCTTAATGAAGATTTCTGACTCTATTTAATAAAAAGCAGACAATCCAAGCAGGTACCCCTTCTGATTGTCTTGTTTCAAAGGCCTCGGGGTTAGGCAGAGGTGCCATTTTTGGAACTGAAAACTACATCTTCTCAATTGAAATTGTTGCTACAGTAGGAGTTAGTACCCGGGATTCATAGGGTAGCTCTTGAGAGTAGTTACAGCTCATGATTCATTCCCATCACTGAAGGTTTTCCAATCTCAGAACTATTAAGATTTTAGACAGGGTAATTTCTCGTTGTGGGGTGATGTTCTGTGAATTGCAGGATGTTCAGTAACATTCCTGGCCTCCACCTACTAGATACAGTAGCGGCCCCACAGTTGCTATAATTAAAAATGTCTCCAAATCTTGGGACTCCTCATGCAGCCTGAGCTCTAGAGTTAAAAATGTCTCCAAATCATGTCAAATATCGGGGGGGGAGAAAGGGGAGAACAATCTCTCAGTTGCAGTTGAGAATCACTGCAACTGAAAAATGGATATAATAAATGTAAAAAAAAAATAAAATCTTGAGCTTAACCATTGAAGATTTTTGGGGGGTCAGACACCATTTGTCAACATCTAACATCTATCACTACCAATAATGGAGAATAAAGTAGAACTGAGTCCAGTGGTACTGCGACTCTTGTTTGACTCAAGATACATTATTATTTCATTGTTTCAATATAATTTCCACTGTATAAAAATTGGGGAGAAAGGGCCTAATGATATAGTTATTACCATAGCCATGCTCTAGCAGTATCACATGCCAGAACTGCATGAAAATCTTTTCTCCTACTTTTTCCTCCCTCAATTTTACACATACTTAGGTTATAATCATTTTTAAATAAAACTCAATTTTAATCATGTCATCCTCAGCTCATAAGGCCACCACAGGTCCCTATAATCTCTACTGCCAAATACAAAGTTCTCTGCACTGTCTTCAACTTTTCCTACACTTTACCACCAAACTCCATCTCATTAAAGTCTCTTCATCTTCATTTATGCCACCTTCATCCCCCCCCACAAAAGCTTACATATTCCAACCTTCATATGCAACATATGAAAGACAAATTTCCTCCATCAAAGTTTTCCTAGTTATTCCTTCCTTTGCTTATTATCAGTATCATATTTCTGTTATAAGAATGATAGTAATTAATGTGAAGCAATCATTTACTGAACGTCTTCAACATGCCAGATACCAAGTACCGCTTAGAAGCTGTTTCTATCAATTTACATTTCATAATTTATGCCCAAGTAGATTGTAAGTTCCCAGAGGATAGGAACAGGTCTTATTTGTGTCCCTCTGGCACCCTCTAATAATGATGTTAATAAAAATGTTTTACATTTGATTAGCAATTATAACCTTTCCAATTACTTTCGTGATTACTAGCTCATTGGTTTTATATTTTCAGTTGTTTTACTGTCAATGAAAATGAGACATTAAATATTCTAGGGAATAGTTTGTGGGTTACAAAATTGGTGCTCCATAGAAAATGCATTAAATATATTCTGATGGGCTGAATTCAGTCTCATAACTCCAAAATTTCTCTCCTTATGACAAAAAGTCCTTACGGTAATTGAAAACAAAAGTTTCAACCGAGAACAAATCGTACAGAAGGATGCTTGCTGAAGGCACAACACAGAAGCGAATCAAGGTTAACAACAGTTAAACTATCATAAAGCAGCAGGAAAGGCAAAAGAGAGATCTTAGAATTTAAATGCATTTCATTAGGTTCTGACCTCTAACCAGAGAAAACAAAACTGTTTTAAAATCAAAATGGAAAGGAAAAGCCTAACAGGACGGCCGAGAAACCACAAGTCTAAAAAAAAATCACAGTGTTCTGCCTCATATATGAAGACAATCAAGAAAATATTTTCAACAATTCTTAAGGACCCCCTCACCTGTCTGGGAGAGTCTCTAAATGAACAAAACACTGGTGCCAGTAAAAGAAAAGAGAGAAAAAAAAAAAAAAGCCCGTATACTACATTCAGCAAAAACCAGAAGTCAGAAGTCAGCAGATCTGAGGACACCCACCAATCCTGAACGCCTCCTCCCTAAAGCACAGGATCATTTATCCAGGACACTTTCAATACTTTCTGCACCTACTAAGGGCAAGCACTGGCCTGGACCCTGGGAGGAAAACCAAGAGGCCTACGCTTCAGTTGCTGGGGTAAATTTGTGCAGGGAATTCAGAAAGGGGCAGCTGATCTGAAAAGCCAAAAAGACTTGTCTTCAACCGGCCTTTTCTGTACATCTGTAGCCCTCTTGACCTCCAAATCAAAGGAAGTTAAGAAATTAAAGAAATTCAAATTAAAGAGAAATGAAGGGAACAAGAACCCCCCCTAGCCACCTGGAAGATACTGAAGACAGCTCCCAACGCCATCCCTCGCCCACGTGACCGGGCGGAAGTGCCACGGTGCCCAGGGGCCGGAAATGCACCTCCTGCGCCGGTGGGGGAGGGGTGGCCACAGCCCGCCCCAGGGACCGGAAGTGCAAGGGCTCCAGTGCGCGGGAGAAATGTCCCTGGGCAGGGCGGGACTCCGGAGCTCAGGCTGCACGAGGCGTCCCAGGGTTTTGAAGGCCCCCTTCCCACCATGGCAGACTTTTTGCAAAATAGGACATTTTTGAGCTTTTCGTAAGAAGTACCTAAGTGTGGCTGCAACCTTGACGTGAGGAAAGATTCGCGCCCTCCTCGGTTTGCTCAGGGGAATCCGCGGTCCCTCCCCCTGGAAGGGGACTTTGAGTCACGCAGACCCGGCCAGGGGTTACGACCTGCCGGGCTCCTGCGGAGCAGCGCCGGCCCCGAGCCGGGAGGACTGCAGGGGGAGGCCGGGCGGGTCCGGCGGGTGCGAGCGCAGAAAGCCGGGCCCGCGGCGACCCCGGGCTCCGAGGAGGCCACCGAGGCGGATCTGAGGGGGGACTCGCGGGGGCGCGAGAGCAGAGGCGGCCGCTTCGTTCTCGCTGCCCTGGCTCGCGGAGGCCGGTGCAGCCGGCGGGGAAGCGGGCGCAGGACGCGGCTCCGGCCGCCGCCGACGCCCCGGGGCCCGGGGGCGCTTCGAGAGCCACCCCGGAGGCGTGGGCGGGGGGACCCCGAGGCTCTTTTTAAATTATATAAATCAAATGAAGAGGAAGTTCTTCTGTCCAGGGTATAGAAAACAAGATTAAAAGCCGGAGTCTGTCTCCGTCTTTCCCCGCTCCTTCCCGAATTCTAAAATTCTCAGCCTCTGGCTGCCATTTGGAGGGCCGGAGAAAGGGAGCATTTCTCTACCCACTTTGAATCCTCTCTCCGTCTCCTTCCCTCTCCCCAGGTGGTCGCCCTCGCCCCTACCTTGATCCTGCACACTGTACAAGCCCATCTTTGGCGTCCCGTCCTTATTCCACGAAATACAAAACGACCTTACGAGCCCCTTTACTTGATCTAGGCATTAGGTGACTGGCTTACATCAGGCCCAGAGGGTTTCTTACTCCTCTCACTGTGATTAAAATGCACCATCCTTGTTTGTTCCTAAAGACGTGGGAGGTAGCGTTTGGATTTGTCACGGATGGTCAGTGGACCTTCACAGCGTGGTTTGTGAGATCGCTGTGAAGCCCAGTCCTCACTGAGAATTCGGTTGTGAGAGGAAAGGGCTTTCGAGATGATTTTTCGTCATATTAAACTTAAGACTCCTTATTCTCTTATCTCTTTGATTTTCAAAAAAAATGTCATAGTATACATTAATTTCCAAAGGCCTAAAGATCCAGCGGAACCCTGACTCTGCTGTCCTGCGCTGGCTGCTCCCTACCACCCTGGGGAAAGGAAGAAACCCTGGGATCAGTAGCCCCAGAACTGAGGACCCTAACAATTTGTGATTGTTGAAAGGAGGAGGGGGATTTGAGGAGAGGAATGGAAAGAAAAAAAGAAAAAATGTATGTTCATTTACACATTTCCTGTGCAGAACAAAAAATTCCCACTATCAGCAAAAGAAGTCTCTTCCTCCAAAATAGCAGCCAAAGAGAGAAAATTAGAATATGCATAAATTCCTTCATTTTCATTTGCACAGAGCACGATTTCCGATTTCCGGCAGATTTGTATTTAAACTGCTCAATTAATTCCAATTTCTGAGCACCATTTTTCTTAGCATTTCCCAAAACTCACCTGAAGAGCATGACCCTTCTACTACTACCCTGTGTTACAGGCTCCCTTTCCCTGTTCTGCAACTGCCAACGGGAATTGTATTGATAAGACTGTAACTTTATTTTTCTGCCCATTGTTTTCTTTTAAAAACTGGATCGATGTATTGGACCACAATTTAAAGCAAGCGGGATGTTGTTTGCGAAGCCTACTGCAAGTGAGATTTAGTGGAAAGGACATATTGTTGAAATGTGTACCTAAAAGAGAATGGAGGTGAGAAGACCAGCAGACTCTTGTAGGTCCTCTCATGCGATAGAAACCGTTCCTGTTCTACCCAAACCATATCCTCTCCCCACTAGCTACAGCTGCAATGCTTGCACATAGCTACCCTCCAAAGCACTCTTCTGCCACCCACCCTCCTTTTAAGGAGCATGATCACACAACCCTCTTCAAAGGAATATTACTCTCCATAAATATTGGAATGAAGAGTGTCAGTCCATTAAATCCCCTACAGGGTTTTCCTAAAATATTTTGCTTTGCCACTTGGGCAACAAATCTGGCTGTATCTGCCTTGGAAAGTTCTTTGTGAAAATGTCAGTGAGCTTCATTTGAATTTCTTTTCTGAAATATCTCTTGAGCTTTCCTCTCCTGGTTTGGAAACTATGTATGTTTCTTTTATTTAATAGTAAAATGTGAATCTTTAAACACTGAAATGACTATGTCTTGGATTAGTGATGAAGTAACTGAACCCCTGAATTCTTCACTTTTGCCCACCCTCAAGACAGAAAGAAACCATTATTTGCTTCACAATAGAATCCAAGTTGAATATAAGGGTCCCAGCTTTCCTTCCATCTTTACAGGTCACAAGTAAACGCTGATTTATTAGTGGTCAAAAAGTTAGAAATACTATTTATTTAGCTTTTAGTTTCTATTAAAAAAATACAGGTTTGCACCATAGTGTGTACATATATATCCATAAACATTTAAATATCTGGTTTAAATATCTGGCTGAAGATTTATTAAGATATTGGACTATAGAAGCCTATTAATTTTGTTAGAACTCTATGCACATGAGAGCCTGCATGAGTTACTACTTTGTGAAATAACTGCTTTTATTGTTTCTTTCCTTTCTGTCAAATATTCCTATTGCAAAAGTATTAAACTGACTTCACGTTATGAATCTCTCTTTTGACTCAGAGGTTCTCAGTTATATACTATTAAAACCAAAGTGTTGAAAAATAAATTCTCAAAAGTCATACTTTGGGAGTCCATGGAACAGGCTGGGTAGCCACTTTTACTGGTAACGCTGATTTCTTTTAATTTTCTTATTGAAATAAATGATAGTTTTTTTCTTAATTCGAGGAACAATTCCAACAGATAAGAATCTCAATAACAGAATATTTTCCTTGAAATCTTATTTTCATTAGGATTAATTGTATATGGAAAGACATAGTTTGATTTCCAGTTGCAGAACTATACTTCCAAAAGAGTTGGAATAATAGTCACGAGTGGTGGAGGGAGAAAGGCTGGGGTACTACTGAAGAGTGAGTAGGTTGATATACAGTTACAGCGAGAGCTGCATTTCTTCCTCCCGTTGCAGACTCCGGGGAGGTAAGACTGAACATCATCTCAGTGTATTTATCTTCAGAATGAAAGCTTCTCATTCTTTGCTGACCTTTAGTGCAATAATATTCTCATGAACTGGAATTTTTCCCCACTTTTTAAAAAGAAAAGTCTAGAAAGAAACGAAATAGGATTGATCAGCCTCCCTGCTGTGAAAGGTGTAGAGATAGACACAGGGCACTGCAGCAGGGAAGTGGGAAGTTGCATCCTTCCTTTTATTCCTCCCTTTCTTCCTTCCACGACTGTTTGGTTGTGTGTTATGGATTGTGTGTATATGTAAATTTGAAGACAAGGTCTTTTAAAACGTGTTTTCTAGAAGACACAACTGGCTATTGAGGTTTATGGCTTTTCCTGTAATTTTGAAGGTGTGTAGATCTTGCTTTCTCAACATATTTTCAGGCTACCTTAATTTTCAGGAAAACAAAACAAAGCAAATACATGAAATGGTTACCCTTCCTTGATCCAGAACTGTCCTTCTATAGCTAAAGTTCTACTTTTGGCCCCAGCCACTGAGCTACCAAGGAATCTCAAACTCAGCCTCTGCTCTCCACTTCCAAAACTGCCCTTCCTGTCCAGGCACTTCTCTTTTCCCCTAACAAATGAACGCACTCATCAAACAACCTAGTTTAACCTTCACATCTGCCTGATAAATATTGAATCTAATTCCATCCCCATCCACTCTTCTCAAGTTCTTTCCTTTTGGGGGGATGGGGAGGAGACCTGGGGGTTCAGAAGACAGGGAGAACATTGGGATGAGAGGAGAGTTGGATTACTGAAGATGCAGACTCACTGGCAAGAGTTCCCAGCCTGGTCCCAGGAACTGGGAGATGTTCTCTCACCTAGAACAATAAACTTCAATAACCTTGCAGTTTACAGGAGTACCTCTCTGCTCCCAAGGAAATCTACTTGTAGAGTAGTACTAGTTACTGAACTCTTCAACCTGCTCTCCTACTTCATTTCTTACTTCCTTCACTTCATCATTTCCTTTACATATCAATGTCCTCAAAGGAATCAAAAACGTTCATCTTGTGCTGGGGGCCTAATCCCTAATTTTCCATATCTTGCCTGGGTTCCTCAGGCCCAGTGTTTTCTTGGACTCATAGGAAACTCAATAACTCTTGCCCTTCTCAAACTCCACAGCTTTGTGAATCTGCTTCCCAATTATGACAACTTGCCCTCTCACCAGCAGAGCTGAATGTATCTGGTCCTTCTACCCAAGAAGCCCTTCCCTGGGAGTCTGCCTCTGCTCCCAGTTTCCTATCCAGCATGATTTACTTGACAGTGGCATCTGCAGGGTGGCATGTCCATAGCATAGGGGAGCAAATACAAAAGTACTCAGTTCTGTTAAAAAGACCTACCACATTAGACCAAGGGAGTCTCTGTGAAACTTGAAGTGGGCTGGAACTGATCATCCATCTAACCAGCAGAAGGAGAAATCACAGGACTGCCTGACTGCAGCTGGGAGACAAAAATCTTAGCTTTGAAATGGATTCCATCTTCCTCCTGTCGGCTAGAGAAATTATTTTAAAATTGTTTCTGCTATTATTATTTGCATTATTATTATTAACAGTTTATTTTGTCATGGGTGCAGCTTTTGTTATTTTTGTTGTTATTGCAGTTATTATACCGTTCAACAGAAGTTTAGCAAGATTAGTCAGATTAATTAGTTTATTGGTAATTTAAAGCTGAAAACTAGTAATTAAGCCAAAAACTAAAAATGATCAGGGATGATTCATCCCAATGTAGGATTTGAGAAGAAGAAAACCTAAATTTTGGGTATAAAATTTGGCAGCTGTGGCATAAATAGAACTTAGGAATCAAAAATATGATAGCTGAAATTTTCTTAGTCACTCAACCACTGTCCCCCCCCCCCAATTCAGCTAAGATCCTTTGGTGATTTGCGTGGTGGTGGAAAAATAATTCTATTTGTTTTTGTTGACAGAGAACAAAGATCCTATGTATATGTTTCACGTGATGTGTATTTTCATGTGGAGTCCCTTTGCTCACCAACATCCAAACCTCTAAGAACACTCCCCTCCAAGTTTACCTCCATCCCCTTGCTCTCGTCATGCACCTCTCTGAAGAGGGTACGCCACATAAGGCAGGTACACCATTTCAGCCCTCTCAGACAGACTCCATGTAATATACATTCAATAATGCAATTCTCTTCACAACAAGCTCTGCTCTCTTTCAAATATAATTAATGTTTTGATAGTGTAGTTCTTTAACTACATATATACACACAAAAACAGACGCACCCTCTAGCTCTGCTGTTTGTGTATCTAAAGCAGAAATGGATACAGCTTTTTCAGTGACTCCTAAAATTCCTCAACTCAGCCCACAGAAAAGAAATTCTGTTTAGGTAAAAGACTGCACAGTTAGTTGTGTTCCTGAAAATATTTAAAACAACATAAAAAAATTCAAGCTCCCAGTTTGTAATATTCATTTCTTGTCAAATTTCTTTGACAATAAAGGATATTCTGTATTGATATTCTAAATATACTGATACAGACATTCTCTAGATAACAGTCAAAATCAACAAAAACACTGTCCTAAATCCCTGATTATCTTTTCCAAGTTTGGGGGACAGAGACTGAATTTCAGTGTCTCCCATTCCATCCAATTGGGGCTAAATTGACACCAATAAACAAGAGCTAGCAACCACAATAACAAAACTACAGTGATTGGAATAAGAAATGTCTTACTCTGTCAAACACCTCAGCTGTATGTTGAAGGTGAACTAACTCACTTATTTGCTTTTCTGGCTATGTATGGACACATTGTTGTGCAAAATAGATGGTTAAAAAGATGGATACGGATATGTAAATAACATACAGGTAACATGGCCAATAGGAGAGAAGGGAACAAATGCTGAGCTTCCACGTCCAAGTGTACTGTATCTCTAACATTTCATTTCTTCAACCTGATGACAATTATAAAGGGCAAATAACCCCACAGACTGTAAGGTATCACATGTCTTCTGTCTTTTCATATGGAAAGTACATAATCTATCATACTTGAGCCAATAAAAATATCAACCTTAGCCCTGCTGGGTTGTTTCTGAACTGAAGAAGCTAGATTTGTGGAACTGACGCGCTGACTTCCAAGCATCATGACCATTTTGCTTGATTTGTGAAAGCATAGGAGGTGCTGGCAGGGGAACGAGCTTACACATTTTCCCTCTCCACAAAAGTTTTGCAGAGGATGTGTATAAGAGATTTTTAAAAAATATTTTGAAATTTCATTTTTTAACTCTTCATGTGGTAGTTCATGTTTGGAATTATGACAGAAGATATAAGAACGAATGAGGAAGGGAGCACATGTGGCTGATTTCAAGTGGATCTTTTTTACTAGATAGGAAAGAAAAATACGTCCCCACTGCAGTTGTGCAAAAAAGGGGGGGGGGTGTGATTTGTGAAGAACTCATTTGTAATTTCTGCTATTGTTTCAGATTAAGGTTCCTTTCCCATTACTTTCTTCCAAAATGTTTTCCTTGAAAGCAACGTGTGAACTACTTATCCCCTTTTTTCTCTAATGGGCTAACATATAAACAAGAAATAGTTAAAAAAAAATTGATAGGAAAAGGCCTTACAGGTCTCCAAATTCAAACTTCGTATAAGACTCAAATACAAATTCTGTTGTTTAGATATAGGCAAATTGGTATTTGCCTCCAGTGAATTATAAACACATATAGAAAGATACGATTTTTACAGAGTTGATCAGCAACATGGATGTGTGGGCTATCAAGAAGAAATTCTCCCTCAGACATTTTGTATTTCTTCTGATTTCTTCCTCCGTATTCCTTTCTTTCCATTTGGTTTTCCAGACAGACAAGACTAATTCTCTGATTCTCAAATGAGGTTTTATTTGGCTCAGATTAATATTAAAGAAGATCACATACACGGTTGAAAAATATTGTTATTTTTCTTTAATGGGGAAAATTGGACTCCCGCGTGTCAGATCTGTGGATTTCCGAAAGGCAATGGAAATGGTACTGACATCACTTTGCACTTTAACAATCGGATTTGGTCAGGGTACAAGTTGTTTGTTTAACCCGACAGCTCGGTGCACCCCGTCGCATGCTCTGCACACTCATTAAAACGATTATTCACGACCTGTCGAGTGTTTTCGGGTTCATTCACAGGAAAGGCTTGGAGCGAGGGAGAGCAATTCAAGTCAACACTGTCCACTACCCCAGTGCACGTGAGGACGAGCTGGTGCGTGCATCAAAAGACGCGGGGAGGGGCAGGTGAGCGCGTTTTAGCTATAAATCCTGTCCCTCCGATGCTCTGGAATCTGAATCCGGACGGGGTGCCAAGAGTGCTCGGTGCTATACAGGCCATGTCACTATGTTACCTTCGAGGGCTTTGGCTCAAGACAGACGAATAAAATAAACTACAATAATAAATCAGAAGTCTCCCTCTGCTCCTCCCATCAGCCGTCTGCAAAACTTCAGGTCCCAGGGCTCCCTCACCTGCCTGCAGCCGCTGGGACTGTGCGGCTCCCACCTCTCACAACGTGGATGCTAAGGCTGTTATTTCAGGCAAACTGAACAGGGTGAGGAGATTAATTCCCTTTCCATCTCCCAGGGCCTTATCGTTCTCAAAAATAATTTCATTAATTTTTTTCTTTCTGTGTTCCATGCAAAGACTGGGGGTGGGGGGAGGGCCGAAAAGATGAAAAGGGCTGTAGAGGGTATTTGGTAGAAGTACTCCCAACAGGTAACAAGGAAGGATTCCTCCTCCAAACTGAGGAAAAAGTCCTCTAAAATGAGGGTGAAATATCCCTCAGTACATTAGCCTACTTTCCCCCCTCAATTTTCAAGTCACCTTTTACTATTTTGTAATGGCGATAAGAGAAACACAAGGTTGAGTGCATCTTTATGTCCCACTATTGTTCTGTACTTAGACACATTCCACGGTCATTGTTTTTTTTTTTTTAATTTTCCTATTTGTTCAAATGAACTCTGATACATAACATTTATGGGAGGCATTGGTTCAGGAGAAATGCCTATCTCCAAAGGTATAATCATATACACACTAAATAATAGAATGTGTGAGTGTATATATATATATATATATATGTTTAATGTATACTTAAGAACTTCAGAATGTCTTGCTAAGCATAAGTATCCTTGACGTAATTTAGAGTTACATGTTTTAAAACACATGTCTTATTTCTATATTCAAAAGATTGCTCCTTGATTTTTCATCAACAGCATTAGTAAACCCAATAGCCACCTTATTGTTATGAGGGTAACCTAGTCATGCCCACCGAAAAAGATCACAAGGCTCATTCATCAGTTTCATTCTGACATCATAAAATCATGGTTCTCCCGTTTATGGAAACACATCAATACGATGTGTTAAGAAAAGAATGGAAGTTTTCAAGCAGCCTGAGGTTTTAATCAGAAACAGATTCCTAATTGCTAAAAAGCAAGTATGAATAAATAATTTCATAAACTCATGGAGTTGCCATGATTCACGATCAGGTTTACTTAAAATGGATCTGTCAAGTGTGTTTCGCTTCTATATAAGATCTTTCATTAAAAGCAACCCATGATAATAATCAAGAGGCAGATGCTGAAATATGTAAGTAAATAACTGAAAGCCTCTGCATAAATAAACACAAATCAATGTAGTAATAGACAACACTATTGATGTAGGAATGATCGATTTTAGTCTTCCAGCCTGCAATCAGAGCTTGCAATGTATAATTAAAATATATATATTTTAACTCCACTAATACTGCTGCTACTGGAAAAAATAAATAAATAAATAAATAAACAATTCCTGCTGCCAGTTGTACCTGCTTCTACTTTATTCTTTCTGGGGTATTTTTGAGCAGGTGGGAGGAGTACTCTTTTATTGAAGAAAGCTTTGCCAAACCTTAAAACTACATCATTAATTACAGAAATTATAAAAGTATTAAATAATAAAATTACCACCTTATTCTTGCTCTGAATTTTTCAACCTTCTACCCAGTCTCTAATTATTCATTCAGCACATTATAATAGGGAAAATGCATAATAGTGCTCATTATTTTAGAAGATTTTTTTCAACTACTATAATACATTTGGGTTTAAAGATTCTTTGGGCCTTTTGTTAAAATAAATAAGGTGCCATTTCCTCAATTCACGATGAAAGCTTTCACACCTATGTCTGCATATGCCAGTAGTATGAAACAAGCAAGGGGAAAAAACCATCTGTATTATTTTAAAATGGTTTCATAGAATGATGGCAAAACAAAGTAGGGTCTGACTCAAAGATATACATGCTTTGGATTTCTAGAAATTCACATCTAAAGCTATGTTTCCGATTTTGCTAAAAGTTAAGCATTCTTTTTGAGAATATGTATCCTTGGAGGGTGGAACTGATTTAGATTAGCAAGCAGGGGTGTGTGATGAGTTTGGGTATTTAGGTTCTGGAGAGCAATGAAAATACAGTGTTCATATTTTTTCTTCATCAACAAAGATGCTTATTTACATTCATTCTTGAATCTAGGCTTCTCAAGCACAAGCTTTTAAAAAGAATGGCTTATTTATGAAATTCAGCTACTTTGAAAGTGATTCTTCTTCCTATGTAACATCACTGGCACATAAATATTGATTTCGATTATCTTTA
The DNA here is from genome assembly GCF_000181295.1 of Otolemur garnettii. NCBI lineage: Eukaryota > Metazoa > Chordata > Mammalia > Primates > Galagidae > Otolemur > Otolemur garnettii. The sequence goes on from NW_003852447.1 coordinate 9,220,855, forward strand.
TAAATTGTATCACCAAACATTCTCCTAGACTCCTCTCTTTCCCATCCAGGGCCAAGAATTCAGGGGCAACCAGATCCAAAAGGAAAATATCACCAGTTATTGTTTAGGGTTAATTTAACAGATAATTTAACTTCCAACAACAATGAACAGGTCATTAAATTTCAGAGCCATGAGAAAATGAAAGAACCGCAGACAACTCTCCCTAATGGCCTTACAGTTTTTAGTCTTCCCCTCAGTCAACAGAATGAAATATGTCTGTGGAGGAAGATATGTTTAGGCCTTATACCCATCGATTTTAAAAATGAGACAATAGAAGGAGGTGAAGAAGGACCATAAAACGGAAGAAGAGAACCCCAATTCAGGGACTGCTATCAGGGCAGGAAAACTCAACTTTAGCTGCAAATGAATACGCAAACGTGTCTGGTAACTAAATACTCGCTTTCCATCCGACAAGAATCCCCAAACCTCCTGAAAGGTGCCACTTGCTTTCCTCCTATGCAGCTTTCCCGCAGGGCCCAAGACAGGGAAAAGAATTAGAAAGAATTATACGTGCTAGGCGGCAGGCCAGGGAGAACACGTGGAGTATTTTATATCCTGTCTCGCCCTCCGAAACATCATTTTGAGAGTGACTTGTTTGAAATGACTTTTCTGATCACAATTTCACAATTCCTGCCTACTTCAAGCTTTGACAGGGGACCGGGTGAGTCGAAGCCTGGACCTTGAGTCTTAACTTGCAGGGGCAGAGGCGTGAGAGAGGAGTCACAAGTGACCAGCTCTATTCTGCATCGCTCTTTCCCTACTGTCCTGTTTCCAAGACTACAGATAGGCGCCTGAGAACGACGGGGTACTGTGCCCACTCGAATCCTGGCCTCCCTCTTGCCAGTCTGAGGTCGCCCTTAGCGCTAAGGGAGTTTCTGCCCGAGGCTCTCTCTGTTCCTTTAAGATCCCCTCTGCCTTTGGCCGCAGGCTTGGTCTGAGAAGCAAAGGGTGGGAGAAGGCGAAAGGGAGGTGGGGAAGGGAGTGGGAAGGAGAAAAATGTCTATTACAGAGAAAATGGTTTGATCTCCTTGCAGGTAAGTGCAGGGATCTAAAATCGCACAGGGTAAACAGAACGAAACAACTTTCCGAGGAAAAGGGCTGGGGCAGAACAGAAGACTAAGAAGAAAGGGAAAAGATGGGGAAGCGCGCCAGCCAGGATTCTGGAGTCACTTTCCTGGCATCTCTGCGAGCTACCCAACGCGCAGCCCCGCTTGTCCTGGGCAAGAGCGCCCTCAGGTTGCTGCTGCCCGCGCAGCGCCCGCTCCCCGCGGCCGCGCTCTCCGCCGCCGCGCCCCCCGCGCCTCTCCTCCCGGCTGCGGCGCAGCCCGCGCGCTCCCTTCTCTACACTGCTCCCAAACCGGAGAAAACAGCGTCGCCGTGCCCCTGCCGCGGAGACTTCGAGTCCCTCCATCGTGCAACCTCTGTGACTTCACTCGGGAGTCTCTGAGGCGCCAGAAAGGCTAACGAGACGCTGCGGTTAGGGCCCCAACTTCGCTTGCAACCTGGGGCTGGCTCGCGCTCGCAGCCGCCCTGGGACAGCCAGGCTCTGGAGCATACACCGACATCTTCTAAGTGCGCATTAAGAATCAATTATTTCCCTGAGATTTCCAAAGCCGGCAACTGGGATATTCCCAGCAGGGACAAAGACAAGCCCAGGCCGGGGCTCATTTCCCTAGTCTTTCGAAGAGGCAGAGGAGAAGCCTCGCACTCGCCGGCGGCGCCGCCTCCCCGACCTGAAGCAGCCCAGCCAAATCCTGGAGGGAGCCCTGCCTGACCCAGGCCGGGGAGCTGGGGGCTGAGGGCCAGTTCTGGAGTAGATTAGCAATGTTAGTGTAAAAATAGAGGGAGGCGGGGCAATCAAAATAATAAACAAAACAAAACAACTTTGGAGAGAGGCAAGTTTGGCTCTGGAGCAAAGAACTTTTAATGCGGAGAGCAAATACCCCAGCTTTGAACGTCAAGTCTCAGATTCCCGCAGTGACCGTAAGACTCAGAAATCGTATTTCCACAAAATGAATGCCTTAGGACCATTTTCAGAGTCCCGCTATCTCTTCTCTATGTAAATTCATTTTGTTTTCTCTCCATGCGTGTACGCTCTTTACCTAGGGATTCACAGTGACTTCTGTCAACATGGAAAAATCAGGCATTCTTTCAGCTATGTCTGTTGGGAACGCGCCCACTAAGTAACATTTTCCAAGAAGAGACAAACACTGAAGCCCGGGACCCCAAAGTCTCCGGTGAAAGCTCAGTCAAAACAGTCACACAATCCCCACCCCAACTTCACCCAGTCCCCTTGGAAAAACACTTTCACTTACCAGTCTTGGGGTAAGAGCGCTCAAAAGGTCCTCAAGTCCTCGGTGCCATTTTCCCACAACCTCAGGCAGAATCTTAGGTAGAGGGGGGGGAAAAACAGGTAGATATAGGGAGGGAGAAAGGAGATACAAAAAATAACACTACATCATATATTCGCTGGCCCAAAGCTCCTTTGGCCTACATTTTCAGGACAAGGTCCCCAAGAAGTGACCGTTAGGATGTGGGGAAGGGGTCGGTTTGGTGGCTGAAAATGAAGAGGTGGATTATTTTAACTGTTGGTGGTTGGGGGAGAAGGGGCTCTGGAGGGAGAATAGAGAAGTGGACTGATTGGGGTAGGGAAAAGAAAGCCTTAAAAACGCCCTCAGAAGAAAATCAGGATCAAGTATTCCCTGAGAAATGTCTCTAGTGCCTGTAACTCTTACAGGTAGGTTGCTGGTAGGGAGAATACAGGCGTGTGTGTCCCCGAAAAGAGAGAATCTGGATGACCCCTATTCTTTCCACATCTCCAGGATCTGGCCTGAAGCAGAGAAATAAAGAAGGGGGAATTTAAATTCAAGGTTTACCTACCCTGCTTGTCGGAATGTCTGCGCCGATTTTCACGTTGGAGAGTTCCATCTGTCTGGCAGAAGCTGGAGTGGTGCTGGGGGCAGGTTATCTGGTGAAGGAGGAATGTACAGGAACCCCGCCCTCTAGGCACAGTTACACAACCCCAGCAACCCGTCTCAGCCAGCTCTAAAACCTCTAATGATCTTCACCTTCACCCTTTGTTAGCCTAATTCTCCAACAGGCTTTTGGTCTCAAACACAACCAGCCACTTCAGCTATTCATAAAATTAATTTCTCAAAAGCAAAATTTTTCAATGCATGCAAATCCCCCAACAATGTATGAAATACACTTCTAGAAACCACATCTATATGGAGTTCTAAATATATTGAATTTATCCACCTATTTGGGTGAAATATCTACCCACTTAAATAGACATATTTAAATCAATACACTGTAAAACTCGTATTTTGCCTCTCTGCCTTTGATTTGATGCCAGTTATAGAAACCACATGAAGGCTTTCACGAACATAAGGATATTTGTATTAAGTCTTATTAGTTCTTGAATTTATATTCACTTGGTTTCCAATTCCATAACAGGTATAAGAAACATATTTGGAAGAATCCTCTCACTGTTCTAGTTTAATTACATCATTTTTTCAGTGTTTCGTATGTTAATACTTTTATTAACTTTATACAAGACAAAGTCAAGTAAAATACTTCAAACTTGGAAATAAACTTTAATGTGGGATTTCAAGTTTTAAGTTGTGATCACTTTCAGTTCCAAAATCACAAGAAGGACAACCTTCATCTCATTAAAAACAATTCTAAGTATCAAAGAAAAACATCTCCAAAAAAGTTCTGAAGTTTCTCTGGCATAAGCTAATTTTAACTGGCAAAGGTTAGTAACAACAAACAACACAACATTACAACCAGTCTGATGCAAAATGTATTAAAGGCCATGCCAGACTATCATGTGTTTTCTGAGAAGATCACTTGAGGAATGATAGGCTAGATCAAGGTACATGGAATGTTCATTTTGGGCTTCAGGGGGCCTTTACAAAGTTCTCTCTCTGTATATCCCCTTTCATTTTTAGTGTGCTTAATAAACAAACTTCTAATCATATCTATTCTATATAATCAATCCCTATCTGTGTTGAAGCAGAACTTCAACTCCAGGACTTCCTTTTTATGAATTCACAGAAGACAGTTTAACTCTAGACTTCAAAGTACAAATTTTGCCATTGAAATTCTATGTCTCTACAATCCAAGTAAATTTATACTCACAAATATGTATAGTTATCTAGTATGGCCAAAAAATACTTATGCAAGCAATCTTTCTCCTATATCTATTACCTCAGTATAAGAATTCACCAACTTTCTTTTTGACTTTTGGTAGCAAAATACTGTATTTTCCCTGACTTAATTCATTCCACAAATAAAATCCATGGCAGAAGCAAATAATAAATCATCACCTTTCTTCAGCTTAAACATACGCTTTTCTCTGAGTTACTTTGATTCACAGATGTTTAATGGAGATTTCCTTTGCCTAACTTCATTCACTGGGATTCTATTACCATTTTTAAAAATATCAGCCATAAATTTGGCTTTTTAAATCCTAATTTCTTTGTAAAAATTTCTTTTGTGCTTCATTCTGAAGACCTGTTAAATTTTAAGAAAACTTGGGCCTCTGGTAAAACTCTTCTTGTACTAAGAAAACAAAATCATGTCTAGTTGCTTAAAGGAGATAATTAAACTAGCTGTCCTGGTCTATTTCTGTCCATTCCCCATTTGTGTTTATTTGGTTCCAGCTCTTTTAATTTTCCTGGCCCTTATCATTCTGTCTTTCCTAGGTGTCTCTATATCTCTCTCCCCCTCTCTTGGTTCCTCCCTCTCTTCTCTCCTCCCCATCTCTATCTCCATTTATCTCTTTATCTTTCTCTCTTTTTCTCTCATTCATTCTTTTTGATGGTAGATGATTCTTTTTTTTTAGCATAGAGATCCTCTCTCTTTCTCTTTCTCTCTCCCCCCTCTTCACTCATCCCCCCATTTTCTAATATAAACTATTTCACATTTCAATTTCAAATCTATTTCAGTCTATTTTCTCCCTTAGGCTTTTTTTTTTTTTTTCTGAGCAGTTCTCTAAGTGTTTACTGATAACATCTTAGGGACAGATTATTTTTCATTGGGCCTATTGTAAGAAGTAGCCAGCTTATTGCATTACTGCAGAACACATTTCAGACTATACAATTGTAACAAATGAACAACTTGTCATCCACAGACTCACCACAGGATCCAATTAGTTACTAAACCTTTACTCAGGTTTTCTAATTTTTTTCTGGAATTATACAATTGGGCTGTCTGAGACAATTCAAAAAAGTTCTTCATATTGTTTCACATATCTATGCATATGCAGTATATATGCATACATATGCATTTTGCAAGTTTAAATTATGACTCAATGTTAGCAGAAGGAACAAATCTTTAAATTATACAGACATTTAAAAAGGAATCAAATAAACACCTCTACATCGTAAAAATAAAAGAGAGAGAGGCATTGTACTTCTTCTGAGTATCTAGAATTTTAAATTGTTATGCTTTTAAAATAAAATATAAACATTGATCTGCAAGTCATTATTACAACAGGTGATCACTTCAGCAAAATCTATATTGCAACTTCAGCACATCTTTATTAGAACTCTTTCATTGTGGGTAAACAGCCACAAAAATAAATGCTGACTCAGGAAGTATAAATACAAATATTTAAACAAAAATGTCTGCAGCATTCATAGCGCAAATTATACCTGAACTGAAGGGCTCTGCGTGTCTAATATATGATACATATGTGTGCATTATATTCACTTCTATCTAACCATATACATATATTTATTTATAATTTGCCAAATGCTATTAACAAGATACCTGAAACAAAATATATAAAAAGTAAGCATTCTATTAACTGATTTGAAAATAAACAGGGTAAACAGCTATGCACATAAAATTAAATCATACGTGTATCTCTTTTTTTTTGCTGTATATCCACAGATACTTAAAGATATCAGCTGAAAAGCCTATACTTTGTTTAAAGCTAGGGTATATTAAATAGCCTGCTCCTTGCAAAATTTGTTCACAAAGGGGAAAAAGAACTGTTTTCATTTTTAGAGTCTCAGCTCAAATTAAAGGAGCAGTTTAAATTTTAGTTTGGCTAAAAAAGCCTTTGAATTCCCTATAACTTCAATGGTCTTTAAAAAATTAGCTCTACTTAATAAAAGAGACAAAAGTATCAAGATATATATGAATTTAGCCTATTTTTTATTTCTGTGTGTTCATAGTAAACATTTTTGTAAGTGACAAACACGGGCATATGACCACAGTATCACAATCAAGAAATTTTAAGACAACATTAACAATCACTCAAATTTATGCGGCATTTGCGCAACACAGGTTACATATTTGCAAGGTTTACCTATAAGTACAATAGGTATTAACATTTCACTACATTTAGAAAAAATAAAAGTGACCTGTTAGTGACCACATACATCAAAATATACACAACACAAACTGAAGGCAATCTTTAATTTTGTCCCCTTCCAATTCAATTGAATGGGCAGTGTTGCCAACTGAAACAACTTTCCTTTTTGTTTGCTTGTTTTAATACTTAGTATACCAAGTGCATTTTCTAGAACCCAATCTTTGGTCTAAAAGTAAACAAAAGAAAAAAAAAACAGTTCTTTAAAGAAAAGGACAAAACAATAAATGGCCAAAATAATTTCTTGGGCACCTTTACTACGAATGCTTCTTAAATACAAATTACAGTTTAACATTTTAAAACTCTCCCCATAATTTAGGTTGTTCTCAAGGTCTGCGTCCACCATATATATCCATGATAACTTATAATACTGCACACATGGAATTCTGGCGGCTCTTAAGATATAGACTTGTCAGGTTTGAATGAAATGGCAAAGCAGTCACTATTTAGATACACATTCTACTATAATTTTGACTTCCAAACCTTATATTCTACAATGTATTCTCCCCACATTGCACCTCGCTGACACTCCACACCTTGTTAGAATAATAACAACCCTAGAGACTGAACAAACGTACAGAAATGGGGGGGGGGCTTAATAAAAAATACCTGGACTTATTTTTTAATTATCATTTACAATGCAAATGTGTGTAAAACGTTCACTTACAGTCTGGTCCCAGGGATGTTAATGTATTAAAGGGTTGGAAGAAGACCCCTGATTTTGATGTGTGAAATAATCAGACAGTCCCCCGGACAGTCCCGTCGTAAAACTTGGCAAAGAGGGTCTTAAAGACTCACAGGGCAGGGTCGAGGGGGCCTGCGGCGACGTGGAGGAGGAAGCGGCCCTGGCGCTCATGGACGTGCTGCTCTGCGAAGTCATTGACGGGTGCGGGACGTGGGGGAAAAAGTAACTGGTCTGGCCCGCGAGCAGGTTGACGGAGCAGGGATTGAGGGAGTAGGTCCCGGAGCAGGGCACCGACAGGCCGCAGGGCACCGAGGCGGCGAGCGCGGCGGCCGTGAGGTGGTGCGTGGCATACGGGATCTCCCCGTTGACCAGCCGGTCCACGCTCAGGCCGTTGGCCGTGGAGAAGGAATGGTTGTTGCCCAGCGAGTTCTGAGTCAACACGGAGCTGTAGGGCATGGGGTGGCTGGGGTAGGCCGACGTGGTGCCATTATAACTCAAAGTGCTGCTGGCGCGGGGGTGGTGCAGGGACAGGAAGGGCGACATAGGCCAGTAGAGGGAGCCGGCGCGGTCCATGAAGGTGAGGCCGGTGGAGGTGAGGCGCGCCCCGCGCTTGAAGGCCAGCTTGGCCCGCGACGTGGTGGAGCGGCGCCGGAGCTTGCCCGTGGTGCCGCCGATGAACACGTCGTCGCTCGACGGGTCCAGCATCCAGTAGTTGCCCTTGCCCGGGTCGTCGTAGTGGCGCGGCACCTTTACGAAGCACTTGTTGAGGGACAGGTTGTGGCGGATGGAGTTCTGCCAGCCCTGCTTGTTCTCGCGGTAGTAGGGGAAGTTCTTCATGATGAACTCGTAGATGCCGTTGAGCGTGAGCCGCTTCTCGGGGCTCTGCCGGATGGCCATCATGATGAGCGCGTTGTAGCTGAACGGCGGCTTCTCGTACTTGCCGTTCTTCTTCTCGCCCTCCTTGCCCCCCTCCCCGTCCTTGCCGCCCTCGCCCGCCCCCTTCTTCTCCTCCCCCCCGGCGCCGGCACCCTTCTCCTTCTCCTCCGGCCCGACAGGCGCCAGCTCCCCGGGCCCGCCGCCCGGCTCGCCCTTGCCGCCC
>NW_003852447.1:9229342-9249586 GCF_000181295.1 Otolemur garnettii
GTCGTTCTGGACCGCCTCGGGCACCAGGCTGTTGATGCTGAACGAGGACTTGGGGATCATTTTCACCTCTTTCCTATCTCCCATGTCCAGCATCACCCAGTCGTCGGGGGGAAACGGCAGCGGCGGCGCGGGAGCGGGGCAGCGGCGCAGCGGGCGGCAGCGACCGGTGGGTGCCGAGCGGGGCGCGGGGGGCGCGGGCGGCAGCGACGGCACTGAGCGCTCCGACAGCAGCGCAGTTGGACCGCAGGCTCGGGCGCTGGCAAGTCATGTAGCAAAAGCAGCAACCACCCCTCAGGAATTAGAAAAAAAAAAGGAAAAGAAAAAAGAAAGAAAGAGAAAAAAGAAACAACCACCGCCCCGGGGGTGAAGCTCCCTCGCTCCCAACTCCACTTCTCGGTTTCCCCCCCACCCCCCGCTCCCCCCCCCTGCTGCTTCCTCCTCCTCCTCCTCCTCTCGCAGCAGCAGTCACAGCAGCAGCAGCAGCAGCCCAAAGGGGGGGAGAGCCGGGCGGCGGGCGGGCGCGTCCCGGAGCGGCCGCGGCGAGGCTGGGGAGACAGCGATCGAGGCGGCTATAGCCACAATTAATTTTCCGAGCTACAGGCGCACACTAGGGCTGTAAAAAAATTTTTGGTTTAACCTTTCCTACCGCTGGGCCAATCAGAACCGCCGGCGTTCGGGAACGTCTCTCTCGCCGTCGACCAATCGGCGGGGCCGGGCCCACCCACCCCCGCCCCGCCCGCTGGCTCCCGCCCCCTCGGCGCTCGCCTCCCCCTCTCCGCGGGCCTCGGGCCTCGGACCCTGCGGCCGCCCGGAGCCGCGTAGGGATACGCCGGCGGGAGCTCGCAGCGCCGCGGCCCTTCTCTGCGCCCCCGCCACCCCCTCCACCCGCCGGCTCTGCTCCACTGAGATCCCCTTCCTAGGGCAAATATCTCCCGTTTCCGGCTTCCTCCTCTTTGTACTGGGTCATTTTCGTTTGAGCGCCAATATTGTCCTTAGTGATTAAAGTTTGTATCCAATTTTATTTTCAAAAGCGAGGGCGGGGTGGTTGGTGGGAAGAGTGGGAGTGCAGGGAGAAGATGCCAGGATGGGGCAGAAAATGGAGCAAGAAGAGGCCAGGCTCTACTTTACGGAGTCAGGCCTCGAGTCTGGCGTTTCTGAGCCCTTAGGGGAATTGTGCCCCATGTAGGTAATATTCCAGCGAAGCTCTGGATTTGAGGGAAGGGAAGGCTCACTGCTGGCGGGGTGTGTGTGTGTGTGTGTGTGTGCGCGCGCGCGCGCCCTCGTGGAGGGGGTGTCCTATACCTTTGGGGAGGAGGGTCTGGGAGAGGTTTGGGAACGATGGGATGAGGAGGAGGAAGTGGGTAAACGAGCTTGGGGCCAAAGAGGGGTTACTTACTCTATTCCCGAGGCCGGGGCGGCGGCTAGCTCGGGGCTCGGGCGCTGCGGGGAAGCAGGGCCTGGGGCTCCGGGTGCTGCGGCGGCGGGCGGGGGCGGCTCAGTGGTGGGCGCCTCTGATGGCCTTCGGAAATGAGAGGTGCCCAGAGAGAAAACAGTACCAAACAATCTCGAAATAAATCAGGTAACACATGCTGTATACGTGTTTCCTCTTTCTTCTCCTTTCTCTCTGGCTCCAGACAGTCGCTCACGCGCAGGATGACTCGGTGTCGTTTTCTCCTCGTCGCTCTAGCTTCTCCTCAGCTTCTCCTCCGCATTGGAAGCGGGCAGCTTCGAGCGATCACCCTGGAAATATTTTCATTTTGCTTGTTGACATTGGAGGGAAAATAAGGGTGGGCGTCTATTTCTTTCCGGTTTTTTTTTTTTACGCCTTCCTATTTTCACTCCCTCTTTTTTTTTTTTTTTTCTGTTTCTCAAATGCTTTTATTTTGTGTGGGCCTCAATTTTGAAATGTCAGTATGTTGAAGCCAGTCCTTGCCCATCTTGAGTGCTGCTGGAAGGCACCTAAGAAGCCTTGGGAATGTAGATCCCACAATCCCAGCTTCTTGGGCTTTGGAAGTGGGAAGGTTTGGTTGAAGGTTGAAGTGAATGGAGAGATTGCGGATGGGGGCTTTAAAAGGATCTCGTGGCCAGGGGCAGGGCTAAGGCCCAGCATTTCCCAGGGATTGGAATTTAGTGGGGAGCACTTTGATCAAAGGCTGTTTCCTCCCACATGGGCACAAAACATACCACATTTTACGGAGGATGTAGCCTGAGGAAAGAGGGAGGTGGAGGAGAAGCATGAATTAAAAAGCACCTTTCCCCTCCTCTGTCGATAAATAATTATAAAAAGTAGACATTTTTCTCGTTAATAAACCCCCAATTGAATTATCTGGCAGATTTGGTATTTAAGAAAACGGAGAAAGGAAAAGTGCCTATGTTTGATGTTAAATTCTAGCATAAAGAATGCAATTAATGAATACTCAGGATACTGGGGAGTTATTCCACCCCCCCATCTTTGAATCGAGAGAGCATATCAGCTTTTGAGAGAATCATAATTAGATAATTACAAATAGCTAGTGAATTTAAACTGTGCATTTATCGAGAATGCCACAATGGAACTTTGAATATTGGACTGATCTCAAAGATCCTTCTGTATGTATGTTTTCCTATGTCTACTTATCTCCTACTTTAAAACAAACTATATTTATATATGGAAAAATTCCAGGGTTCCAGCAATCAGCGTTGATAGTGACATGTCCCCAAACATTGATTTCTAAGCTCAGGATTTCTCTCAGAGCTGGGTGAGCTAATGGGCTCTGCCGACCCACCGGCTGGGGAGATCTGTGGGCCTTCCCCTTCCTGCTCGCTTCTTCCTCCTCCCACTCTTTTCCCCTCCTCAGGCCGGTTCTTCCTACTTTTCCTCAACTCTCTTTTCTCCCTCCTCCCCTCTTTCTCCTTCCTCCCTCTTTCCCCCACCCCTTCCCCCTCCCTCCATCCCACTCCCTCTCTCCGTTCCTCCACCTACTCCTCCCAATTTCAACCCACCGCAGCCCCCCTTCTTACCACCACTTATAATGGCACAGAGGGCTCCCTCTGAGGTGGACGGCCCGGTACGTTTTCTTAGTCGGTCTAGCGTGAAATGATTCGGTGTAACCGGATTCTTGGGAAAGGACAGGTTACGTAAACATTTACTGATGTGGAGTAACTATACTATTTGTACTCTGATATGCAGGAAGGAAAGTGTTGATTAACACAGAAGAAAAAAAAGCGAAATTAGCTGATTGCATGCTCATAAGTGCAAGCTGTCATTGAACTGCTTTTAAAATAGACACAGCTGGGTGTTTGTGTTGAAAAATTTCTTGTGTTTTTGCTAATACTGAAATAAGCATGATTTTGTATACCAAACATTTTCAGATCATTAAAATTTGTAATCTGTGCTGGTTTTAAACACAAAGAAAAGAAACAGAATCATTTCGATGTAAAATTTGCTGATATTATATTAACTCAATCAGGTCTGTACAAATTGTGCATTGTGCCTACTAAAATCTGTTTGATCAATTTAATACACAAAGTGCCAAACGTGGGTATTGTTTGTTAACATTGGACATTTTATTCAAATCCGAGCTCAGCAGCAAACTGGAGGAGCATTCCTTGAATACAACACCAGCTCTGACTGATGAATTTTTAATGTTTTAAGGTGTTTCTTAGGTCAAAGCTGAGTGTGCATTGTTTTGTAATTTTGTATAAAATTTTAGCAGGTGAAAATAAGTTCTTCTTCTGTTTACTTTCGAATAGCAAAAACTTGGGTTTGCTAATGAGGGCTGTAATAATTGATTTTATATGCCAGGAGCTCCAAGTGACTTAGAAAATGTTGTGCATTCAAATTAGTAATGTGCTATATTATTAAAAATTTTATGAATGCAAGTCTTTCAAAATAAGATAGTTTTATAGGAATGAATAGCATTGTGCTCAACATAATACTATTTAAAATCTATTCTACCTAATGAAAAAGGGGGAAGAAATGAGTTTGAAATTTTTAAATAATTCTCATTCCACTTTATGATGAGTTAGGGTGATTACATACATATATACACACACACACAATATTTGTGTGTGTATGTATATATGTATATGACTTGTTCAACAAAACATGCACTGTTTACTCGGCAGCCCACATTTGTCTCAGCAATGGCTTGTTTTTAGAACTGCTACTAGCTGAAATGGAGGGGGAGGGGGGGTTCCTGGAAAGAGTATTATGCAAGTTGAAAGTCCCTGGATGGGTTTTGTATATCCTTCTAGCCGATTTGGGTGCAAATTAGATTTAAATGCCTGCCCAAGTCCACCTCAGGCCTCTTCCTTAAGTACATGAAGCCCTATGTCCAGCCCCCTCAGTCTGTGTGATTCTGTGTGATTGCTGTCAGAAGACAGAGGGCATACAGTTGTCTCTCTGACTTGAAACAAATTCGCCATCATTCCATTTTTTTCTTCTCATTATCAATTTAACCTTGATCTCTCACACACAGATATCTATAAATGTGCACTGTTAACACATAAAGCAGAAGTCGGAGCATATAATATAATATAATTTTCTGAAATACATAGTGGTAAACTTCTCTCCTGTTCTGTCTGCAGACCACCTCTCCCAGCCAAATGAGGACAGGCCTTTGAAGACTGAGCAGTTCCAATGGAAGAGTTGCTTGGGAAATGAATTAGATTATCCCTTTTGGAGTTTTAATTAATAACCAAGGCTTAACGGCATAGTTCATGGGACTAGACAGCAGAAGATTTCATTTTTCCATTTGGCAGTGCTAATTCTTTGGGGGGATGCTATTTCTCGATTTGGGTCAGTGCTTCTCTTTGCTGCTTCTTGTTACTTACCTGCTGCTTCGAGGAGGGCGGGCCATATTTACCTAAAATCCACCCTGCTCTCCATTCCCTGGACAGGGTATCCTTGGATCAGCGCCCGGAGCCAAACTCCAGCTAAAGCTTTCTTCCTGCAGATGCACAGGGAATGTCTGACCTCATGACGTTTGGGAGTGAGCAGATCCCATGCAAAGGCATCCAGGTATATCCAGAGGTCCCATGGCAAACGAGGTCGACCCTCCCCCTAGCCAACTCTTCTGTAATCTTTTTCCTAACAGCAGGTATTGGTGCTAACATTTAGTGATTAGAAGTTACTCTTTAGCGTGTTGTATCCTTGTTCTGTGGGTTTCGGTTACAGGTTATACGATTAGGTTTGCGAGAACAGTAGTAACTAAACTTCCCAGTAAGGGGTCTTCACACCAGGGAAGTGTTACTTTTCTGCAGCAGCCCTGCCTCGTCACTCATTAGGGAGCTGCAGGTTGTCAGCGACTGCTCTCAATGCGCGCGCGCGCGCCCTTAACATCCCCGGAGGCGCGCACATTCGCGCGTGTACACACACACACACACACACACAGAGCACTAAAACTAAATTAAGAAGCCGATGATTAAGACAAGCGTCTACTAGGGCTGTCATTTCAGCATCCTTCCATCATAACATTGTGGCACCGGCAATTTTGCTTGAGAACCTCGAGAAAAAAAAGTCTATGGGAGAGCCTCGTGTCTGAGAGTGGAAATGTTTAACTTGTATAAACTAGGGAACCACTAAGAAGGCGAGAAAGTCCAAGGTTAGAAGAGAAGGGGAGGCGGAGGCAAGGGAGAAGAAGGCCTGGATAGTGACCCCAGGACTCTCCAGGCAAGTCTCTGATGCTGTCAGGTGTTTGGGGCTACTAAAGGCCTGTGCACTATGTACACATCCAAGGAAAAGTCCTGGCATCTTTAGCAAAATGGACACTGGAGAAGATTAGTTCCGATGTCACCCAGAGGAGAGCCAGGCACGAGAGAGCCATAACAAATTATTATCTCTCCAACAACTTCTTAGTGGAATACTCTGCAGGTCTCCTGTAAACATAAAATGCCCACCACCCCTTACTTCTCTTATTTGCCAGCATACTCTGGACCTTCCAGGGTGGGCAATTTTCAGGAGGTTAGTCCCTGCTGGTGGGAGGGCAGATTTGTTCCCTAACTAGATTGGATCCCATTGGAAGAAATGGTCCCCCACCACTCTGGCAAGCAAAGCCTGAGAGGCCAATTCCTATTTTCCCTTTAGTTGCCCAAATAAATGGCGTAGTTCATCCTTCAAAGGAGACAGGGAAAGCTGAAGGGAAAGACAAAACAGTTGGAGGGTGGTCATAAACTAGAATAAGGGAGGCCAGAGCTCAGGTCCTTAGCTTTAAACCTCCCCCCCCCCCATATACCTGAAAAAGGAGGAAGTGAAATTTAGGAAAAGCCAGCACACTAATGCAACGTTGGATTTCCCATCAGTGGGGCAGCCAAAAAGAAAGGAAAAGAAAAAGAAAGAAGGAAAATGACACTGTAAATGTCCATCAAGCTGAGAAAAAACTTAGAGGGTTCAAAATGCTTAGCTTCTAAGAGTTCAGTCTCTAACTATCTCATCTTTGTTCTTAGCTGGAGCTTCAACGTGATTTCAAGTAGGCGCTTGAACCATCTACCGTTGGAAAGTGTTACAGGAACTTTCTGAGAATGTGGGGTACCAAGGCTTCTCTGTTTTGAAGCACCCTTCCAAATGGCGCTCCAGTTCTATGAGGAAAGATGGACCAGGGTAACCCAGTCCCAACCAAGCGGCCAGCTCAATACTTAAATCTACACAGAAAGCACCGGACAGCCCTGAGTCCGTATGTGAGGCTGATAAGTAGAAATGCTCTCACCCACTGCAGGTCTGTGAAGGAATGAGAGGACAGAACAGCGCGTGAGTGGCAGTGCACTGGCCAGGGGGCACTGAGCGGGTCCTCCTCCTTGGGAAAGCCCGGCAAAGACAGCGAACTATTTACTAAGCAAACACCTCTGCTCCTTTCAGAAAACCTTCAGGGACAAACCAGTGGTCTAGTTACGACTTTGTGCTCATCTCACACCCACTTGTCTCTTCACCCCCAGAGCCTGTTTCTGTAGGATCTTTCCCGCCTTCCCTCCCCAACACAAGGCAGTGGCAAGTCTGCTCCAGCCGCGTTTCTTAAAAGGTTCAGCTCTTTTCCACTCCCCTACCCCTCCGCCACTCGGCTTGGGGTGTGACTGCGATGGTCCCCTGCAGCTGGGTCGCTCTGGAAGCCAGGCCCGCGCGCCGCTGGTCCCCGCGCACACCCGAGCGCTCGCCCTGCTCTTTGTTGTCGACGCCTGTAGAGCGCAGCAATCGAGCCAGAGGCCTTGCTTCTGGGTTTCATCTCCAGATCTCGCCCCTTAAAGTTGCTTTTTCAGCTTAGATGTCTCATATTTGGCACATCAGACTGAATGCACGCACACAGATCAATATTTGAGGGCCAAGAGGTCAATTGCCACGGCGAACTCCGGAGGAAAAAAAAAGCAGTTAGAGGTTTCATGCTTGTATTGACACAAAGCACAAGTCAGAGTTAGAAGACGGGGTGTGTGCAGGTGACGTTAATTCGAATATTCAATGACATATAAGGGGTATGGAACCCAGTGGGGGAGAGCAGTTATACCCCCATATCTCTTCTCTTTGGAAGGAGCCGCGTGCGGGAGAAGAGGAGCGGACGGAGTCGCTAGAAACACCTCGGCGTCAGAAAAAAGCCATAGTTAATCAAGTGAAAACAAACCCACCCGACCCCGTTTCAGAATCAACAACAACAAAGGTGTGTGTGGGAGGGGGTCAATTTTATTTTTAAAACAATCCTAGATAGATTCTTGTTCACCAATTTTAGTATCTTCTTTCAGGGTTTGTCCCAAGGCACGCAGGAGAGGAAGTAACGCGCTGTAAGAAAGCTGGGTCGGCAACTTTGGCTCCCGAGCGAGCGTGTGAAGTATGAATCACCACGGCGCAGAGGTTTTGCTTTTTTTTCTCACCCTCTTCTTTTCTCCCGGGGCGTGAACTTGTTAGGAAAGACAGACGAGGCTACGAGGAAAGGGAAGCGCTGAAAAGAGCCCCGCTCCTTCCGAGAGCAGTCTGGGCGGCTGGCGGGCGGCGAGGGCGCGCCGAGGAGCGCGGGGCTGGCTCCGGCGCGGCCCCAACTCACGCCTGCGCAGCCGCCCGTGCGGCCAGACAGCGCTCGCTCGGATCGCTGCCTTGGCAGGCTACCCTTTGGCCTTAGAATAAACACCCCAAAAGATGAGAAAAAGGCCCCCAATTGAGCTGAGTATCTGCTCTCCAGCTCCAAACACAAAACAGGGCAGGCGCGCTTTCCTAGAGGAAGTTCTGAGGCCACAAAACAGTCGGAGGGTGGGAGACACAAGATTTTAAGGAAGTCTGGAATTAACAACAAACATTATTTTCCTAATTAATTAAAAGTAATTCTCTTTCTCAATTTATATGCATGTACACGCTATCGATTACACGCCCCTATTTACTCGGGGGAAACATGCTTAGAGTATCTTTGGTACACCCTGCTTATTCTTTGTCCTTCCTCACATTTACAGCTGATAGTGTGGCTGGTTGGGATCAATTAGCACTGGATTTTGCCCCAGGATTACTCCCCAGGGCGGACAAATGGAGCCAACTCATCTCCAGCGACTTTTTTTTTTTTTAAAACCCACGTGCGTATCCACGCCAGGGTTCAGAAGCAGCTCCAAATCTCCAGCCTTGGTTTCACTTGATTTTGTTGTTGATGTTATTGACAAATATTGGGTCATACACAAGCCACTTGTCAGAGCCTTGGGCTCCATCTCGCAGCTGCAGCTCCTAGCGGGGCGTTTGAGTCCTGTCCTAGGAACTGGAAGGATTTTCTGGGAAGAGAATTGCACATTCTCTGCTGCTTCAGTTTCGGAGCTGGCCCCTTAAGAACACACGTCCTGTTTGCTGTCATGCTTATTTCTTAATTTGTTCCAATATGTGAACACTGGGTAGATGTGTGTGTTTTATTTTACTAGTTTTCACAATTATGAAAGTGGTCTAAAAAAAGCAGGGGGGAGAAACGATAGATTCCAGTTCCTTAGGTATATTTAAAACCAAAAGGATGTAGGCAAATAGATAATTGTTGTAATTGCACTGGGATGGGATAGGAGGATGGGTTGATAAGTAGGGCGTTGGGGATTTTGTAATTGAAGTAATATATACAGTTTATCTCTGGGCTGTGCTGTATATATTTTTTTCCCTCGATACATATTGCAAATTAACTGAACCCATAGTCTACATGTCTTGGCATGTTTGAAGCCCCAGACCCCCAACGGCATCATTACTGGAAGAAGACAAAGCCCCTGAAGACTCCAAGCTTGGAAGCCTTTAGGTCGAGTGGGGAGTTTATCTGGCTTTGAACTTTTCCGGGCAGCGCACCCGCTCGCTCACACTCCCTCACTGCGCAGAGTTCAGGTCTTCCCTGCTCTGAAGTGCAAGGAGGGGGTGTGGAAAAAAAACAGCTGATTTTTGACATTTCAAAGGGACTCTTTCTATTTATCAGTGTTACCGAAGTGTACGTTACTAGAGAAACAACAAAACAAGCATAGAGCTGCAATTTTCAAGAAAATAGGATCCCCAAATATAAAAATAAAAAGTAGCAGATACGATGTATAATTCAATCAAATTACACAAAATTGCTTGAAAATCCAGAACAGTAGCGATCCATTATGCCTCTGTTTTATTAGTGACAAGTACAATTACTCTAAAATAAAGAACACTGGTGAATATATAATTGGCTGTAATCATGTTAGTGTTTGAATAAAAATGACGGGAACATTTAACACTTTGACAACAAAATGTTCAGAAATAACTTATTTATTCAAACAGTTTTTATTTTCCACCAAGTGAAGGAGAAACACAGTTTGCTTGGGAAAATCAATGACTTCTCCATGCAATAAATAAATATCCAAAAGGGGAAAAACAGCCCCACACCTCTATATTATTACTATTATTATTTTTAACCAGCAAGAAGCTTCATCCTGCGTGTGAAGAAGTCAGCACGCCCAGAGCGGTCGTTCGGTACCCAAGCCCGCCACCTAGAGGAAGAGCTCTGCAGCTCCACCCAACGCCAACCCCTTTTCTCGCGGTGACCTCGGGAAATCAAAGTTAATATTCCTTTGCAAATTGCTCTCCAAACTAACTCCCCTCCCCCACCCCTCACGTCCCCTTCCGCCCTACAACATCGTCACAATATTTTCTTAGTAATTGCTCTGCACGATCGACAGAAGCGCCGAGTCTCCGGCAGCGCGGTGCTCTCCCAGGAAAGAGAGAGGGCGTGTTGGGGGAGCAGGTCAGGAAATACTCCGTTCTGGAGAGACAATCCGCTTTCATCCAAAGTGGTCTAGAGCAGCCAGAGTTGGGGGTCTCAGAAGTGACGGGCAATGACATCACCACATTCCAGGGCTTGGTGGGGAGGAGGGGGGAGCTGTCTTAGACGAAACCGTCTGGAGACCAACGAGGCCCGTTTGGTAGCACGGGGGCTTTTCCCTGGTCCACACTCTCCCTCCCCAGCACAGGAAGATCCGAGATTCAGGCTTTATCTAATCGTGGAGCTCAATGGGCCCTTTCGTTCTCCTAGGTGGAAGAACTGAGTTAAAGGTATTAGAGAGGAGGCATGTTTGGAGGGTCCCCGGTGACCTGGGAGATCCGGGATCCAGATGAGACCTCTGGTCTGTACACTGAGCCTCCGGAGTTTCAAGAAACTTCTGTAGTGCGCTAGAGAATTGGGGGCTGGAGTTAGAGGCGCTAGATGTATTTCATATTTTAGATTTAGTGGATTTCATGCAGAAAAAACCAACCTCACTCCCCATTCTTGGCTGGCTGCTCCGAAGGAAATCTTGGGGGAAGGGGGCTGCTGAAGGGGCAGTGCGAGGAGGGTTTACCCGCAGGGTGCTGTGCGCGCAACGCCTGCCTAACTCCTGCGGCCGATTCCGCGCGAGCCCAGCGCCGGCCCTCCAGGCCTTTCTATCCCCCCACCTGTCCGAAGTTTTGTTTTGTAGTGTTGTAAGAAACAACCCAACCTTCAGCTGGAACTCTGTTGAGTCATGTCCTAAGAACTGGAAGGAACTCTGTTCCAGCTGAAGATTTTCTAGAAAGGTGGGGAAGGAACACGCGAGTTGAGTTCAGTTTGGGGGAAAAACAGTTTGGGGAAGAATCAGAGTCAGGTTTCATTTCTTCTGCTCCCGCCCTCCCTCCCTTCCTTCTTTTCTGGATTTTCACGTTTCCCTCCATCCCCTGCTCCCCTTGCTTCTCTGTCTCTGTCTCCACCATCTCTATCACTCTATCTCCATCTCTACCTCTACCTATCTCTATCTGTTGCAATTTCCCTCCCTAAGGGTTAAAGAAGCGGTTGTGCGGGCGGGAGTGACAGGTTTGAGTCTGAATTTCAGAACCTCCTTCATTGTCACTGCTCCTTCCCAATGCTGGACTTTGAAGGAGGCCATCCCGGAGATGATTATTCTCCCAGGGAGGACCTGAGAGCCACAGACTAAGAAGCCCTTTTCATATGGTAGAAATGCTTTTTAAGGCAGTTGAAATAAAGGTATGTTTTTGTGTTTTTTTAAAGTGTATCTCAGTCCGTGTTTCTCAGTAGAGTGAAGCTCACCCCTGATTCACTCCACCCAACTCCCTAGAAGCTTACATTCTCAGAAATGTTCAGTTTTGTTTTATGCAAAACTAGCAGCCCCACTCTCAGGCCCCGTTCCCCTCCCGCTATGGTAACTGCAGTGTGAGCCTCCCCCTACGTGTCTGGGCTGCTAATGCCGCCTGCTTCACGCAACAAAAATGCTCATCTGTGGAGAGTTTCCCAAGGCTGGCCACGGTGTTGGCTCCTTTTCCTTTCTTTCCTTTTCAGGGCACGTCCTCCCGCCCCCCTTCTCTTTTTCCTGACATGGGGACTGGAAAAGGGGTCTGACCACTCTGAGTGTGTGAAGTTTCCTCCCCTTCTCCGGCCTGCCAGTCCAAGAGGGGTGGTGAATTTCTGTTTTATTTATTTATTTTTTTTCTTGAGAGCAGGCATATCCGAAAGCTTCAGCCACAGCTCGGTTGACTCTAACTTAGCTTCCTTCCTCTTCACTCATACCTTTCCTTTCTCCCCACTCAGTGTGTGGGAGCAGCTCAGGACAGCCTTGGCCCCCACCCCAGGGACCGCCTTCTGGAGGAAACTCCGCTGGCTTTCTCTGCTGTTGACAGGGCAGAGGGTTGGACACCACCCCTGTGGGATTGTCTGTGCCTTGTGTTGTGTGTGCTTGTTTTGTCTTACTGACTTTATGGGGAGATTCTCCTTGACTTGCCACCCCCCCCCACACACACACACTGGGGAGACTCTCAGGAGCAGCAATCGCCTGAACTTAGATGACGGCCTTTTGTCCTGCCTCCTTCCAGTTTCAGGGAAGTCTGGCCTGACCGAGTCCCATGTCCTCAAGACTCATGTCTTGAGGGAAGAAGCAAAGTGAAACTAGCTCAAAGTGTAATACATATTATCCAATAGGTTTTGATATGAAAATATGATTGTTTTCATTCTTCACAGATGAAACACTTTTGCTCTTAAAACCCGGGGAAGGGTCCGTGCGTGAACTGTTTTTTCATCTCTGGCTCTACCTCTTACCCTACAGATCCTTAGGCAGGTTACTTTATCATTCTAGCTTTTTCTTAATCTGAAAAACAAGTGAACTGCAATCAATATATAAAATATTATCAACTCACCAAATTCCCACAATGCCAAAACATAATTTCAAAAACCATAAGATCCTCAGAATTTTTTTTTTTTTTGAAAGCAGGAGGAAAAATCTCATTCAAACGGCAGCAGCGACATCTAGTGGCCACAATCAATGCTCAGTAGCAGGGACGGAGGTGTGGAAAAATGTACTGGGCAGTGGGTTTTCTAGTAGATCTTGATGTCTGGTAAACAGTGCTCTTTTGATAATAAAATATATATTTCTAAGTTTAGATTTTGAAAAGAACATAGAGAAAGGAAAATATGTTTAACTACCTCAAGTCTGAACATAGGGCAATTAAAATTTGTAAGAACATTCCCCTGATGTTTTAAATTCCATGTCAAAAACAGTTCTAAAAAAATAATTTTGTGCACTGTACTTTATTTAACTAATTCCCTAAATTATCACCAAATGCATATCTATGCAAATACTTAAAATTTATAACAAGTCAAAATTTCCGATATATTCTTTTTTCTGAACCAACCATTTAGTTGCTTTGAGATTGCTGTCTGGTGAATATTAGATAACTAAAAATAAGACTGTCTTTTTAATAATCACATCTATCTTTTGTCTATATCACCTCTTCTAAGAATATTTTGAAATATGAAGAAATGGGATTCTTATACCTGGATGTACTCCATTTCTTCTTCAGACAGTAAAGACTGAATAGACTGTCTGGGCTCAGGTAAAGTCTTAGCAGTGGTGGACTCCAAAGCCCAAGCCTTCTTAGAATAACAATTTTAGCATTTTCTGGGAAGTTCACACCTTGGAAAGAGGTAGTAGAAGAATCCATCTCGTCCCCTATGACTTCGTAAGGTGGCCATGCGCATGGGTGTGGTTTGTGCATGCACTCGCTGAAGCATCTGTTTAATTTCCTAAGAGCAAAGCAGCTGATGATGACTGAATTATAGATTTGTTTTTTGTAACTTTCAAGGAAACCAATTTTGTTTGCCCCATTTTATTTTTTCCTCAGTACTTCCTGTGCTTTAACTACAGAGTGGCTTTGGCCACTGGTTGGCATGCAAGTTAGCTGGTTTTAGATTAAGATAACAGGACTAGTTGTTAACACCTGGGAGAATGTGATCTAATCACAACACTTCTCTGGACCTTCATTTTCTTGTACACAAAATGAGGAGGTTGAATCTCTCTGTATCATTGTTAGCTCAAAAGATCTATCAATAAATCATCAACCTTCATTTGGCAGGACTCTCTTCTCATGCCTGTGTTGTCACTTGCAACTCTTCAGTGTCAACTCTGAATTCTTCAGTTGGGCATCGCATTGTTTTTCCTTTCCTGCCCATATCCCTCTTTTTTTTTTGTTTTTTAAAAAATAACAAAAATCTCAGCCCTCCGTCTCTCAGTCACCATTGACTAACTCATTGGCATGCGCTCAGCTCTCCTTTGCTGCCCATCCAGAAAAAATCATAATGTGGGAAGGTCTGAACGGAACACAAAGCTGAGACAGCTGTACCCGAGTTTCTCTAACATGTTCCCATATCCTCATGGCGATGATTAATTATTATCATCATTATTATTATTATTATTAGGAACCAGAGCCAAAGTATTCTGGCTGCAAATAGCCCACATTTCCTCCCTGCTTCTGTGTCCCTGTGAATAAATTTCTTCAAGAGGTGGCAATAAAATGTCTCCACATTCTATCTGACTGGGAACATCCTTAAACATTTTCAGTGGGAAGAAGACTGTTCACAGAAGGCGAATGTCACGTCATGATGCAAATATGCTCAGCATTTTAGATCTGCCCCGGGGAAGATGAAGACATTATACACATCAGACTTACACTGACCTAGGTTGATAGGAAGAACAGGATTCATTACAAGGAAAATTCTGAATCTATCAAAGATTTCTTTCTTATTTATTTTATTTTATTAAATATATATTTTTGAGACAGAGTCTCACTCTGTCACCCTGGGCAGAGTGCAATGGCATCATAGCTCACAGCAACCTCAAACTCTTGGGCTTAAACAATCCTCTTGCCTCAGCCTCCCCAGTATCTAGGACTACAGGTGTGTGCCACTATGCCTGGCTAGATTTTCTCTTTTTAGTAGAGACAGGGTCTTGATCTTGCTCAGGCTGGCCTTGACCTCTTGAGCTCAAGCAATCCACCCTCTTTGGCCTTCCAGAGTGCTAGGATTGCAAGTGTGAGCCACTGCACCTGGCTTTTTTTCTTTTTTTAAAAGTTACGGGTTAATATGAGGGTACATACAATTAGGTTACATTATTTGCGTTTGTAAGGTGAAGACCAAAATCTGAGTGGTAGTTGAACCTTTCACCCAGGAAGTGTTCCATATACTCCTACATTGTATCCTAGATGTGGGAACTGATCAAGTCTTCCATTTCTTGAATTTAATTGTGTTTTTCCTTCATGCGGGCCTGTAGTCTTTGGTTTACTATTTTCAGACTACAACCAAGTACATGGGACACTGCCTTTCCCATTCTTGAGGTATTTTACTTAGGAGAATGTTCTCAAAATCCACCCAGGTAAATACAAAAAATGCAAATTCCCCATCTCAAATTCACCCCCCCGTTTTGTTCCCTACGTAATCTACTCTTCCTACTACTTGGATTAGTAATTAACATTCCTCATGTTTGTATGGAATTAATAAGGCATGTTTTCTTTCATGATTTCTTCACAGACCCCATAAAGACAGGTATTATTTTATTTTGTAAGGGAGAAAATTGATGGGGAGAGGATAAATGACTTGCCTAATGTTACACCTCTAGGGACACACAGAGAAACACTGTGAATCTGGCTTTGGATAGGCTGCAACTTGTGCTTAGTCATCCTCAGGGTTTACACGGGAACCAAGATTGCTGGCTGATACTGCTGTTCCTTAAGCCTTACCAGGATTCCACCACATAGATTTGAGAAAGCTAAACTTTTAAAGGATTCTTGAGGCCTTGAACATGGCATGGTCTGTGTTTGCTATTCTTCATTCCTGTATGATTTTGTCCTCTTCATGCTAATAATTTTGTATCCTTTCTGCAGGAAGAATGCTTTTTGGAAAAACCTTGTCCTCAAAACAAGTTTGTTAATGATCTTGGAAGCCAAGATCTTGGCGTTGGAGGGAGTCTAAAACGTCAAATGATTCAGCAACTCTGGGAAAAGACGGATGCCTTTCTCAATGGCTTCTGAGAATTCGTGCGAAGGGAGAGTCCAAATTATTCTGAGTATCTTGGTATTGAAACCCATCTCCCTGGTTTCTTGGCTTCATGCATTAATAGATTTAGTTTCGCCATTCTTGCTAGCCATCTTGTGGACTGGTTTTCCAAATGGGCTGAGTCTTCAGCAGTACACTGCGGAAATTTGCCTAAGCACTCTAATATTTAGTCAGCTGGGAGCTAAGTCTTCTTGGGTGTGTTTTCTCTCAAGTAGCTCTCTGCTGCCCTCACCTGGCATTCAGCCAACAGAGCTAGTTAGCCTTCTGCATCCAAACTAATCCACTTTATCTCTGCTCCAAGTGAGATTCAGGAGCATTATTAACCACATTACTTATGGTTTTTATAGCACAGAAAAATAGAGCCGGGGCCAGTTCATGTCCATCTGTACCTCATGTTCTCCCTTCCTACAAGTTTCCTGATGGGCCATGAAAAAGGACATCTGACTTGCACTACTTTTAAGTATTTGGAAGGACTTACAAGTGTAAATCTCCTATTTAATTATCAAGTTGAGATGCACTTCAGCTAACATGATTCCACTCCACATATTTCTGAACTTCCTGTGCTAGTCTTAAGAAATATGAATCAGGGCAGTGCCTGTGGCTCAAAAGGGGAAGGCGGGTCCCATATGCTGGAGGTGGTGGGTTCAAACCCAGCCCCAGCCAAAAACTGCAAAAAAAAAAAAAAAAAAGAAATATGAACCATTTTATCTTTAATATTATAATAATACAGAGAATTATATGGGGTCTATAAAGAATATGGAAAATTTTTCATTTATTCAACAAACTGGGCATATGCGATATGCCAGACACTATTTTGGGTGCTGAGGATGAAGTTTTGGATAATAAAAATAAAGCAAACCAACACTGCCTTTATTCAGTTTGCTTCCCAGTTGGAGAAAATAGACATTAAGCAAATAAATAAGCAAAATGCCCTTTATGGGGCAGTGACATTCTTGTATCTGTTTCTGACCCTAAATACACTAGCGTAATTCTGTGATTTTTAAGAATGTTTGTATTAAGGTTAAGAGAAGCATTACTAGAGGTTACACAGGGACTGTGTATGCTACAAATATTCCATGTGTTATTTATCCTTTCATTATTTTATTGAGAATACATGTAGAAATATAAAAGTGGTTGATGCAGGTATGTGTGTGAATGCTTCAGCTACAAAGACATTTTATCCTTTGATTTTATCATAATCTTCTTTCCTATTCAATTGTCTGCTGGCCTGACTGGTGGTTGAAATGCCAGCCACTTCCAGACCCTCCATAACAGCTGTCCTGGAAGTCTCTGTATTGGCTGCCCTTGATGAGGGAGTCTGTTACTCTTTTCTTTATTTTATTTTATTTTTTTGAGACAGAGTCTCAAGCTGTGGGTAGAGTGCTGTGGCATCACAGCTCATAGTAACCTCAAGTTCTTGGTCTTAAGCAATTCTCTTGTCTCAGCTTCCCAAGCAGCTCCCATAGACGCCCTCCACAACGCCTGGCTATTATTTTTGTTGCAGTTGTCATCGTTGTTTTGTTAGCTGGCACTGGCCTGGTTCTAACTCGCCAGCCTTGGGGGGTTCTCTTTCTATGTTTTTTGCTTTGCCCACAGGTAAGCTCTGATGTTACTGGCCAAACAGAATTAGGTTTTCCTTTTCTGTGAGGCAGGTCTACCAGTTATAAATGAGCAGGTACAATCACCTAGTCTTCTTTCCTCTCCCAATTCTGTTTGAAATAAGTGTTTACCCAGGCAAAACACAACTGGTCTGGAAGAAATAAAACAAACAAAAAGATAACAGAGTGGTGGTGGCATTACTTATAGATCCAGAATGTGTAAGTAATATGTTTGTATCAAAAAAAAAAAACTTGCATATTGTGAAAAAAATATCAAACTCAGTAATATAAAACTGATTCTGAATTGTTGAATGAAAACCTTTATCCTTCCCTTGGAGAATTGTTCTGGATGGAACTTTCTAGATTTAAGTATCTAGTTGTCTCCTGCTGTGCAGACATACCACCATCATACTGCACCATGAAGGTCAGGACAGCAGGTAAGGATATGGAGACTTATCTTCTCTTACATATTAAATGACCAGACATGTATATCTTTATTAAAAAATTATTTTAAATATTTTAAATTTTTGTTTACTTTTATTTTAGATATGTCATGGACTTGTAAAAACATTTCCCATTTCTTATAAAGAAAAAAATATAAATAATCAATTGAGACAAAGTTCAGAGATAATTTCAGTTAACATTTTGCAAAATTAAAAAAAACTGAGGCCTTTTAAAATGAATAAATACACATACACTATGTAGTGTAATTTAAAGAAGTTATATCATCCTGTAGGTATATTTTGTATTCTTTCTTTGTTTTCTTTCGTCCAGTATTATACTAGGAGCATTTCCCCATAAGTATTTTGATTATTGAAAACTACAGTTACAAATGCCTATATTAATTTATGATTAATAAACAATTTAACCATTGTCATTAATCATTGCTTCACCTTTAGGTTGTTACTAATTTTTCATTGTTGAAATGACATGAAATGTGCATCTTCACACATATGCCTTTTATCCAAGTCTGATTATTTTTTATTTTATTCCTTTTTCTTTTTTTTATTAAATCATAGCTATGTACATTAATAATATCATGGGGTACAATGTGCTGGTTTTATATAGAATTTGAAATACTTTCATCCAACTGGTTAACATAGCTTTCATGTCATTTTCTTAGTTATTGTGTTAAGACATTTATATTCTACATTTAGAGAGATTCAATGTACCTTTATAGGATGGACCATAGGTGTGATCCCATCAATCACCCTCTTTCCACCTATCCTCTCCCTTCCCCTCCTCCCCCTCACCCCTCTCCCCATATTCTTGGGCTAAAATTGGGTTATAGCTTTCCTATAAAAGCTATAAATTAGTTTCATAGTAGGGCTGAATACATTGGATACTTTTTCTTCCATTCTTGAGATAATTTGCTAAGAAGAATATTTTCCAGCTACATTCATGTAAACAGAAAGGAGATAAAGTCTCCATCTTTCTTTATGGCTGCATAGTATTTCATGGTGTACATTTACCACAATTTATTGATCCATTGTGGGTCGATGGGCACTTGGGCTTCTTCCATGACCTAGCAATTATGAATTGGGCTGCAATAAACATTCTGGTACAATTATCTTTGTTGCAGTGTGATTTTTGGTCTTCTGGATATATACCTAGTAGAGGAATTATAGGATCAAATGGCAGGTCTATTTTTAGTTCTCTAAGTGTTCTCCAAACATCTTTCCAAAAGGAACGTATTAGTTTGCAATCCCACCAGCAGTGTAGAAGTGTTCCCTTTTCTCCACAACCATTCCAGCATCTGTGATTTTGTGATTTTGTGATATGGGCTAATCTTACTGGTGTTAAATGATATCTCAAATAGTTTTGATTTGCATTTCTCTGATGATTAAGGATGGTGAGCATTTTTTCATATATCTGTAGGCCATGTGCTTGTCTTCTTCAGAGAATTTTCTCTTCAAGTCCCTTGCCCACCCTGAGATGGGATCACTTGTTCTCTTTTTGCTAATGCGTTTGAGTTCTCTGTGGATTCTGGCTATTAAACCTTTGTCAGAGACATAACCAGCAAATATCTTCTCCCACTATGAGGGCTGTCTGCTTGCTTTATTTATTTTTATTTTATTTTATTTTTTGAGACAGAGTCTTACTGTGTCGCCCTCGGTAAGTCACAGCAACCTCAAACTCTTGGGCTTAAGCAATTCTCTTGACTCAGCCTATGTAGTAGCTGGGACTAAAGGCACCCATCACAGCACCTGGTCATTTTGTTGTTGTTGATGTTGTTGTTGTTGTTGCAGTTGTCATTGTCGTTTAGCTGGCCCAGGCTGGGTTTGAACCCACCAGCCTTGGTGTATATGGCCGGCACCTTACCCACTGAGCTACGGGCGCCACCCTGATTATTTTCTTATAATAGATTTTCTTAGAGGACACATTTTTTAGATCACAAAATATGAATTTTTCTTTTTTTTTTTTTGAGACAGGGTCTTGCTCTATTGTCTGGGCTAGAGTGCAGTGGTGTAATCATAGTTCACTGAAACCTCACACTCCTGGCCTCAACTAAGCCTCTTGCCTTAGTCTCGCAAATAGCTGAGATGACAAGCACCTGCCACCATACCCAGCTAATTTTTCTAGTTTTGTAAAGATGGTGTCTCACTCTTGCTTAGACTGGTCTTGAACTTCTGGCCTCAAGCAATGCTCCCATGTCAGCCTCCCAAAGTGCTAAGATTATAAGCATGAGCCACCTTGCCTGGCTGATGTACAATTTTTTAAAAGATAGTTGCCATATATTGGTAAATTATGTTTCATTAAGATTATATGAATGTGCGTCTACATTGATGACCTAGAAAAAGGCTTTCCTTTCTTTTTTTTTTTTTTTGCTGGGGCTGGGTTTGAACCTGCCACCTCTGGCATATGGGGCACGC
>NW_003852447.1:9250532-9294525 GCF_000181295.1 Otolemur garnettii
GGGCTGGGGATTCGAACCCGCCACCTTAGGTGTACGTGGCTGGTGCCTTAGCCGGTTGAGCTATAGGCGCCGAGCCTCCCATAATGTTTCTAAGAGGATGAAATAAGTAAAACTTACAAGGAAGATACTTCAAATAGTACCAGATAAATGATAAGCCCCAAATTAAGATTTACCATTTCTATTATTTATGTACAGTATTAAAATTTATAATTTTTTCAGTTTTTCTTTACTTCTGATAGTAATACTTTATATAGCTAGAGATAAGTTAATGTTTTATTAATTATATTTCAAATTTATCTGAGGTTTTTAAATACTAAATTTTATAAATTCCAGAAATGATGAATTAGGTTATTCTAGGGAAAATATTATCACATCTTTTATTTGTGTAGTTAATAATAATTTTATGCAATCATTTAGCAAATGTTTCTTAAAACTTGTGTTACGTGACAGGAATTGTAGTTGAACAAAATCGTGAAGATGACAGATGACACTCTTCGCTTTCATGGAGCTTACATTTCATGTGGGAAGAGACAATAAACAAAATAAATTAGTGTCAGGACCATGTAATGGAGGAGAATAAAGGAGGTTGAGAGTGCTTGCAACACCAGGAGAGGTGACTGAGCATATTGGTTTTCTATTGCTGCCTGAAAAATTCACACAAATTTAAGGCTTAAAATAATACAAATGCATTATTTAACAATTTCTGTGGGTCAGGTCAAGAGTTGAGACACAGGTAACTTGAGTCTTTTGCTCAAAGCCTTAGGAGACCAAAATCAAGATGTTGGGTGTGTTCTGGTTCTCACCTGGAGTTCAAGATCATCCTCAAGGTCATTCAGGCTCTTGGAGGAATTTAGTTCCTTGTGGTTGCAGAACTGAGCGTCTTGTTTTCTTGCTTTCTTGCTAGCTCTTGACTGAGGCCACCTACAGTTCTCTGGCCTGTGACCTCCATAGACAATTTACACCATAGGGTATGTTTGCATCTTATTTGTAACCAGCTAGATTACCTCTCTGACACATCACCTTTCTTTTCATTGTGTATTTCTGATCCATTCCTAAAACAGCTTAGCCTCAATACTATGCATAAATCACAGTTGGTGAGAGTTTATGATAAGAGTTTCTTTCTTTCTTTTTTTTTTTTTTTACAAAATTGATATAGTCTCTAACTTCACCTTTTTTTAAAAAAAAGTCTTCACTGATTATGGCAGACCTGCAGACCTATCCATTATAATCTGGATAATCACCCTTTTGATTAGCTGAAAGTCAACTGATTTGTAATCTACTTACGAGAGATATCCTCTTACATTCACAAGTCTACTCACAAACAAGGGGAAGGGGTTTATACTGGGTATACATCAAGAGTAAGGAATTTTGATGATCCTTTTAGAATCCTGCCTATTTTAGAAAAGCTGATATTTGAGCAGAAACCAAGGGATTGAGAGAGTGAGAAGTGTGGGTACTACAAAAAAAGAAAAAAGCAGAAGGAACATACCTTGCAAAAGCCAGGAGATTGAAGTATTTGTTTTATTTAATTAATTAATTTGAAATTTTTCTTTTTCTTTTTTGACTTTCATAATTTTTTTTCAGATTGAAGTATTTGGGCATGTTCACATGTTTAAACAACAGTAAGGTTGAGGAAGGATTTGTTAGCTGAAGAGAAACACTGAGGGAATTAGAAAATGAAATCACAGACATACTGGAAGGCAGATTACACAAGCTATTGTAGATCATTATAAGGACTTCTGCTATTACTATGAATGAATGAAATTCGTGTGCAGATGTAGCCACTGTAGAGAATTTTGAACTGCTGAGTAATATGCATGTATAATCTTAACACGTGAAAATAATTTCTCTACTTTCCTGCTGAGAATAAATTGTGGAGCATTAACAATTCCCAGGGTGAGTATCTCATAGACAAGTTAGAAGGTTATTGCAACGATGTGGGTGAGAGATTGTGGGGATTGTGGACTGTGTCATTTGCAGTAGAGGTGATAAGAAGACATGTTTCATTTGTATTTTGAAGAAACAGTCTATAGAATTGTATGATGTGATAAGCGTGTGATATAAAAAAAGAATCAATATTGATTAGAAAAGTTTTGGAAGAGGAGGATTTGAGATAGAGTATAGATAGTTTATAGAGTAGTTTTTCTGGAACGGAAGTAGAAAAGAGGCCAAGTGAGTTTATTTATTTATTTTTTTAATGGGAAAAAAGTATGTTTAAGTGCTGGTGGATATGATCTGGTAGAAGGGAAAGTGTGATGGTCTAGGAGAGAATGGGGAGAATTGCTGGGGCGGGTCTGGAGTGAGGAAGTGAGACAGGATGTACTGCACAGGTAGGAGGGGCTGGGTGTCAATGGGAGTGCTGGAGTCATCGTTCATTCCAGGAGAGACTGACAGCAAAGTACACATTCTCTTCTGATTACTTCAGTTTTCCCAGTAGACTATGAAGCCATGTCAGCTAAGACTGAGCATGGTAATGGAAACACTTGAAACGGTAGGAAGGAGTAGGTGTGAAAACAACATCACCTCAGAGAGCCAGAGAGTAGACAGACCCGGCAAATGCAGTGGGATTACCAAGCAGCCCACGGACCTGCCTGAGATTCATGTTTGTGAGTTTACTTGACATCGATTCACATGCTGTATGTTTTCTCAAACCGTGTTATTTACAAGGGTTCCAGAACTAGCAAGACAAAAAATTAATATACATAGACAGGGTTATGGTTCCACCATATTTGTATGAATGAAAGGGGTAAGGGGATTGCGGAGGGAAGAAGAAGTAATTCCAATAATTGACCTTGAGATTGAAGCTGGTAAGAAAGGCACAGAGTATGTCAGGTGTGGGAGGAGAGAGGGAAAAGCATATATTGAGGACCTACCTGGCACTATGGTAAATTCTTAGAAAGTAGGGATAAGTCAAAAATACATGTAAATTTTGAATATGAGGTCCATCGTGGAACCAGTGTAGCACAGACAGCTTGAGATAGGAGTGAAGTGTTTGGGAAGAATGTGGCTAATGAAGGCACAGAATGTCAATGGTTTGAGAAGTTCCATTCTGGTGATTTTAATTTTGAAAGTGAGCCATCTGGGTGACCTGAGACCAAAGGAGGATAACAATGAGCTGGAAAGCTGTAGTCGAAACGAATCCATTTCAACCTATGTGTGAATTAGCAAGGTTTGAAGTCTATCCCAGCAATACTGGACCAATCGAAACATCAGTGAGGTGAAAAAGCTGGAGAGATGGGTTCTACATGAATTAAATGAGTACCTCAAGAGAAATCATCTCAAAGCTTGCCTTTCTTTGCATCACAAGATAAAGGCAAACTATTTCTACACTGTGTTGTTACATGTGATGAAAGGGATTGTTCTGACAATTGCAAGCATTTGGCACAATGCTTGGATGAAGATGAAGTGCCAAAACACAGTCCAAAACCAAATACTCATTTAAAAAGTCAATGGAGTCTGTTTGGTGGTCTTGCACTGGTATTGTCCACTACAACTGCATGAAACCTGGTCTGTCAATTGCAGCAGTTGTCTACTGCGACCAATGGGACACCAGGAAGACGATGCTTGGAATGACACCAAGGAGACTGGTCAACCCAGACAGGACAATCCTGTTTCAAGACAATGCTGTAGCACAAACTATCCTCCTCAAACTACAGAAGCTGGGCTTAGAAATTCTGTCATCCACCATATTCACTAGACCTTACACCAGCTGACTACCTCTTCTTCCAGGCTTTTGACCACTTCCTGTCAGGAAAAATATTCAATTCTTGACAAGCTGTGGAAAACACCATTTGTTAATTCATTGCCACTAGGGCCAGGCACGTTGGCTCATGCCTCTGAGAGGCTGTGGTGGGTGGATTGCCTGAGCTCACAAGTTTAAGACCAGCTTGAACAAGAGCAAGACCCTGTCTCTAAAAAACAGCTGGACATTTTGGTGGGCTCCTGTAGTCCCAGCTACTTGGGAGGCTGAGGCAAGAGAATCACTTGAGCCTAAGAGTTGGGGGTTGCTGTGAGCTATGATGCCACAGCACTCTACCATGGGTGTCAAAGTGAGACTCTGTCTCAAAAAAAGAAAAAATTCATTGTCACTCGCTGTCTCGGCTTCTTTGCTGCTGGCACACACACGCTACAGTTAAGATGGCAAAACTGTGTGGATAATTTAGGCACATACTTTGATTAATTATGGTGCTTCTTATGTGAAATATAATAAATTAAACTTTTATTTCAAAATTGGACATTTCAAATTTAATGACCTCATTAATAGCTCTTATTTTCCAGATGGGGAAACTGAGGCACAGATTAAAAAACTTGCCCTGGGTTCCCGGTAAATAAGAATGCCAGGCGGTTTGGCTCCCGGGGCTGCCTCTACTTAGGTGCGACTAAGTCAGTGTTTTCTTTTTGTCCCGGGTCTGCTGTGTGCTACGTCCTAGCTTTCCTTTTAACCTACTAAGGACTCATTGATGTCCTGTTATATTAGTAGCTGCCTTGTATTGAGTAGGTCACTGTGCTAATTATTTTTATTGATTTTATCAATATTTATGATACTGTGGAGTGAACACTTTTATTATGCCTTTCCCCATTTTTCACCCTGGTCTACAGGTGACAAAATGGAAATAACCTGAGCAAGGTCAAGCAGCTGGCAGACGGAGAGGAGCATCACACCTAGGTCTTTGTACTCTAGACTGGAATATATATACATATATATTTTAATTTTTGAGACGGAGTCTTGCTTTGTTGCCCTCAGCAGAGTGCTGTGGCATCAGAGCTCCCTGCAACCTCAGACTCTCGGGCTCAGGTGATTCTCTTGCTTCAGCCTCCTAAGTACTGGGGACTACAGGTGCTCACTACAACAACCGGCTAAATATTTTTTTTTCCTCAGGGTCTTGCTCTTGCTTAGGCTGGTCTGAAACTCCTGAGCTCAAGCGAATCCACCTGCCTCGGTCGGACCACCAGAGTGCTAGGAGGCCGTGAGTTACTGCTTCTGGCTCTAGACCGGAATATTACTCCTTCACTTCCACATATGGCTTTAGCCCTTCACTCTCCCTCCAGCGCATTGTATTTCAAGGTCATTTCTGGATTCCCTGGGCATTGAGAACCACTGGCTGCCTTTCTATTGCCTTTGCTCTGCCACTTGACCTTCTGCCTGAAACCTTTGTCCAGCCCCCCCTGACTTCCCACTGCTACTGCTCTCATGTCTTTGTGTGGCCAGGTCCCTTCTGAAGCAATCACATTGTCTGCCTTCCATTCATTCCATGGCTTGTTCTTTGGAAACAATCTCCTGACGTGTTAGAAGAGCTATTTCTATATATTAGGAGACTTCACTGTTTCAGCCAGAAGTCCTGGTTTTCTGACAAAGTTACCATCAGGATATTTACTCTGGGAAACAAGAACACGCTTCTCCTCTAACAGTTCCTCTTTTTCTATTATAAATCATCCCCCAGATGTAGAAGAGCATCTGTTTTCACTGCTCACCATGAATTGATTACATGTTTATGTTTGCGGAATGTCTCAGTAGGCCTGAAGGATTAACAGGGACGTTCGCAGTAGTGAGAAAGTAAGCGGGTTCCACGGTCGGCCTCAGTGCCAGGGGCTGCCTACATCTTCGGGTAGCTGCACTTCTGGGATCAAAGATATTAAACAGGTTACAAACAAGTCAGAAATAACTAAATTGTTTTGGTCTTGTTTTCTTCTAATAGTTCTAGAATCTAGTTTAGAGAAAAAGTGTTCTAGGGTAAAAATAAAATCTTCTGAAATGATATAATTGAGATAAATGCAACCAAAAGATACAGAGGCTTGTTTTATTTTAAAGTAACTCATGGGCTTACATTTGCATTTCCCCAAATTGTTGAACGTGATCGTTTCAAACCTAAGGACATTGGGAGCCTTCCAAATGCAGCTTATAAAAATATGTGTTTTTAAAGCTTCTTTCATAACCTATGAGAACTCATTATCACCCCTAACTGCTTTTTCTGGCAATCCTGGTGTTGCTGCTGTGGGTTTCATATGAGGTGTCTGGCCTGTCATTTCTCCCACTTATTGTACTTGTGGTGAGCCACATCTTGGAATGTGGGAGTGGGAGAGACTTTAAAAATTACCTAGTTTTGATATGATTCCTCACAGATCTAAGTATTTTACAAAACGACTCTAAATCGAGACTCCTAATTGATAGGATATGTGTATTTTCGTAGCTGAAGAAGGCTGGGGACCAGACTCCAGTGCAAAGACCATTGAACATCAGAAGATGAAGATTCCAGACTCCGTCCTGATATCATTTGGGTCTGACTTGGGTTTCTCATTCTAGACGCTCTCACGCTTCTGTCTAAAATGGAGTTCGACACATCCACCAGTTCTAACTCTGAAATTTATTATCAAAAGCAAGTGAGATATAAATGACAGAGGTTTATACATAGCAAATGTACGATTCTAACTTTACTTCTCGATTTAGTTTAGTTGGGGACTCTGAAAGGCACACAAATCATCCAAAATGTGAGAATATGGCTTGTCACCCGCTTTGTACCTTCCGTCGATGCTGAATCATCAGGTAGTGTTCAAATCATTGAACTGTTTGACTATTATGCCATTTTTTAATTATTCGACATAAAATTTACCAGATGCTCTACATTTTACCCACTTGGTGTGGTGTCTAAAACTTTTCATGCATTTTAAGAACAATGAGTCATACAGTTTTTTGTTAGGTTTGGGTATAAATCCGCACATCCCCTTGGAAGGCCTAATTCGAATGCAGCTGCTGTACTTTCTCTTCACAGCTTATTTGCAAGGCCATTAGTCATTGTTAGGTCTATTAGTCAGAAGTTTCGATTCCATAATGAGACTCACTTGTGGCCATCTTCTTTAGTAATTATTTTTTTAAGAAATGTTGACATACAATTCAGTGTGTTGGAATTCAACTTTATTCAAAGATTTCTCCTTCTGTTCTTTTGCAAATCAACGTGGATAATCTCAAAATAACAGTGTTGCTCGACACTCGAAGCATTTTGGATGTGTCATCATATTAATTTTTTGCCCTTTACTATTTCCATTAATTAATTTTGCCCTTTAACGTCTACTGATCAATATGGACTAAATTGTAATTGCAACATGGCTATGAAATAATACCAAATTAAGGCTGAGAGCGGCATGCTGTGAGCTAGGGAGAGATATTAACATTTTTGAACACTGTAAGTTGATCTAAAACCAGATAGACTTGGAACCAACTTTTGATTTATATTTAAACTCTAGTTGCAAAGAATTTCAAATATTACCTTATGGTTCAAATTTCCTTGAAATGTCTGATAAAATGCTGGTGGTTTGGAAACACATAGGTTTACATTATCTCTATCTCATTCTCTGGCTGTTAGAAAGTTAAAATATACAATGATGTAAGGAAGGAATTAAGTGCTGTATCTCATAAACGTCTCCATGGAGTCCCATACATGGATTGGAATATTAACATTAATATAGATTGTCCCATATGGTTGATTATCTACACATTATTAAGTGAATATATAATAATTATCTACTGTTCAACAAATACTATGCCAGGTGATGAAGATAGATCAATCAGTGAAATCCAGTCCCTACTCCAAGGGAACTGGGAGTCTAGTGGGAGAGATGAACACAGGGTTATATATATACTACAAAATCCACGCCATGTCTTAATCCTAGGGAAGTACAGGGAAAGCCACTTGGGTCTCTAGGTTTAGGAAAGGTTTCGTGGAAGAGACTTCATTTAAGGTAAACTAAGATGTGGCACACTTATAATCAAAGCCTGTTCTACTTTGACTTTTGTCTAATGTTCTGTGTAATAAGGGATGCTGCTGTTTGTTAAGACAATATTTATCTTCTTGGAATGATGTTCAGCTCTGCAAAACTATAAGAGAAGATATATATATATCTACATATCTATCTATCTATCTATCCATATATCTAATGGTGCCAGTAAAGAGCCTCTAAGAGCCTCTAAGAGTTTCACCTGCAGCCCTTGGTAAAGTGCCATGGTGTCACAGCTCACATCAACCTCAAGCTCTAAGCCTCAAGCAATTCTCTTGCCTCAGCCTCCCAAGTAGCTGGGATGACAGGCACCTGCCACAATGCCTGGCAATTTTTTTTTTTTTTTTTTAGAGACCTTCCTCTTGCTCAGGCTAGTCTGGAACTCCTGAGCTCAGACAATCCACCTGCCTCAGCCTTCCGGCTGGCAATTTTTTTTTTTTTTTTTTAGGGGCCTTCCTCTTGCTCAGGCTAGTCTGGAACTCCTGAGCTCAGACAATCCACCTGCCTCAGCCTTCCAGAGTGCTGGGATTACAGGCGTGAGCTACCTCATCTGACCTTTCAAAAATCTTTATTATACTGAGGACAAAAAAATTGACTCAGTTTAACCATGGCAACATCTGATAAATATAATAAGACCAGTCATGTAATGAAATAAAAATAATAGTGAGTAGAAATCTGCATTCAGTATGAGGATTATAAAGAGGTTTATGGTGGATCTTTATTTATTCATTTATTTGTTTTGTAGGCATAGTTTTGCTGTGTTGCCCTGGGAACAGTGCAGAGGCTCTTTACAGGCACCATCAGAGCTCACCACAGCCTGCAGCTCCTGGGCTCAAGTGCTTTTCCTGCCTCAGTCTCCCTGCTAGCTGGGACTATAGTGGGGTCAGCTCTTGAGTGAATCTTTTAAAGAACTGGATTTTTTGTTTGTTTGTTTGTTTGTTTGCAGTTTTTGGCCAGGACCGGGTTTGAACCCACCACCTCCAGTATATAGGGCCAGTGCCCTACTCTTTTGAGCCACAGGCACCACCCTTAAAGAACTGTTATATAGCAAATATGAAACTAGGACTATGAAATTTTATGATCAGACAGACTATTATGAAAATAACATTGAGAACCACAGGCTCCGGAGTTAGATTGCCTATGTTAAAATGCCAGCTCTGCAATTTACCAGTCGTGTGACCTCTGCAAGTTTCTTAATTCACCTGAATTTCAGTTTACATTGAAAAACTTTTTCTGTAAAACTTTTTAAAGATTGTGGCACCAAGTAAGAAACATGCTTCAAATGTTAGCTATTATTGGGCAGTGCCTGTGGCTCAAAGGAATAGGGTGCTGGCCCCATATGCCAGAGGTGGCAAGTTCAAACACAGCCTTGGCCAAAAGCTGAAAAAAAAAAATGTTAGCTATTATTGGTATAATGGAAAGTTGGCAAAGTAAGACTGGTATATTCATGGTAATTGTTTATCTTTTGCTGGATTCTGGTATTTGGCTTTGAAAAGGAAGTACTTGAGAACCTTTGCTTTTCATGTGATAATGGAAGAGAAAAGAAAGAAAAAGAAAAGTTGGAAGTTCCTGATACCTGCTAGGAATTGTGCTGGCTCTCCACAGACACAGTGTAACCATAAAGTTCATGTCCAATTTTCTTTAATCCTAAAATAAGTTTATAATGTAGGTATTATTTTTGTTATTTTAAAGATGTGACTGGCTTAGAAATATTACATATCATGGGTTATTGCCAATTTAACAAAATAACTTCACCTATCAGTGATTAAGTGGGATACATTTTTGGGGGGAGAAACTGAGGTCTTACATAAATCAATCCTTGAAAAAATGCCATAGGTTGTTAACTGCTTCTATATAAAACTGATTCTAAATTATATATTTAATCTCACACCGTTAGCTAATAATGTCATGTTCCCTCATTCTCTGGCTGATGATTTTGTCTATCTATTGAATTACTGTCTTTTTTCTACTATTTCATTTGTAGTAGAGCCAGTCAATTCTAATGAATTGACAAACAGATGAATTAATACCTTTTCATCTGAAGAAATATCTTTTTAATTTTTACCTTTACATTCACTCTATCCTCTAATAAAAACCATTTTTGGAAAAAAATTGAAATCAATAATTGACAACTGGATATGAATTCAAATTATTCTTCTTTCTTCTCAGGATATTATCTCAAACCTTAACTTAAATTGAGTAATAAAGGGAATTCTAGTCTATCAAGGTAAAGTTAGGCATTTTTGGATAAGAGAGACTTTGAGAAGTTGAGAAAGTGATCTTGTTAGTCTTTCCTGAAATGTCATAAATTAGTTTGGAAGTAATTCACCTACATGTCATGCAAATCCTAAAATAAAATAAAAGCGTAGGCTGTGAAGGATATATGCTTGTTGAAAAAGATCTAAATGATTTTTTTTAAATCCCCAATGTCACTTTATTATAAGTCTTTTATTGGTCACCAGATTTCCCCCTAAGTTGTCTAGAAGTTCCACGTTTTTATA
Organism: Otolemur garnettii; assembly: GCF_000181295.1. Taxonomy (NCBI): domain Eukaryota; kingdom Metazoa; phylum Chordata; class Mammalia; order Primates; family Galagidae; genus Otolemur; species Otolemur garnettii. The sequence goes on from NW_003852447.1 coordinate 9,260,804, forward strand.
TAAAGTTGAATTATGAAACTTGATTATATACAGCTGTTGAATTTAGGGAATTCAACATGAATTGCCATGTGTGGATTATGTTCATGGGGTAACATTGAGCTATCCATTCTCAAAGATTTCACTTACTTGGATGTGTGAATGTTTGGCCACTCCCAATGAGAGCCAGCCTGACACTGCTCCAGGATAGAGACAGGAAGTACTGACCATGCTATTTCTTTGACAGTTTCAGTGAACAGGAAGTATTCGTCTGAATTAGTTAGGTTATAACAGAGAGAACAATTATTCAGCAAATTAAGGAAACAGAATCTGATTTTCCATTAACGTAACAATCCAAACTGAGTGGCTTATCTCTGATCCATGACGTCATTTGGGAATCTTGGTTCTTTCCACTTGTGGCCTTGTCATCCTGTAGGACCGTCAACTTCTGCATGATGGCGGCAGGGTCTCTGTCAACACCAGCTGATGATAAAGGGAAAAATGACAGGTTGGAAGCCTACTCATGGTCCTAAGAGTTAGGTTCAGAAAGGATATCACCTTATATTCCATGGGGAAAAACAGTCGTATGTTTTCATTACGAAAAGGAGGCTGGAAAACTCTAGTCTTGTGTCCAGGAATAAAGGGAGAGTATGTTTTGGTAGATAACTAATAGTCTCCACTGTACGGTCTGTGATGTTAATACTATTGAGGTTTCCTGATGATGTGTAGTCTTTTTCTTCCTGGAAAGGATAAGGATTTCTAAAAGGATCTAAAAAGGATATGATTTCTAAATAGCTAGATCCTTAAATTGGAGGAATAATAACACTTTGATTTTTCTGCAGGCCATGTTTTGCACCTTCTCAGGATGAAGAGAAATGATAATCTTTTATTGGATAAAACCCTCTTCACTTTTTTCTTAAATTCTTTGGTTTGGGGAGATAAGACCAATACTAAAGCTGTCTTACCTCTTACTTACCTATGCCTTGTGAATCTGTGTCTAGTCCCTTTCATTTAGAAGGAAAAGAGCTAGATTCTACCTCTAACTTTACAAGGAAAAATAAGCTCCTAGTATATCAAAACACATTTCATCTTTTTTCTTCTTGAATCAAGTTCAGAAAGCTTTGCTGGGTGGGCATGGTGCCTCATGTCTGTAATCCTAGCACTTTGGAAGGCTGGCTGAGGTGGGAGAATTGCTTGAGACGAGGAGTTTGAGACCATACTGAGCAACATAGAAAGACCTGTTGATAGAAAAAAATACCAAACAAAAACTTAGACAAGTGTGGTGGCATGAACCTGTGGTTCTAGTGACTCAAGAGGCTGAGGCAGGAGGATTGCTTGAGTCCAGGATTTGGAGGTTGCCGTGAGCTATGATGAAACCAATTGCACTCTAGCTCAGGCAACAGGCAAGACTCTCTCTCTCAGAAAAACCGAAACTAACCAAAACAAACAAGCAAATCAAATCCAATCATATATACAAAATATAAAACAAAAATGCTCTCAATCTGTGCTTAGTAACCTTATAATGTGTCCTCGTATAAAATTATCTAGCAAACAGAGGATGCCAAAGGGAAAGTTCATTAGGGAAAAAAAACAAGTCTTCATTCTTTGTTATTAATGACTCATTCTTCAACTAGGAGTTAATATTAGGGCGCCTCTAGGTAAAAAGAGAGACTGATAATTCACTCATGTAGGATGGTGGTTATTTTCTAATTTTCTATTCTGATCAAGCTTATGTTTGGTGTAATATGCAGTTTTGTACGGAAGCCCCTAATGTCCATTATGCTCACTTACTGGCTGGGTTACTCAATTAGAAATTATTTCTTTTGACTTAAAGCTTTGCCCTGCTAAAACTCCACTATCTCTGGAAAAATTAACTTTTAAAACTCTGCATTCATTTTATTTTGTTCTGGCTGAACGTGCCATCCACTAGCTGCATGCATGCTTGAGGTAGCTGTGGGAGGGTCCACTGATTAGAGATGTGCACACAAAAAGAAAGAGTTTGTTAGAAGATGAATTTAATTTGTGGATTTGCTCTTTATGGGAGGTCACTTTGTGTTCTAGCCAATTTACAGAGGAAAAAATAAAGCTGATCAGGCCCACTAAAAAAAATTATTATGCACAGAAATATGCAATCTTTCCTGTAACTTTTAGTTATTTTAAAGTAGAAAGTTATTATTGTTAATTTAATTAAAAGATAGCCTCAGGAACAAAATCATCGTGAATTGAAAAGAGTAAAATTTAATTTGTGTAAACTTGTGCCCAATATTTTAACGACTATCCTCTTTTTCTTTATAGCACTTTGGTGATTGGTATTGGTGACAAATTCAAACAATAAGTGAAATAGAATTTAAATCGCCCACTTTTGTTAATAAGGTACTCTGATATTTTGACTTTGTTGTCAGTCCAATATTGTCATTTATCTTCAGTGCTTGAGCTACTTAGCTTTCTACTCGCCAGTTTTACCTTTTATTAAAATGGGAAAAACACAGTTCAATAATGAAGGAAGAGCTTTACTCCTAATTGGACAAAAAAAGACCCTGCTTGTTTTAAGATCATTTGAGTATATCTTAGTAAGTTGTAGAGAATAAAGTTTTAAAATTTGGGCTACCTAAGGCTTTTACTTTAAATTAGGTTTAAGATGTTATCCTGGCTTCCAATAACTGTATTGGCGTGAATCCAGATTTAGATCTAATCGACAACTATATATTGTCCACTCTGTAAGTAGGTAGTCATGTTTTATTATTCTCTTATTCTCTCTGTTCCTAGTATTTGGCACAGATACACAATCAATAAATATTGAATAGATGTGCAACAATTCTATAATAGGTCAGCATACATATTAATTCATAAGCATTTATTGATTATTTTTTTTCTACCCATGAGCTAAAGAGCCAAAGGTGAGGCTCGGTGCCCGTAGTTCAGCAGCTAGGCTGCATGTGAATCTCTTAAGCCCAAGAGTTTCAGGTTGCTATGAGCTGTGATGCCATGGCCCTCTACCCAGGGTGACAGTGTGAGACTCTGTCTCAAAAAAAAAAAAGAGCTAAAGGTGAGTAAGTCAAATTGGCTGGGTAACAGAGAAGAGAAAATTAGGACAAAGTTGAATAATAAGAGATGAGGCAAAGTAGGACCCTGAGATAAGCATAACCAGTATTATAGAAGTTCAAAAGATGGAGAGCTTGAACACAGTTTGGAGACTCAGAAATGCCTTCAGGAGGATGTGGCATTTGAAGTTAAGCCTTGAAAAGTGTTTGTGTAGCTGAGTGGTAAATTATAAGGATAGTCATGGCAAAGAGCACCTTCCATATAAAAGATCAGCATATTTTCCACTTCTGAACCAGAACAAGTATTTTATGGGATTTGCTTCACATTCTGTTTTAAGGCCTTTGTGCTGAGTTTGTTCCTCTCACACCCTCCACTACAGTGTAAACTTCTGGAGAGCTATTTGTTGGAAAGTCTTGTATCTTCTGTTTATGAGCACTGCAATATGCAATAATATTTAAAAAATGTATTTTGTATCTTTCAAATTACCAAACATGTTATAGTTTTGCTAATTATGTTAAATTTGATTGAAAAGCAAAATCATTCATCAAATATGTTTACACAACCAAACAGCAGTGAAGGGCTAATGCAGTGGAGTTAGGATGGCCGTCTTTAGAAATACTTGTTTAGCCACTAACTGGCAGTAAGACCTTGGCAATTTGTTAACCATGATGCACTCAGTTTTCTCATATTTAAAAAGGGATGATGAACATATTCTTCTTACATTGCCGTCTGGTAGATTATAAACACGTGCTACTCCTTTATTTGAGAGATGAATCTAGTTTTCATCCTTTTGAGTTTGGGCTGGTTGGTCTTTGTGACAGTCTTAACCCATAGACTACAGTGCAAATGAGATTCTGAGACTTTTGAGGCGAGATCATCTGAAGCTCTGCAGCTGTTGCTTTCTTCTTTTTTTTGAGAGAGTCTCAAGCTGTCACCCTAGGTAGAGTGCTGTGGCATCATAGCTCACAGCAACCTCCAATTATTGGACTCATGTGATCCTCTTGCCGCAGTTTCTCTATTTTTAGTAGAGATGGAATCTTGCTTTTTCTCAAGCTGGTCTTGAACTTGTGAGCTCAGGCAATCCACCCCCCTGACCTCCCAGAGTGCTAGCTTTACAGGCATGAGCTACTGCACCCAGCCTTTAATCAAGTCTCATTAATCATAAAATATAATAGCTGGTGGCTGTTTTAAGATACTGAACTCTGGACTAGTTTATTACATGGTAACAAATAACTAAAATAGGCTGTGACCAAGATTTCTTACGTTGGAGTCTGTGCCTTGCCAGTACTCTTCCGGCTTTATAGAGTAATATTGTCATGTTCACACAATGACTTTATCATAAAAAATATATTGGAGGATAGCTATTTACTTCCGAATGCTTCAGTTAACAAAGTATTTTGCATAGTTTCCTTTGTGTTCTGTATGGAAGATGGGTTCAAAATACCCCTGACTTGTTGGAAACCCATCAGTTGCATTAAAATGAAATATATCTATAACACGCTTACAACCTTGTGCTAATGTAACAGCACTAAGGGAAGAATGGTGTTTTGGCAAAGCAATGTTTAATTAGTTACTTTAATGAAAACCGCTGCAACTCTATTTTTTGCACAGTATAGAAAATGTACTTTGATCTTTAGGTCAACTCATATAAGACAGTTAACTGGCAGGGAAGTCAGGGCTCTTCAGTGCATGGATACAACAATATCAGAGAAGGGTAAGGGCAACTTAAACTTCCTTAATGAGCTTTAGGGCCTTAATGAGAAGATTTTCTATTCTTGTATGAGTAATATTGCTCTGTGATAGAAAGAAGACGTGTAATTTTTATCTGAAGGAAATGTAAAACCGAAGAGAGTTCAAGATGCATGATTAGGAGGAAGTTAAGAAGTGGTTAATCCCTAGTACCCCAAAGGGAATTAATTATTGATAACCAGTAACTGCCACTGGCTTAGGTAGGCTCTCCAAATAATCATTAGAGCATACAAAAAAAATAGCAAAAATCTATTTTTAAACTACCAGCATTTTCAGTATTTATTTTCTGAATTCACTCAAGCAATCAACGTAGACTGGCTTTATATGAGCTTGTGAACTTGTGTGTTTAGAGACGCTATGTTATTTATAATTAGTGTCAATTTTTTTCTTTATAAAAATAGTCAATGTAAATTACTAAGTCAAAATGGACACAATGGCTCAGGGTGTGTGTGTGTGAATATACACATCAAAAAAACCAGCCAGGTGGATGGGTAAATTCACATCTAATGGGTACAGTGCTCACTATCTTGGGGTAGGGCACACTTACAACTTTGACTCAATCTGTACAAAAAATCATTATGCAACCAAAATATGTTACTCCCTAATATTCTGAGTAGTATGTTACTCCCTAATAAAAAGCAATAAACAAGTTAGGAGTGATGGGATAAAGAAAGGCAAATAAGAAAAGGAGATAGTCATACAGAGTCACTGATAAGCAAAATATTGTTAGAATGTGTAGGTATATAAAATCAGTGGCTATTTTGGCAGCGCCTGGGACTCAAAGGAGTAGGGCGCTGGCCCCATATGCTGGAGGTGGCAGGTTCAAACCCAGCCCCAGTCAAAAAACAAAACAAAACAAAAAAACTGCAATCCGTGGCTTTTTAATACAAACATATATCTTTGTTTGAGATATTGGTATCCACCCTGGTTATACACCCAAGTAGATTTCAGAATGTCAAGAAAGAAGGTGTACGTAACGAGAAGTAGTGAGAGGTAAAACCAGTGAGGATGTTGAGAACTTTGTGGGGAAGTAAACTGGAGAGAGGTGGGTGGTTCTCACATTTAAACAGAGGTTAGTCATGCATGTGGAACGGACAGTGGATCTAAGGATGAAGAAGCTTAGGAAAATAGGCCGGCTTTTTAATTTTAAGTGGTTGTAAGTTAAAAGAAGTGAGGTCAAATGCCTGAATGTAAGGATAGAGGGGGAAACAATTTTATTATTGGTGTTGGCTATCTCTAAATATCTGTTCAGAAACTTTTAATTTCAACAGGAAAATGTATTTGTCACCTTTATTTGTCTTAAAAAGCATCTAAATTGATGATCTCGTGATCCATCTATGCTGTTTGAAGCCTGCAGGGCAAGGCAGTCTCCTGCGCACAGCCTTTCCACCCACTCTGGGCAGGTAAGAATGGGTTTTGAGCTGAGAACGCTGCCTCCTAAGACGTGAGGAGGCCGGCACAGGTTGTTTATGGTCTTGTGTGGGGATGTCTTTCCTTTCTTCAGACTCTGTGCGCCCTTCTTCTGCAGCAGCGCACACCGCAGTAGTCCTCACACATGTCTCTAGATTCCTGGTTTTCAGACTCTGTAGGGGTCAGTTTCTGCCCCCTGCAACAGCAGTTGGAGTGTGTGCACCATCCCTTTATTAATTCTTCCTCCCCCCGCCCTGGAGGAAGACACATTGCCAGGGGCTCGACCTAGTGAGCTCTTTTTTCCCTTTCTGTAAGTAAGGTTGTAACTCTTGAGCCTGGCCTGTGTGCTGTCCTGTTCTCAGTGATCTTGAATCATGTGCTGATCTTTTTCTTTGTGAAGCACTTATCTGTCTTTTAACCTTGGCTCCACCCATGTGATAGTCTGTTCTGAACACCCAGCCACTGGTGAAATCAAACTTCTTTTGAAGCCTCAGGGAGGATTGTGCCATGCTTTGGAAATGGGAGAGTTTCGAGTATAAGTGATTAATCATCGGTAGACATTGATTCCCATTGAGAACGGCTTCTTCAGGTTGATCAGCATATTGCTGCTTCTTTTATTTTTATTTTTTAAATATATTTTTAATTGTTTGGGCTCTATTGAGGGTACAAAGAATTAGGTTATACTGATTGCATTTGTTAGATAAATTTCCTCTCAGATTGTGTCCCGCCCCGAAGAGGTGTGCCTACACTGTGAACCCCCAACCCCCATATCACTGCTCCTGTGTCACTATTAGGCCACAGAACAATGGTCAACCCGGAAATCTGTTGTTTGGCTGATTTGTGCCTTTTATCCCACTTTCTCCGGTGGACCACAGAGCTATTATTTCCTTAGTTCTCATCGTCTTTCTCTCAGGAATTTGCCAGGGATAGGAGGCAAGTTTCTGCACTGCTTTGGGTCTCCCTCTCAGACCTCTTTTTTGTTTGGTGACAGTCTGATTATGTGGCCCTGGGTAGAGTGCCGTGATGTCACAGCCCCCGCAACCTCAAACTCTTGGGTGTAAGTAATTCTCTTGCCTCAGCCTTCCAAGTAGCTGGAACTACAGGTGCCCGCCACAATACTCAGTTATTTTTGTTGTTATTGTTGTCATTGTTGTTTAGCAGGGCCAGGCCAGGTTCAAACCCGCCAGCCCTGGTGTGTGAGGCTGGCACCATAACCACTGAGCTATGGGCTCCAAGCCTCCCAGACCTTTCTTGTTTCATGGTCAAAGTAATATCTACTCCACGTTCCTTTATTAATGCTTTCCTCCACTTTTTTCACACTTGACATTGATGACCAGTAAAATGAACCATTATAACCAAAGTTATAATTTACCTTTCCTTGAACCAGAAGACTTACTCTTTGAAAAGCTCCACTAGGCTGAGAGAGGTATGCTGTCTTTCTAGTATGATAATAAGAAAAGTAACAGAATTATGTCCATAGTGATATTATTACAATATTCATATTATACTCAATTTGTATTTAAGTGTGCATGTTATTTTTAATAATTGGAATGATATAGGAATAGCAAAAAAAAGTTTCATCAAATTGGAAACAAAAAAATATACAAAGTTTCTTCATTTTAAGTGCTCTTTAATTCCTGGCTATTCTGTTGTTGAATTTATATCAACAAAGAGAATTGGAGATTAAGGGAATTAATCAGAAATTTCAGCTTAAAAATGGAAAAAATGAGTGAAACTTGCTGTAGAATTCTAGGGTTTGGGATCTACACAGACACTATTTACTAAGTAGACACTTAACTCTCTTTTTTACTCTTATGAAAAGATTGTCCTCTAATGGCCATTGATTATAAAGTAAAATTAAGATAAATCATACAAATATTCTGATTGCTTAAAAGATTAACATTGCCAATGTCCCAAGAAATATGCCTAGATTCAAGAATATCTGATTGCAAAGTATTGCAGTTTTTTTTTCTACTGTAAATAAAGGGTCAACCAACATATAATAACTCACAACTGCATCTTTTCTTGTTAGAACATGTCACCCAGCACTTTTTGATTAGATGTTCTCAGATAATAGCTGGGGCAGATTGACCAAAGGAGAGCAATTTCTTTAATCAGGATAATATAATGATTTCATTACAAACTTTAGATAGGGATATGGTTATCACCAATTTTCTTTTTTTGTCTCTTAATAGTGCTGTATCTTTAGCGTCATTGAAGACAGGATTTTCTGCAGGTCTCAATATAACTTTATAAAAGACCATAACAGTGCCTTTAGAATCAAATCCATCAACTGTTCTATGGAGAATTTTCTAGTAATTTGGCCATAACTTGAGGACAGAGACTCTGTAAACACAAGGCAGTGGGATATGGTAAACAGAAATTTGAGCTCCCTGCCTGACTGACGCCAGTGATCCTGGCTTCTCTTTGCTCCTAAGTTATTTTGTAGGCATTGATTCCTTTACCTGTGGAAGGAGGGAGTTGTCCAACACGTTCTGAGATTCTCCCAGTTCTAAAATTCACTGGGTTATTTGCCTGTAGCCCAAGAAATGTCTTGCATCTGACTGATGTACAGTAAATGTTTGATGGTTATGAAAAATAATTGACTTCCAAATGCGTAGTAATTATGTTACATGGAAATACTGTGGCATCTCCACACTCATGATTGGGGGGAGCAGAATTAATGTGATTAAGTCACAAAGGCAATGCATTCCTTACTTACATAAATCAAAGAGAAATAATTGTCTAAAAAAAAACTGAACTAAACAAAAATAAAATATCCCATATGCTGGTTAAAAAAACAACCATTATTATCTTTCTTCTTGATAAATAAAATGAATGCATTAAATTAGCTAGTTGAACTTAATTTATACTTTGGGAATATTACCAGAGTATTGGTTATTATAAAAATATATAATTGGAAAATAAACATTTAGATGATGAGAAAATACACTACACATTTTAATTTTGCTCTAAAAAAGTCAATGTAGGGCAGCACCTGTGGGTAGCTCAGTGAGTAGGGTACTGGCCCCATATACTGAGGGTGGCGGATTCAAACCCTGCCTCGGCCAAACTGCAACAACAACAACAAAATAGCAAAGCATTGTGGTGGGTGCCTGTAGTCCCAGCTACTCAGGAGGCTGAGGCAAGAGAATCATCTAAGCCCAAGAGCTGGAGGTTGCTGTGAGCTGTGATGCCACCGCACTCTACTGTGGGCAACAAAGTGAGACTCTGTCTCTAAAAAAAAAAAAAAGTCAATGTAAAATAATTATGCATTGTTGTATATTTATTTGAATGACTCTTAAAAGTTGAAATAGAAAACCATAAAAGTATGCTTTTATTTAATTTTATGCATAGAGAGTGAATTGACAATTTTTATGCATACGAAGCTGTTAATAATAGTAGTTCTAAGTTTTTGGAGCACATCCAGTGTGCTAAATACCTGTATTTAACAGTCCTATGAACTGTCTACTATGACTATCATTAGCCCCACCTTGCAGGTAGGAAATTGAGGCCTAGAGAAGTTCATTAATCTGTCTAAAGGCACAAAGTCAGTGTTAGAGCAAAAAGTTGAAGCCCCTGTGTTCCTTCTTATGCTCTTAATCGACTGTATGTTACTGGCATCTCATTGTGATGATTTTGAGAAGCACTACAAGTAATATGAAATATTAATGTCCTTATTTATTTTCAAGATTAATCATGAAAAAATTAGTGTGTTTAAACAAAATGTGTCATTTTCTCATCTATCAACATCTACAATTTCTATTTCTCTGTGCTTTTTGAAACCAAAAGCTGTAATGTAAACCTTTTGTTTTAATCTAAGACTGCGCTTTGTCTGTATGATTTGCTAACATTTGTATAGAATGTATCATTGCGTTTTATTTCACATTTAACATGTAAGGGACTGATTTCTGGTGAGTTGCCATGAGCTGAGAGATGCTTTGTACTTTTTGAAATTTTAAGTAGCCAATATATTTCTTTTTTGGGAGACCTTATTTAGATCTGTTAGCATTATCTTAGCCCAGAATATGTTCCAGTTAGAAATGATTGGATCATCTTTCTTACTCAAGCAATTGACATGGGATCACACATTAATATTACTTTACTTCTTATTCAGAGGTCTTAAACATCTATCCCTTTCCCTATTTTCAAAAACTTAAGACTGACAATTATAATAATGTGTCTTGTGACATAAAATGTAACACACTGTAAATAAATCAAGAATAATAATGGAATTTAAAAAAAGAAATTTGAGGAAAAAAGCCAGCCAAATAGGGTATAATAACTCTTTCATTCAGTCAGGGAAATAACTGCTTGTTTGCAAAAGACTCTAACTATGCTAAGACCTTTTAAAGGCAATTTTTATTGCAAAGTGAGAATATTTGAAGTCACATTTGAATAATGCAGCACTTCTGGCCTGGAGAAAATAGATATGCTTTCAGGATTCTGGGATTCTTCTTATGGAAAAGATAAGGCCGATGCAAAAGAAAAAAAGAAAAGAAAAAAAACACCAAAAAACCCTTAACAATGTATATTAATAAATTAATAAACACATCTTAGCAAGAAAACAGTTTTATAGTGCTGGACAAACAAACCCCTACCATTGATTTTTGTGCTCAGTTGAACTCCAGAGGTCTACACTGATGAACAGTTAGATGAAAAATTACAAAAGATTTGGTGATTCTTATTGAAGGAAATGTTTTAAAAATTAAAATGTTTTGATTTGATTAATCTAAAACTTTACTTGTATTGTTTTAGACCTATCCAAACACTTTCAGAGTGTATTATGAGACTTTCATGTAAATTGGATAATTTTTTATGAGAATTTTGCTGTTCAGAGTTATAAATAGCTTATCTGAATTCTAGAAGTTATATTGCCCAGTGCTCTTGTAAGTAATAAAAAAAAAGTTATTTGAACTATGTACATGCCAGAATGCTTTTTGAACCAAGTGATTAAAAAATTGACTCAAGCCAACTTAAAAATAAGGAAATGTATTATCTTCTAGGGACAGCATAAAGGTGGGTTGATTCAGCGGTTCAACACTTCTTGAAGAATACAAGTTCCTTTAGCCCCCCTACTCTGCTACCTGCAGTAACAGCTTTACACAAAGGCTTGTTTCCTTTATAATTGTGAGATGACTGCTGTAAAATATCTTGTTTGTTTCCTCTGTGTGTGTGTTCATATGTGTGAAGACTATATATACATACATGCATACATATATAAGTATTTATGTGTGTGTATATATATATATATATGGAGAGAAAGAGAGAGGGGGGAGAGAGAGAGAGAGAGAATGAATGAGACTGGACTTCCATGTGAATAAGTGCATTAGACTGGATTTATTTAGGAAAGAGGAGAGCAAAAGGGAAGAAAGGATGCTGAATGATCATCAATGTTGGACACAGAGAAGAATGTACATAAATGACACCGTATCACTGTGTCTTAAGAATAAAGTTTCGTGTGTAGCACGTATATCAGATTTTGACATCATTGAACTCATATTACTTTGTAAAATAATTCAAAGCCAAATTGAAAAAAAATCAAATGTTCTCTATTTATTACTTTGCTTTTCAAATTGTGTTATGGTCACTTAATATGCTTATAAAGGTTCTAAACCTTTAACTATACAGCTGTGAAGTACAATTTTTAAATAGAAAGCAATTTCATAAATTTGTGAGCTTTTATTGTGTTCATTTATTTTGATAGTGACTGCTCATTATTCATATAATTTTTAGGCGCCCCTTGACGACTCTGAATAAAGACAGATAATTTGCCTCCCTTTCAGCCAGGCGCCATCATATGGCCAATGTCTGTCTGTGGGAATATGATTTCTGATGTGTACAACTTCCAGTTATGCTTTTAAAGGGAAGGGGTGACTCTTTATGGATGATAGCAGGAACAAGAAAAAAGGAACCTTGATACCTGGTGATTGTTATTTCTCTCTCTCTCTCTCTGAGTTTCATTACCAAATATACCAGCTAGGCTGGAGTACAGTGGCATGATCATAGCTCACTATACCCTCAAAATCCTGAGCTTGAGGGATCCTCTTGCCTTAGCTTCCATAGTTGCTGGGATTATAAGCATGGACCACCAAGCCCAGCTAATACCTGGTGATTTTTAAACAAAAGAACTGATGGATCAACCTAGATAATTATGTCTAGCTTGTATAAGTCACCTAAAATTTAGGCTGAATGTACATCCCAATACAGTAGACAGCCAACATCAATTAAGTGTCTAGAAATAAGGTGTGATTTTTTGAGATTAGAAATTGGACTACAACCCTTTTGGGTACAAAATGAAATTGTTGACTATTTTTAGGAGAGGAATAGCATCATATGGAGTTTCCAACATTTTTATTTTGATATTGTAGTTTTGTATGCACACTGCAGATTTAACTGTTTTGAATGAATTTTCCCATTTTAAGCAATTAACATCCAATCACTTTACTTAAAATAATCAAAGCATTTGTGTGTATATAAATTATATATATACACATGTATATATATATATACACAGAATACATCTCCACTGTTTACTGTCTCAATGCATTTTAACAAGCTATTGTGCTTGCAGAATTAATTAGATCTGAAAACAAGTATAATAAAAACAATAAAAGCTATAAGAATGCATTAAAATAGAATACCACAATAATAGAATCTAAGGTTTCCAAAGTTGTATTTGACTAGTTAAATGTTCCTTAATAGCTGGATGCATCAGAATACAGTGTTCATTATAATATTAAAGGAATGTAATGAAATGAAAATTGAGGCGATAGAGAATTCAGTATGCACAATTATTTTAAATTTAAAATCTCCTTCATAATGAACATAGCTAAAAACATAAAAGACAAATGATAGAGAAATTAAAGGCAATTATCAAAAGAATTCTCAGCAGAAATTTCTGATTTAAATTAAAGCCTATGATTAAAAATCTCCTGCCTCTTTGTCCTTCTTCACTCTTCCCACAATTCACCACTGCCTCAGCACCTTGTAACTTAATTTCTTTTCCTTAAAGACGATCAGACTATGTTTGATCTATGGCAGGAATGAACAAATCAACTTCACATCTTTCTGGTTCGTGTTTCTGTAAGCTCTAATGCTTAACTTTTAAAAGAACAAAGATGGAAATAGGATTGAACAGGGACCATGAAAAGTCCACCTACATAAATTTTCCACCTACATAAATGTTAATTTTGTAAATAAAAAAGAGGACTATTTCAGATTTTTTTTTTACCTTGAGGTTTGAAATGTAACACAGTATATTTTTGGAGGCCAACTATTTAGGTGCCCTAAGCAGTAAAAAGATTATGGTGCATTATCCCCAGATGTGATAGATTATTCATTCAACAAAAACTCGTTCTGGAACATTTGCTTGGCACTGTCCTGGGTGCTGAAGACAGAACAGTAAACACAATGACTTGTTCTTATTAATGTTTACATTCTGGTGATTAAAGACAGTACCACCAACAAGGACAAGAATGGGACATCTCTACGAAGCTCTATGTTTTGGGTAAAGACTATTTTGCTTCTTTGGAAAATAATCAAATTCCTAAAAAAAAATCTTGGTTCTTTTTTTGTTGTTACCCTGAGCATATACTTAAAATTCATATTGGCTGTTACACATTTATTTGATGAGTATTTTTTGTCATATTTCAGAATTAATTAGTTATATTTTTATAGTAATTAAAAACCCTTGAGCTAATATTTTTGATTTTCCCTTTTGAAGAAATCTTAACTTTTGAATAAGCTTTAAAGTGAACAATTTGCACCAAAAAAACTAGGGAAACAAAATGATTTTAAAAGCTAAAACCATTAATTGTGTTTCATTGGAGGGTGCTGTCTATTAATTACCTCTAGTGTTATTCATTCTTATACTTACATAATGCAGTGCATACTTTAGGAGGATATATCCTAGATAATTTTATTTCTTGTAGTTTTTTTTTTTTTTTTTTTGGCCAGGGCTGGGTTTGAACCCACCATCTCCAGTATATGAGGCTGGTGCCCTACTCCTTTGAGCCACAGGCGCCACCCTATCCTAGATAATTTTTCAACAAAATAGCTTACTTGTCCAAAATAATATATTTAATGTATGGTCAAGGTATTAAACCATAAAATAAACAAAAAAATCAGAATGCAACATAATGACCTAAAAACTAGACCATTATTATCATAGTGATAATAATTTAAAAATTTTAAAGGAAAAATAAGTTTGTTACTGGAGACTTTTCCAGTTTGAATTTCCCTTCTTATAACTTCTATACAATAGTATATTAAAGTGTTGCCTCCATAAATATTTTGTCATTTTCTTCTTTTTCAGATGCTAAGGATAAGCTTTATTCTGAAATAATTCTGAATGTGTGGAAAAATTATAGTATGAATAACATTTTATCTAAACCAATTGAAAGTGAATTGTCAAGCAATATGATGCCCCTTCATCCCCAAATGCTTTATTCTATAATCCCTACAAAGAGATTCTTCTACAAATACAGTAGTCAAAATTAGAAAATTAGCACTCGAACATCATTATCATCTAGTTTATGGTTTCGATTACTTTTTTGCTAATGTCAACAACAAAAATATTCAACCCTAGATCATGTGCTTCACTTAACTGTCACCTGCTTTTATTAAACAGGCTTTAATTTTTAGAGTAGTTTTAGGTTCACAGCAAAATAGAACAAAACATAAAGAGTTTCCATATACCCACTACAACCACCCCCGACATGTAACCTCTCTCACATCCTGTGTCCACATAGGACATTTGTTACAGTTGATGAACCTACGTTTTGACACATCATTATCACTCCAAGTCCATAGTTCACATTAGAATTCACTCTTGGTGTTGTACATTCTGTGAGCTTTGACAAATGTATAATGACATGTATCCACCACTGTAGCATCACCCAGAATAGTTTCCCTGCCCTGAAAAATCTTTTGTGCTCCACTTATTCATCCTTCCCTTCCCACTAATCCTTGGCAATCACTGATCTTGTTACTGTGTCCATGATTTTGGCTTGTTTAGAATGTCATTTGGTTTGAATCACATAGTAAGCACCTGCTTCAAATTGGCTTCTTTCACTTGGTAATATATGTATGCCTTTAAGCATCCTTTTCTTTTTCTTCTTTTTTCTTTTCTTTTCCTTTCCTTTCCTTTTTTTTAGACAGAGTCTCACTCTGTCATCCTAGTTAGAGTACTGTGGTGTCATAGCTCACATCAACATTAAACTCTTGAACTCAAGTGATCCTCTTGCCTCAGCCTCCCAAGTAGCTGAGATTATAGGCACCCACCATAACGCCCAGCTAGTTTTCCCGTTTTTAGTAGTGATGGGGGTCTCACTCTTGCTTAGGCTGGTCTCACATTTTTGAGCTCAAGCTATCCATCTGCCTCAGTCTCCCAGGGTGCTAGGATTACAGGTATGATACTATACCTGGCTTCCTCCATCTCTTTTTATGGTTTGATAGCTCATTTGTTTTTCATGATGAGTAATGTTCCATTGTGGGGATGCATCATAGTATACTTACCATTCATTTACCTACTATGGGACATCTTTGTCATTTCCTAGTTTTGATAATTGCGAATAAAGCTGCTATAAACATCTGTCTGCAGGATTTTGTGTGCACATGCAGTTTCAGCTTATTTGGGTAGGCATCAAAGAGGGCAAACTTGCTGCATCATTTGGTAAAAGTATGTTCAGTTTTGTAGGAAACTACCAAGGTGACTTCCAACGTGGCTACATGATTTTTCATTCCCACCAGCAAGGAATGATAATTCCTATTGGTGCTTATTTGGGATAAGTAGCAGCCTTTGGGATTTTCACCATTCTAGTAAGTGTGTAGTAATATCTCATTGTTGTTTTAGTGTGAAATTCCCTAATGACATATGATGCTGACCAACTTTTCATATGATTATTTGCCACCTACTTAATTTCTCTGGTGGAGTGTCTGTTCAAGTGTTTTGCCCATTTTTATCTTTTACCCTTATTATCAGATAAGTCTTTTGTAAATATTTCCTTCCTCCCCAGTCTGTTCTGTGGCTTGTTTTCTCTTTATTGACATTGTCTTTTGTGGAAGTTTTTTTTTTTTTTTAATTTTATTTTTTTGATAGGGTGCCTCACTTTGTTGCCTGGGCTAGAGTGCTGTGGGATCATTATAGCTCACTGCAATCTTAAACACCTAGGCTCCTACCTCTGCCTCCCAGGTATCTGGGACTACTGGCAGGAGCCACACTAGCATCTAGCTAAGTTTTCTATTTCTGTAGACACAGAACCTCAGTCTTGCTCAGTCTGGTTTTGAAGTCCTGATCTCAAGCAATCCTTCTCCTTTGCCCTCCAAAAGTACTAGAATTATAAGCATGCCCATGGTCCCTGGCCAGACAGTAGTTTTTAATTTTAATAAAGTTCAACTTATTATTTTTTCACAAATCATACATCTGATTTTGTATCTAAATTTCTTTACCACCAAGGTCATCTACATTTTCACCTATTTTTTTTTTTAGGAGCTTTATGTTTTTGTGTTTTACATTTAGGTCTGTGATCCATTTTGAGTTAATATTGTGAAAGGTGTAAGGTCTGTGTCTAGAATTTTTTTCTTCATGGTCATGTCCAGTTGTTCCAGTACCACGTATTGAAAAGACTACTTCCTGGTAATTACCTTTGCTCCTTTGCCAAAGACCAGCTGATGATATTTCTATGGCTTTATTTCTGAGCTTTTTATTTTATTCTCATAGTTTATTTGTTTCTTCTCTCCTCCCCCTGCAATGCCACACTATTTTGATTGCTTCAACTGTCTAGTAAGCCTGAAAATCATGTAGTGTTAGTCTGGAATGGACACGTATCACTTCTGCACAGTCTGTGGCCCAGAGTTAGTCTAATATCACTGCCAAAATTCAGTGTAGTAAATGCTTCTGCCGTGCAACTATGTGAACCTAAATGAAACAACATTATTGATATAGATTACAATGAGCACAAAGTGTACAGTATGAAGATGGAGTACAGTCTTCAACTGTGCTGGAAAAGCCTGGCTCCTGCACTTGGTCAGGTGGAGCATTCTCATAGCAGTATCTTATCTTCATCTACTTGTTATTTGAGATAAGGAGGGAAATATTATTTATTGATATGAGAAAGAAATTCCTAATATAAAACTTCCTTTTATATTAGGAAGTTGCATAAGAAAGGTTCTAGTAATGAAAGTGAAGTAAGTGGTTAGGGAGCAGAATACTGAATATTTAAGGGAAGATCAGTCTTACAGATTTCATTTCATTTTCCCACATCTGTGGCAGTACATAGTATGTGATAGGAATAGATTTTTAAAGTTTCTTCTTTTCTAATTTTCAATTGCTTCCCATTTCTAAAGTTGAATCCATCTTTAATTTTCTTGGTAACCATGTAACTCCCTCTACGTTTTGTTAGGCAGCATTTTTATCATGGTAAATGGACATAAGATATGTTTTTAAAAAGTGTCTTTAAATATATTCTCAATGGGATTAAGCTTGATAACAAGTTTATGAATACAATTACCATGTCTGTTTAGGGTAACATATTCAAGCTAATTCAATGATCTGAATTCAATCCCAGCTACAGTCTAAGTGAATTATATGATTGTATGTTAAAAATTCACAGGTATATAATATATATCACTCATATATATATATCACCTATATACTAGTTGCTATCCTTAATTTATAATGAACAGAGTACAAACAACACAGGCAGGCCCCACCTCGAGAGTCTCTACCTCCTCTGGCTTGTATACTTTGCCTCCCACAGTTGCCCTTCAAATCCTAGCAGTGTGCCCTGAAGATAAATTCACAGCTTGAACTTTGCATTTAGCTAATTGGTACTTGTTTTTGCCACTGAGTTGTTCTCATTCAGCTGGGTAACGGAACTGGAAATTGTTTCCTGTAAGAATCTCATCTAAATGAAGACAAGCCACAAACACTGCAGGACTTAAAAGCAGCAACAGGCACATCAGATAGCCCTTGAGTTCAGATCAAAAGGTCATGCATGAAGTAGGACATTTAGTATGACACCAGGAGAGGTCAGCAGATTCTTTCCTCAAAAGTAACCGTAAAAGTGAACAGATTATCAAAATAACCATTTTATAAGTCTGCAAAATGACCAATTTTACAGGAAGGGCTGGGAAACTAGAAATTTCACCCCCGATGTGTCTCTTTTACTGGGGTGAAAAGTAAAACACTGGGTATTTAGCTGTGTTGTCAGTAAAATCTTGGTGGCAAGCCACCATGCAAGGTCAACAGCTCAGCTACCTTGAGGTCATCGTCCTGGCTGCAGCAAACAGAAGACAAGGGACCTCGTAGAAATTTAACAGGGAGATCTAAGAAATAAGTAAGCATAGGGGGGCTGGACAAACTTTCACATGTCCTGAACTAACGGGAAGTCTGTGTAAACATGCATGGGAGACTGGCCATGTCCAGACTTTTCACGTGTATCAGAAGTAGCGGTCTGGGAGGCTGTGTGCATGCCCAGCTAAGGGACGAGAGAGCCTGATGGACAACAAAACCTGAGCTCTTCTGAACTTCGTGCCTCCCACCCAGCACCCAGATCCTTGGACAGAGGGTGGAGCCTTTTGAGGATTAAGTTGTTTGAGCACAACCTATGACCAATAACTGCCTGATCAATAATCTATGCAGACACAGAACAGCACCTGCCTAGTCAATCTTAAAAATTACAACTAAAAAGAATAACTCGGAGCAGAAACATCATGGATCATGTTGCGAGTGAGACACATTCCACGGATTTGACCTGGAAAGTTATTAAACACACGGTAATTCAGGAAGGAAAATACCAAAATCTGGAGTGTTTGCAATGTATATTTAAAATGTTTCATTTCCACCAAATGCTGTGAGAGAGGGGAAAGTACAAGCATAATGAGAAAAAAAGAAGCAATTAGGGGCTGTGAGTTGACCTAGGTGTTTAATGTGTAAGATAAATATTTTAAGGGAACTACTATAATTATTTTCAAAGAATAAAAAAAACAAACTTGAAGAATTGAACAACAAGATAACATTGCTCAATAATTAGAGATCTTGATAAAGAGACTAAAAATGATAAAAAAATTTCTGGATTTGAAGAGTATAGTAACCAGTACAAAACTTGACAAGCTCAACAGCAGATTTGAATGGTGGAAGATAGAGTCAGTGAAATCGAGGATACATCAGTAGAAATGACCTAGTCTAAGGGATGGAAATAAAAAATATTCAATAAAAATAAAGAGTTTAAAGGAACTGTGGAAAGCCACTAAGTATGCCAGAGTTTGTGCAATGTGTATACCAGACAGAAAGGAAAGGGGGAAAAAGGTTTAAAAAAATTAGGAGAAACAATGGTCAAAAACTTCGTGAATTTGACTAAAAGTATTGACACACAGTTCAAAGTTTATTACAACTCTCTTTACAACAGAAAAGATATGGAATCAACCTAAGTGTCCATCAACAGAAGATTGGATAAAAAATGTGGTATGTATAACTATACACATTGACAAGAGATAAACTTTGTTTTTTAAATACATATAGAATATTCCACACAATAGATCATATGCTGGACCTTAAAACGAATCTCAGTAAATCAAAAAGGATATAAATCAAATGAAGATATTGGAATCAAATCAGAAATAAACTAAAGAAGTAATAAAATGCCTTTGTTTTTTCTAATACTTTTTATTATAAAAGTAATAAAATGACACAAAGACCTGATTGTGAAGTGAGGGATATTTGTCTCAGGGAAGGTAGGATCTATCTAAGTCCGGTAGGTAAAGAGACATGCTCAAATTTTTCTTTCCTTTTTTTTTCATTGTGTTAAGACATTTATATTCTGCATTTAGAAAGATTCACATCCCATCCTCCCCCATCTCCTCTCCTCTCTCTCCCCCATCCCCATATTCTTGGGCTATAATTGAGTTATAGCTTTTGTATGAAAGCTATAAACTAGTTTCATAGTAGGGCTGAATACATTCGATACTTTTTCTTTCATTCCTGAGATACTTTGCTAACAAGAATCTGTTCCAGCTCCATCCATGTAAATATGAAGGAGGTAAAGTCTCCATCTTTCTTTAAGGCTGTGTAATATTCCATGGTATGAATATACTACATTTATTGATCCATTCGTCTGGGAAGTTTGATGCCTCCTTTTCCACCTTGCACCTCTGCCACACCTAGTCACTGGTAACCCCAGTGGGGCTGGGGCTGTGACCCAGTTCATCCCAATGAGCAGATGCTGCAAGGGTTTACACCTGCCCAAGTCAGAGAGAGATCTATGTCTCCTCATCCAGGTCTCTGTTCTCAGCCACTATCTAGCAGGGGGATGTGAGGCCTGACAACCTCAGTTGCTTAATGGGGGCAGGGCAGTTCACTCAGTTCCAGCCCCACCCCGATTGATGTTGCTGGCAGAACAGCAGGACTTCGAAGAGTTTGTTTCTGTCCTGGTTATCAAATGCTGCTTGAGGTGACAGAAACCATGACTCAGTTCCAGGTGGTGGCAAGTAGTTGGAGCTCACACTGAGCTGTCAGTTCCTGCCTCTCCCTGCCCACCTTTGTCTCAGCTATGATTCCCTGGGGGCTAGGTGTGTCAACCCCTCCCTGGCGGTCTGGTGGCTCAGCATGCACCTATTCTAGTCCCCGTGCTCCTTTACTCACATTCCAGATCTGTCCGCCAGTAGCTGCCACTGGAGAAGGTGCCTGGCTTCCTCTGGTTGCCCAGAGAGACAGGACATGTCTGTCCAGGATAGCTGTTCCAGGGGCATGAGCCTTATTGTTCCCACCATTGCTGTTGTTCTACTCCTGGGGGCACTGCCTCTCCAGCATGGTTCCCTCTCAGCTGACCGTCCTCGCCTTACTCCCGTGCCACAGAATCTGCACAGCTGAGCAAGGGCCCTTCCGCTGTCCACACCTCTCGAGAAAATGCCCAAGAATCTGGACTCCAAGGGGGACAGGCTTCCAGACCTCAGGGTGAGAGTGGAGGGGAGTGCTAGGAGTTCAGAGTTGCAGGTAGAGAATATATACAGTTTTATGCCTGACGGGAGCTTTATACAGTTTTATGCCTGGCAGGAGAGTGCCATGGCACCCTAGTATGGGTAGTAGGTCCAGTTTTTAGGGGATCTCTTCTGTGGGATGGAATGGGAGGACATTTGAACTCTGCCCGTTTGTTTGTATGGAGTTTACTGTGAGCCCTTCTCATGAGGGAGGGGACTCCTGTCCACTTGGGGATGGATTCAGTACCTTATGTTTGTATCTTTGATGTTGCTCCTCACTTCAGCAGGGTTGATGTGTATTCTTCAACCTTCTCTCTTGGCTCAGCTCCAAACCATCAGCTTACTTGCTAAACTTCTGTCTTAATTCTCCTTCTGGATGGGAGCCTCTGTGGAAAGCTGGCTGTAGTCCGCCATCTTACCTCCACCCCCCTCAAATTTTTCTTTAAGATGAATGTCATATTGCAGCTGTATACATTCCATTTGAAAATCAGCAGGTAATGTATTTATATTGATTGAAAATGAGTAGCAAATGCACCAAAGTATTGATTATTTTACTAGAAATCTTGAAATCTGTTTTCAAATTCTTGTATCAAGTAAGGCTGCATATTTTTTGCTATTCACAGGACCATGTTTAGTCAAGATGAGGAAATGCATAAAATTATTGGCCTTGATTTGAGCTTGCCATAATTTCAGTTTCATTTGGAACACTGTTATGGTTTGAAACATTATGTTGATAAGTTGGTTTTCATGTTGAAGATGGATGTTTAACTCATTTAAGTGAGGGGTTAAATCCACTAAAAATGCTAAACCTATAACCCAGTTTTCATTGCCTAGTTCTTGAACAAATTTGGTTTTTGATACCTTAAATGACTTGATAACATATTGGAAATCATAAAATATATTCAATATTTGTTCCAAATTTGGCCATCTTTCTTTCTTTTCTCTATTTTTTTTTTTTTGAGTCAGAGTCTCACTATGTCACTCTTGGTAGAGTGCTGTGATATCACAGCTCACAGTAACCTCAAACTCTTGGGCTCAAGCAATTCTCTTGCTTTAGTCTCCCCAGTAGCTGAGACTACAAGCACTTGCCACAATGCCTGGCTATTTTTAGAGACAGGGGTCTTGCTCTTGCTCAAGCTGGTCTCCAACCTGTGAACTCAGGCAATCCACCTGCCTCAGCCTCCCAGAGTGTTAGGATTACAGGCATGAACTACTGCATCCAGCCATAGCCATCTTACTTCTGAAAAATCAATGAGCTTGCCATAGCCAGCATCAATACTTACAAGAAATTCCTAGAATTGGTCATGATTCAATCCTTTGGCCCTTATGAAATGCACAGTCTTAATGATGATTTGCATAATGTTACTTCTTTTTAGAGATTTGCACATAAATTTTCTTGATATATGATGCAGTGATACTTCATTGGGTGGCCATTGCATTGTCTTCTATTAATTTTCCAATTCCCTCTTTTACTTACCAGACATTTTGACACTGGACAAAGAAAATTGCTTTGTATAAATGTCTTACTTTGTAGAAATTCACTACTTTGTATTAATTTCTTGCTTTGTAGAAATTCTACTGCTTTGTATAAATTTCTTGATTTAATTGTGCCTTTTAATGGCGCTAAAGGAGCCATTTCTTCAGTGACGTTATATTCATCATTAATACCTCTAATAAAAATGGCAAGTGAAGCCACATTTGTAGCACCAGTGATGTCATCCATTCCCAAAGCATGAAATTTAAAAGCAGCTCCTTTACCCTCCAAACTTCTTTCAGTAGATTTTCCAGTGTATTCTATTTGCCTGGCTATCATCTGGTGAGACAAACTGATTTTAGAAAAGTTCCCATTTTTTCAAGGCAAATTAAATCTGCCATGCTTTCCATAAACTTACCATCAGTAAATGGTTTCGATTTTTTTGCTATTACATGTTACCACATACTAACTTCTGCAATGAAATCTGTCTGAGTGGTAACTTAAACTTTTTTTTTTTTTCATTGAGAAGACAGACAGTTTTTCAGTACCTCAGACAAAAATCAATCCAGATGATACTTTGCTTCAGTCTTGCAATATTTTCAGTAGAGAACCTAGGCGTGCTGAGCTGGACTTCTGACCTACAGAACTGTGATCTAATGATTGGGTGCTGTTATAGGCCTCTGTGTATGTGATCATTTCTCATGCAGCAATAATAACTAATATACCACTCAAATGGACAGAACAATCACCATTGTATTTCACTTTTTAAGATTTAGGTATGAAATAATTTCATAATGTTTCTGAGCTAGTATGAATTATAAGCTTTAAATTAAAACATTCGGTACTAAAACTTATTAATTAAGGGCAAAAAGGAAAATGCAAATACATTTTACCTCTCAACATTTTCTTTAAGGAAGTTGACATTTTTTTTCACTTGAGAAATCAATTTTAATGAAATGACCTTGGAATTAGTCCTGAAAAATACATATTTCAATCTAAGTTCAACGTGTAGATGGAAATTTCGGTCTCTTATTCATTATAGAGAACATTTATAGTTATCAGGATAAGAAATACCCCATTGTTTCTAAAAATAATTGTCAGAACTTCAAGGTTCTCATGGATATGACAGCATTAATCTCATTACCTGCTGCAACTTACCTTGCTGGGGTGTGTAACATTTATTTCTTAGCCAGAGTCTATGTTGGTGACAGGCATTACTCACAATGACTGATATGAGTCATAAAGTAGGGACTGATGAAAATCACTTCTAGAAAGTTTCTACATTGATCCATAAAGTCTGTAGGTATTTCCAGACACTTTTTAAACTTAAACTTGGAGGCAATTAATTTGAATTAGTGCATAACTACCAAGATCTCAGAGAAGAGAACACTAACATTGAAAACTATAAGCCTGGCTGTAATCTAATTCAGTCTCAATCAAAGTAACAGTTCAAATTTAGTTTCAATCAGAAGGCAAACTCCAATAATTAGAACTCATTTCCAGGACCACGAAGTTTTGACTGATTTTTACAGCAAATTTCTTTGTGACTTTGAGAATTTTTTGAAGGCCCTTTTTTCCCTTCTAAAATAGTAACAAAAGATTGGAAGGTCTGAAGTTGTCTCCTGACAGCATTAAGAAACTCAGAAGGATGAGACAAAAAACCATCCCATCACAAACAATAAGATTAACAGTTCACTGAATATATTTTTACTTATACTGTTAAGACATGGCTGAAAAATAAAATTCTTGCCAAAATATGGTGAAGATTTTTTTTGCAGTGACCGGAGTAAGGGTAATAAAGTACCAAGAAGAGTACATGACAGGAGTTATAGCCCATTTCTAATTTTTCAAAAAGTATTATAAAAAGTTTAAGTATAAAATTCTCAAGTGGATGAATAATATAATGAAACCACTGTAATAATTATCAAATTCATTTCAAATCTTGTTGGATTTATATCATGATCTTGGATTAGTTTTAAGAAAGTTCCTTCATCATATTGTTTCATCTCAAAGTCTAAGTAGTCAGATAAAATACTGAGTTCAAAATAGCCAGATAAAATACTGAGTTCAAACATGTTTCAAATATGAACAAATAAACTCTTCCAGGAACACTGATAAGCTGAGCAATTTGAAACTTGCATGGATGAATCAGAAGGGACCCTGTCAACTGTGTTCCTCAGAAGTGAAATAACAGCCCGTCTCAAAACTTTTGTAGTTACCCACGTACTATGAAAGAAAAGAAAAAATTCTTTTGAAGCAAGAATTAAGAGTGCCTAGTCCAAATATTCCAAAAAAATGCAATCATTTCAGTAGCACTTAAGAAGAGGTTTTAAACTACTCTATAATTTTAGCATCTCCTTCTTAGACCACACAATTTTCATAAATAATATGAATGCTCCTTACCTATTTTATCTACTTTAAATTTATAGATATTTTTGAATCTTCATAGTCCTAAGGTAAATGCATTTTACCTATGCAGATAGTAGATACTGTCCACTTTTATATTCCATTGAAAATACTTTCATAGAATATAGTTGAGTGAGTTTTCTATCCTTAATACAGTATATGTGACAATGGCTTGAATTAAAAAAAATTGTGACTGAATATTTAACTACTTACCTACTCTCTTGATGTCAATTTATTTATTTATTTTGCAATTTTTGGCCAGGGCTGGGTTTGAACCTGTCACCCTTGGCATATGGGGCCAGCACCCTACTCCTTTGAGCCACAGGTGCCACCCTTGATGTCAATTTAAATAAAGCTTTATTAAAGCTTTATTCTTTACATGTGAAGAGCTTGTTAATATTTCCACAATCTAAACTCAAATCAACATAATAGGAAATAGCCTTGATTTTTATGAAAGGAATACCACTGCAGGGGAGCTTGCTGTCTTATAAAATAATGTGAAAATAGTATTTTATTTATTTCTTTATTTCAAAGCATTTTTATTATATATATATTTATTTATTTATTTTGAGACAGAGTCTTACTATATCACTCTCAGTAGAGTGCCATAGCATCACAGCTCACAGCAACCTCAAACTCTTGGGCTTAAGCAATTCTCTTGCCTCAACCTCCCAAGGCTTTTGCCACAATGCTGGGCTACTTTATTGTTGTTGTTGTTGCAGTTGTCATTGTTATTTTAGCAGGCCTGGGCCAGGTTAGAACCCACCACCCTTGGTAAATGTGGCCGATGCCTTAACCACTGTGTTACAGGCGCTGAGCATGAAAATAGCATTTTAAGTAGAAGACAAATTATTGTTGAAATTGAAGCAAAATCATATGAATCAGAATCAAATTTACATCAGTGCAAGAGTAAAACTTTTTTCATTCTTCTATAACAATTCCTCTTACTGAATAAGAGGGAGGTAGGGTAGCTGGCCTGAAATCTATTCCACACAGTGAGAAGAGTGAGATTGCTTGGGGAAAAGAAGCAGGTCACCTGATCTCATATCAGTTGGACCAACAGATAAATACAGTAATGAATTTTTTTTATCTTGGAAGCTACCTTAGCTGTATGTCTCTGGCTAAGCATAATAGTAAACAGAAACCAAGGGAATGACATTCCTGGGGAATGTCACAAAGGCTTTTAAACATGCTGGAGGGAAAAGTTTCATGAACCAGTGCAAGGAAATAACCTGAGTGGAAATGGGAAATGATTAAAAAAAAGACAAGTGACAAAAGATAGGATAGGGCTGGGAGGTCTGATGCACCTGATGACTGTAGCCAGCACCAAACTATGGAAACAGTTTATATATAAAGTATCTTTAACAAGGTAAATCTTAACATCTGGGGTAAAGATTAACTTTAAGGAGGAAAAGCTGTGTGCATGCCAATAATAAGGAAAGTAGGCATGGGCTACGTGACTCCTGGCGTGTGAAACGAATGTTTGATATAAAGGAGGCGAAGCAGCTGGGGTGTTGTTCCCCGGAGGCCTCTCCAGACTGGGGGCTCTGCCATCTCACAGCCTGTTCCCCACAGAAAAGTGGACAAATATCGTCATATAAACACATTCCGTTGTGTGAGGAGCTCCTTGAACCTCGTCTACTCTGGGCTACTGGTGCATGTTCTAGATGGTAAGGAGGAGTCCGGAGAGCTGTGTTTGATGCTTCAGCCTTTCTGAACCTCCTGATTTCTTTATCCTTGAAAATATTTAGTAAGGCATGCTACTGGGTATAATATCTGATCAGTTTGAGTTTGACAAGCCGGTAGTGTGTACTAGTTCTGTCTTAGGAGCGGAGCAAGATGTGTAAATGTGTGTATAAGAATATAAGTCCTTCATTCAAGTCATTTCCTTGCTTTAAATGTTGCTAGTTTCAGATTAAGTCAATTCCTTTCTTTTTCTTTTTTCTAATACTTAGCCTTTGACCTATCCTCTTCCCAGTTTCTCTCTCTCTCTTGTCCTCTGCTGTTTACAACCTCTGATAAATTACGTGTTCTGCTCTGCCTTCAGGTAAAAGCCTGGCCTCACCTGTCTGTGGCTGATTTAACTCACATTCTTTTCTCTTTTTTCATGGTCAAGTAATGGTGATTTTCCTTATAGTCCCTCAACCACAGAAGCTTGGTTCACAATAGGAAAATATAAATAATTTTCATGACATTGTAATGTATGGAAGTTACAGTTTGAATGTTTTTTTCCTCTTCTAAACTCATGTTGAAACTTAATTCCTAATGCCGCAGTGTTGGAGGGTGAGCTCTAATGGGAGGTATTTAAATCATGAGGCTCCATTCTCAAAAATGGATTACTGCTGCTATAAAAGGGGCTTTCAAGAGTGGGCTCTCCCCCCGCTTCAGCCATGTGAGGAATAGCGTTCCTCTTCTCTGGAGGATGCAGAATTGATGCAATGTTCAAGGTGCCAATACATTTCTATTCTTTACAAATTACCCAGCCTGAGACATTCTGTTATAGCACAACAAAATTGACTAAGACCATAGCCACATTGATAACATGCTGCTTCTTAAATGAAAGATTCAATCTTAGAAATAAGTACAGCAATGCATGACTACCACCAGGTAATAGAGATTGTGGTCAGACTCATGGCATGTGCTGAGTGAGAAAAGGACAAAATAATCCTTATGTGTCCTGTGTATGGAAGTTGGAAGTGTATACACAGAGATGACACACACACAAGGTCTGCATCCGTTTTCAAGATGCTGCTCGGGTAGTGACCCTTTTTGTACCTTTTTCTCTCTAAAAACTCGAGAACCAATCAAGAGTACACAGCTTTACTGGAACATTAGGTCAGGTGAAAAGATGTTGGGTGGAGCACATCCACATGCAGACATTTCTCTTTTAAACAATATCAAAAATTCTTAGAAAATAATGAAACAATATGGTTAAAATGTTCAACAAAAGGGAATCGGGTAAAATTATGCTCAGAATTATGCAGTATTTAAATCAAACATTACCAATCAGTGCTTGTAATTCAACCATGTAAGTTTAGTTTCACCTTCTAATCTCACCCCGCTTGAGTTTAGTTAAATTTTCTATCCAGATGTAGTATGGATATTTTATGTCTGTTCTTGGGCATTCAACTTTTGGCCCCATTGGTTTCTTCTAGGGGAGAGAAGAAAGATGAAATGCTCATCTTCTTATTTTCTTGAGATTTAGATAATCAGTTAATAGAGTTGTACATTTTTGTTACAAATTCCTGTAACTGAAGTTTCTTACACTCTCTGTTTCTATAGTGAATGAATCCTAATGGATTCTGCCCTGTCTGGTGTGGACTATTTCTTAAAGAGTGCACTCGTATATATTACACTGCAGTGTGCTTTCTTGTCTCAAAGTTGCTTTGTGTGCGTGTGTGTGTGCGTGTGTGCGTGTGTGTGTGTGCGCGCGTGTGTGTGCGTGTGTGTGTGCGTGTTCTTTCTGCCAAACACACCTTTCTGATACTATTGAGGTCTGTCACCATTTTTTTTTCTTTCTCTTTGTTTTCCTATCTTCTGCACTAAATATTATTTTTATTCTTGGATTTTATTATTTTACAGTTGGTGCCTAAAGGTCTTATTTTTGACAGATTGTCTAAGAAATCCACCATCCTTGGTTTTACATCATTTTGCCTTTAATCTTTTTTTATTTTTTAATTCATTTTTGCTCATGTGATGGGAGTTATACAAACTCACATTCTTTGGAATCAGATGGATTCAGCAGGATGGAGCAGCCCCCTTCCTGTCAGGTTTTGACTTTAGATCATCCATTGGGGGTACGAAACACATTTCTATTGTGCTTTCTCTGCTATTTCTACCCTCCTCAATCTAGACTGCTGCTAGATTAAGTTTTTCTATGAATTGGATGTGATTTTCACTTGCGTGCTCAGAAACAGAACAGCTTCTTTTTTTTTGTATCAGATATTTTTTATTTTCTTTCAGATAAGTGAATAATCCGTAATCTCTACCACTCATAATACTTGCATCTTGATCTTGGTGAATCTTTTTTTTATTAAATGATAGCTGTGTACATTAATGCAATCATGGGGCACACTGTGGTGTTTTCATATACAATTTGAAATATTTTCATCAAACTGGTTAACATTTACGTCATTTTCTTAGTTATTGTGTTAAAACATTTATATTTTACTTTTAGAAAGATTCACTTGTACCCTTGAAGGATAAACCATAGAGGTGATCTAACCATGGAGAAAATGAAAGTCCTATCTTCTGGATTGACATTCAGGGCCCTGTGTTCACCTTACCCCAACCTCAGCCACGTCTGCCCCTCCAGTGCTGCTTTTTCATTCTCTCTTTCACTTACTTTCTCTTCATCACTTGCTCTTCTGTGTACACACAATGTACTATTGAGCACTGGGGGCTTAGATTATTTTGTTGGGTCCTATTTGGACTGGTTTTTCTTTTCATCTTCTAATGATTCGTGTCCTCTTTTTTTCTTCATGATTTATTTTAAATGTTTCTGTCTCCCTCAGCCTGGAATATATCCTTTTACTCTCTCTCTATGCAAAAAAGAAACTATTCTAAGGATGAACATCGGTGGCACTTTTTATGTTCTATCTGAAGTTTGGTTGCTTGTGTTGACTCATTAAAAATTACAGAGAATCTAACTTTTGTTAAACACAATTTTAGTCTCTTGGGATAGAGCAGTGAACAGACTTGACACAAACATCTGCACTTGTGGAGTTTATCTTACAGTGCTGTTGCTGCATAGGAGAGTTTTAAAATGTTGATTTATAATTACTGTCACTGGTAGTTGAAGGGAGAAGGGCAACTGTCAGCACATTTATGTCCTCCTGATGTTTTATAGAAGCCAAAATAAATGAGTTGTTACTATGAAACGCTGACAAATGAATGAAATATGTGATAGTTCTTGGTATCACCCTAGTTTGATACACTGAGAGATATGGTGGCACTTGGAACATTGAGAAATAAGTGCTACTTTAGGAGAGATAAATTATTGAAGCACAAGTTACAATTTGTGGGGAAGACCAGGAATACTTACCCTGTTTGGTGTGCATCTCACTGTGTCAGTTTATCCTATGAGGTGCAAATCAACTTCTCAGCTTCGCCTGACAAGCAGAAGAACTGAGAACCCAGTAACATCCTTATCATGACAGAAGAGGAGTCACAATGTCATCTTTATTACCAATCTTCTTATTTTTCTGGTACCAAGGGAGAGATTACTCAATGCTGCTACTTTTCTTTATTATCAATAGTAAGTCTAACCAATTAACATCTTTCTCAAGAATTTGGGTGAGGATTGGAATAAGCTTTTCTCCCTTCTGGCTTATCCCTTAAGAGTCTATCAGAACATCTATTTTTTCAGGGTTATAATAATCCTAAAAGTCAAGATTTCACTTGGCTCAAAACAACAACAAACAAATGTGGAGACATCACTCTACCATGCTTCTGATTTTACCACAAGTCCATAGTGATCAAAACAGCATGGTATTAGCAAAAAAAAAAAAAAATATATATATATATATATGTGTGTGTGTGTGTGTGTGTGTATATATGTATATGGAGTAGAATTGAAACCCTAGAGACTGGCTCAGCGCCTATGGCTCAACCTGCTAAGGCGCCAGCCACGTACACCTAAGGTGGCGGGTTTGAA
Source organism: Otolemur garnettii (assembly GCF_000181295.1). Classification (NCBI taxonomy): domain Eukaryota; kingdom Metazoa; phylum Chordata; class Mammalia; order Primates; family Galagidae; genus Otolemur; species Otolemur garnettii. Next base: position 9,291,496 of record NW_003852447.1, read on the forward strand.
TCCCCAGCTCGGACCGCCAAACAACAATGACGGCTGCAACCAAAAAATAGCCGGGCGTTGTGGCGGGCGCCTGTGGTCCCAGCTACTTGGGAGGCGGAGGCAAGAGACTCGCTTGAGCCCAGGAGTTGGAGGTTGCTGTGAGCTGTAATGCCACGGCACTCGGCCCAGGGGGACAGCTTGAGGCTCTGTCTAAAAAAAAAAAAAGAAACCCTAGAGACAAAAACAAGCTCCTTATCACCACCTGATCTTTAATAAACCAAATAAAAGTAGGCACTGGGGAAAATATCTCTATTCAATACGTGGTGCTAGAACTGTTAACCACATGTGAAAGACTGAAACTGGATCCACGTTTCTCACCACTTACAAAAATTTGACTCAGGATGGATAAAAGATTTAAATCAAAGACACAGGACAATAAAAATTCTAGAGGAAAGCATGGGGAAAACTAAATTATTATTGGTCTAGGAAATGATTTTATGAAGAAGACAGAATCAACAAAGGCACTATCAACAAAAATAAATACATGGGATTTAATTAAGCTGAAAAGCTTCTGCACAGCTAAGGACACAACAATCAAAGCAAACAGGCAACCTTCAGAATGGGAAAAGATATTTGCATGTTACAAATCTGACAAAGGCTTGATAAGTAGAATCTACAGAGAAAATAACAAAAAAAAGCAAACAGGTCCATCTATCACTGGGCAAGAGACATGAACAGAACCTTCTCTGAGGAAGACAGGCAAATGGCCAATAAACAATGAAAAATGCTCATCATCCCTAATCATCAGAGGAATGGAAATTGAAATCTCCCTGATGTATCACCTAGACCAGCGAGAAGAGCCAGTGTCACAAAATCTCAAAGCTGCAAATATTGGCAAGGATGTGGAGAGAAGGGAACACTTTTATACCGTTGGTGGGATTGCAAACTAATACAGCCTTTACAGAAAGAAGTATGGAGAATCCTCAAAGAGTTAAATGTAGACCTTCCCTTTGATCTCCCAATTCCATTACTAGGAATCTACCCTGATAAAAACAAATCATTTTATCACAAGGACATTTGCATTAGAATATTTATTGCAGCTTAATTCACAATTGCCAAGTCATGAAAGCAACCCAAGTGCCCATCAACCCATGAATGGATTAACGAACTGTGGTACATGTACACCATGGAAGACTACTCAGCCATAAAAAAAAAAAAAAAATGGAGATTATATCTTTTGTATTTACTTTGATGGAGTTGAAACACATTCTTCTTAGTAAAGTATCACAAGAATGGAAATGCAAGTATACAATGTACTCAATACTAGTATGAATCTAATAGAAAGACAACTACATGCCCATAGGAGAGAATAACACAAGGATATTCAAGTATGGGGTGGTGGAGGAGGGAAAGGGGAAAGGAGCAGAGGGAGGGGATTGGCAAGCTCTCACCTGATGGACATATTGGGAGGGTGTACCTCCACTGGATGGAGGGGTCAACTGCTTCAACTGCAATGTGGACTTTACACTAGAAACACAAACAATATAACCTAATCATTTGTACCCTCACATTAATCTGAATAAAGGATTCAGAAGAATCTTTTTAGAATAGAACTTTAAAAAAGGAAATTCTCTTTTCTTCAAATATACTTTTTTCCCTGAATATTCCTAATGAATGTTTCATATGTTTCATTGACAAATTGGTTGGATAACCAAATATGTAGTGGGCAGTACTGAGTCATTTACTAAATTATACTACATTTGCTGTGTCTTGTTGTTTTCTTGGAAATCACTTTTGTTTCTTTTGAGTATCAAAATTACTGCCAGGTACTGCTATTGATGTCTGTAGCATCTCTGTTTACCACTGCACATTCCAGGTACTATGTCCCTGTCAAGCCCAACTGCTATTTCTATTGGTCACCAATGGTTCCTATCAAGTGTTGTCACCATTTTTGTCTTTTTCCGCTGGATGCCATAACTAACTTGTAAAGTGGAGTTTTAAAAAAATTTTTTTTTGCATTTTTGGCCAGGGCTGGATTTGAACTCGCCACCTCTGGCGTATGGAGCTGGTGCCCTACTCCTTTGAGCTACAGGCACCGCCCTAAAGTGGAGTCTTCATGACACCCAAACTGCTCAGCAGTCTATGGAGAAGTGAGGAAAGAAAATATTATCACTCCCTTCAATGTTTTATTCGGTTGCAGGTGGGGAGCAGCAAAAAGAAAGCTTTCTGCTTTTGTGCATTTCCATTTAGAATATTCACTTTTTTTTCTTTTTCAATGAGCTTTGGAAGTGGGGTTCTTTCAAAGAATTTTGTTATTTCATCTAGATTGTTGAATTTGTGGGTGTAAGATTATTCATAATATTCTCTTACTGTAGTCATAATACCTTTTGAGTTCTGAGATTTATAATTTCAATATTCTCTTCTCTCTGCCTAGCTAGATGCTTATTAGTTTTTTTTTTATAATTTCAAGAGATAAGCTTTTGGTTTTATTTATTTTCTCCCCTTTTTTAGTCTCAGTTTCACTGAATTCTACTTTTTATTATTTTTCTCTAATTTTAGAACTTTTGATTTTCATAATTACATCATAATTGTACATATTTATGAGGTACTTCCAATATTTTGATACAAGCATACAATGTGTAATGACCAAATCAGGGTTATTGGGATATTCACCCTATCTGGCACTTATTATTTCTGTAGGAGCTAAACAAATTTGAACTCATAGAGATAAGAGAGTAGAATTATGGCTATCAGAAGCTGGTAAGAGGGTAATGGGGAGAAGAGATAAAGAGGAATGGTTAGTGGGTACAAAAATGCAGTTAGCCAGAATAATATCAAGTGTTTGGTGGTACAATAGGGTGACTATACTTAATGAGTTATCATGTATTTCCAAGTAAGTAAAAGAGTGGAATTAGAACATCCCTATTTTCTTCCTTTTTGCCTTCAATTTAATTTTCTTTTATATTCTTAAATTTCTTTCTTTCTTTCTTTCTTTCTTTTTTTTTTTTTTGAGACAGAGCCTCAAGCTGTCCCCCTAGGTAGAGTGCTGTG
>NW_003852447.1:9295000-9327960 GCF_000181295.1 Otolemur garnettii
GTGTTAAGACATTTATATTCTACATTTAGAAAGATTCACATGTACCCTTGTAAGATGGACCATAGGTGTGGTCCCACCAATCACCCTCCCTCTACCCATTATCCCTCTTCCCTCCCTTCCCTTTCCCCCTTCCCTTTCCCCCTTCCCCATATTCCTGGGCTATAATTGGGCTGTAGCTTTCATATGAAAGCTATAAACTAGTTTCATAGTAGGGCTGGATACTTTTTGGATACTTTTTCTTCCATTCCTGAGATACTTTGCTAAGAAGAATATGTTCCAGCTCCATCCATGTAAACATGAAGGAGGTAAAGTCTCCGTCTTTCTTTAAGGCTGCATATTCCATGGTATACATTTACAACAATTTATTGATCCATTCGTGGATCCATGGGCATTTAGGCTCCTCAATTCAAAATATTTTTAACTACCCTGCTCTGTCTTCTTTAACTTCCATCACCCATTGGAGCTGTATTGTTTAATATCTAAATATTCTGAAAGATTTTTCAGGTTTCTTTTTGCTATTGATTTCTAATTTTATCCCATTATTGTTAGAGAATGTTTGCTATGAAATATTTAGAGAATTGTTAGAGTAAATCAATTTTACTAAGGTTTAGTTTTCAGCCGAGAGTATGGTATTTTTTGGAGAGTGTTCCACATGCACTTGGAATATGTGTTATTTAGTGGAGTATTCCACACATGTATAAATAGCCAAAAAATCAGGTTTGATTAGTACCATTGTTTAGGTCTTCCGTGTATTAACTGAATTTTCGCCCATGTGTTCTTTTTATTAGGGGAGTGTTAAAGTTCCCAGCGATAACTGTGGATACATCCATGTCTCATTTCAGTTTCATCAAGTTTTCACTTATTGTCAAGCTTTGTAGTTAAGGGAATAAATGTTTAGAATTATTATATCTTCTTGGAAATTGACTTTATCTTACATAAATATCACCTCTCCATCTTTATTTTGATTAATGATTATATGATATCTCTTTTCTAGTACTCTTGTTTAATGTATGATTGATATGGGTGTATTAAATTCTAGCATCTTGTAGGTACTTTCTATTTATTTATTTTTTTAAATTCCGGATTAATATGAGAGTACAAACAACCAAGTCACAATATTTGAATTTGTTAGGTAGAGTCCCCCTTTTAGTTATATCTTACACTCAAAAGGTGTGCCATACATCCCTGCAGTGTTCCTATTCAGCGGGAGCACCCAAGCCCCTTGCCCTCTTTCTCCTCTCTACAACTTGAATTGAAATAAGTTTTTCTTCTTTTTGAACTGTACATAATTTTTACTAGTTTCATTAGGTATTTGTTTCTTTTATTTCTTTTTCTAGTTCTTTGGATTAATTTATTTTTATGATTTCATTTTTATTCCATTATTATAATTTGCAACTCATCTATAGTTTTCTAGTGGTTGCCTTAGAGCAGGGGTCCTCACACTTTTTAAACAGAGGATCAGTTAGTTCACTGTCCCTCAGACCGTTGGAGGGCCAGACTGCGGGCCCTGGGACAAGTTGGCTGCTAAGCAGGACAGGCAGCAGTGGCAAAAACACCTAGTGGGCCGGATAAATGTCCTAGGTGGGCTGTATGTGGCCCATAGGCCATAGTTTGAGGACGCCTGCCTTAGAGTTTGCAATACATATATTTAGTTAGAATCTACTTTCAGACAATATTAAAATGCCTCATATGTAATATAAAGACCACAAAAGGAGATTCTTTAAGTCTCTTCCTCTCCCTCTGTTCTTGTCTTTGGTTAAGATGGGGCATCCCCCTACCTGGTAAGGATGTACTATGTGGTCACTATGTGGCCTATGTTGGTTTAAAACCTTTGACTTTTTTAGCGGGTGCTTTTATGGAAGTCTAGGTTCCAGATGGGTGCCTTGGTTGTAGATATTTTCAGTGTGGTGGTTTGCTCAGTTTCTAGTTGTTGTAGTGGTGAGATTCCCTGTCTCTAGTTGTTGTGTGTGTGATGAGATTCCCTGTCTCCTGTTCATGAGGGAAGGTGTAAGTCTTTGAAATCCCTTCTCTTTCCCTATCTCTATGATCTTTGTAACAGTGTGAATTATAGTTGGACACCCAAATTAATCTCTGAGACAGTAGGTGGTGCTTTGTATAGGAATCCACCACGTGTGTTACTGAGTCAGTAAATGTGGTTAAGAGCAGAACAAATTGGCCTTCCTTCCAGTAACTGATAATTGCCAGAAACTTCAAGTTGCAGTATTGATTTGGGATTTGTGACAGGCTCCATCCCCTCATGAGAAGCACTTGAACAGCCCAGGTGGTGGGCAGGGCCCTGGAACTTCCAGGTGAGTACTAAGTCTCTACCAGAGCGGGGGTGTGGGTTGTGGGGGGTGTGGGGGGGTGTGGAGGAGTAGGGCTGTGGGGGGTTGGGTAGCCAGTGAGGTAGCTACTTTGTCAGGGGCCAAAGGTCCATTCTCAGGCTGCTGGGGAAAACCATTAAGGAGGGGCTGAAGTGGCCCCACCAAGCCAGGAAGCCTGCTTGTGGGGGTGGAGTCATTTGAGATTCACAATGTGGATGTTGGGAGTGGGTTTTGCTCTTCTCCTCACTCCCCTGCTCCTTGGTTTCTCTGTGGCATCTGCTGGCAGGCAGGAGTTCAAAATGGCTGAGCTTCCCAGCAATGATGCTATGGGCTGGGAGCTTTCCCGTCTAGGAGCCTGCCTTGGGTTGAGAGTGAAGTCTTCCTTTTTAGGGGAGAGTGAAGCACAAGTATGCTGCATCTGGGAAGCACACTGCACTCTGTTTTCAATTCTGCCCATTCTCTCTTGCCTCCCAGAGATTAATGAGTTCACAAATCTCCCTTCTGTGCCTCTGAGCAACACAACTGAGTCCTGGCAATACACAGTCTGGCCTGCGGGCCTGTCACCAGGTCCCTGATGATCAATCCCTGATCATTCCAGGGGGAGATGTGCTTGCCTCAAGTTGCCTGTGAAGAGCTTAAGCATGTGTGATGTTCTTCTGTTTCAGGATGTGCCTTACTCTGATGGAGCAGCTCAGCAAGTAGCACTAGGTAGGGCTGGTAAGCAGGGAGCTCATAGTCAAGCACCCATTATCCACTGCAGGCCTTTAAGAGGTAATGTCTGAGGTCCACTCTCTATGGAAACCTTGACCTGGTGGATGAACCAACAGAAGGGAAGCAGTCATTCCTGAGAGCTTGCTCAGCAGCTGTGGGTGGGAGAGGGGAGGAGAGTCTAGGTGGAGGACAGCTAGCCCTCTAGACATCTGTCCCTTTTTCTAGAAGGCAGCCCACCCAGAATGTCCAGGCTCTGGGGTCACACAGATCCACCAGGACTCACTGGCCCCCTGTGGTCGTGGCAATCTGGGTCAGAATTAGAAAATGTTTGTGTGAGAAGGAGCCAGACAAAAATCTGAGGGGCTAAAGCTCTCTGGGGAAGACAAAGATGCACAGGGAATTGAAAAGCAATATGGCATCTGCCTTCTTTACTTAAGTCTGTGATAAAAGAAAGGGCTCAAAGAGGGCTGGCCGCTAGGTGATTTGTTTTTAAGAAGCTCCCAGTTCACTGGTAGAAGTAGCTTTTGGGACTGTGAGGGTAAAAAGGATCTCCAGGAGCTCAGAAGTCTGCTGACTGCCAGAGATGTGAGGAAGATGGAAACATCTTCCCACCCTGTTGTTGGGCTCCAAGGCTCTTGGGAATTGACCTCTGCTGATATCTTGCTCCTTCTTGTTCTGCTCTGCAACTTCTTCCTGTGGAATCTCTGGTAGGTTCCGGCACATTCTCCTCTGAATTATACCTGATTTATGTTTGTTCTTTTTCTTTTTTTCTTCTAAAACTTTTCCTTCTTTCTGAACGGATCTGGCAGCTGACATCTCTGGTCAGACGTCTTCTCTCCCCATCCTATTTCTGTTTTATTTCTGCAGTATATTTTCAGAGTATCGAATTCTTGCATAGGATGACAGTTTTTTTTCTTTCATCACTTTAAATATGTCAGTGTATTGTTCCCTGGCTTGCGTTGTTTATGATAAAAAAATTTGCTGTAATTCTCCTGTTTGTTTCTTCATATCACATGCCTTTCATCTTTAGCTATTTTTCCAGATACCATATTCTCTTCTTTCCTTTTGAGTAGTTTGAATATGATCTGTCATATCATATCACAAGGTGTGTGCGTTATAGTTATTCTGGTTGATGTTCATGAGATTCTTGTATCTGCATTTTTAAAAATTGTCAGGCTTTCTTGCTTGAAATATTTCCTATTTTACTTTCTTTATCTCTTCTTTTAGAATAATTCCAATTGCATACATCTTAGTCTGCTAATACTGTCTCATAGTTTTTGGTATTTTCATCCGTTTTTTTCTTGCCTATTCTTTCAGTGTTTTCAGTTTGAGTCATTTTTATTTGCCTGTTTTCAAGTTCACTATTTCTTTCCTCTGTTGTGTCAACTCTACTGATCAACCAAAGGCATTGTACTTTCAGGCATGTCATTTTGATCTCTCTCTTTTTTTTTTTAAGTATAGATATGGCATTTTTATTTTTATTTTTTTTATATTATTAAGTCAAATACACATAGATCATGAATACATTCATGCATATGTGGGGTATGATGTGCTATTTTTTTTTATACAATCTAACGTGGTTACATTAAACCAATCAACATTGCTTTCACCTCATTTACTTGATTATTGTGCCAAAACATCTATGTTCTACACTTCACAGATTTGACTTGTACCCTCCTCATATGTTCCATAGTTGTGGTCCCACCTTTTACCCTCCCTCTGTCGAACCTCCGCCCTCCCATCTCCTTCCACTCCACTTCTCTCCATCATCCTGGGCTATAGTTGTGTTCTATTTTGCACAAGAAAGTGTGAAACCTATAACTAGGTCTCATAGAAGTACTGACTACATTGAATACTTTTCCCTCCATTCTTGAGACACTTTACTCAGGAGGATATGTTCCTCTCTCTGCTGAAAATTTTCATCAGATTAGGACTGCTGTCCTTTCCACTGAGTCATTTACATATTAATCATTCCTATTTATATTTTCTTTATTATAGTTCCTAGAGCATTAAATCCAGTCTCATTGATTGTTTTGTTTTTTGAAAGTGTGTGTTTTTTGCTTCCTTTTGTTCCTTTGTTTGTTGTTGAAAGCTGATGTCTTGTGTAGGACAATGGAAACTGAGGCAAGACAATTTTATGTCTGGAAATGGGTAAATGGGCACACATTTTATTTTGTTAGGCCTCTGGTATATAGGGCTGAGTCAATTTGTTAGAAACTGAACAGAGTTTGGGCTATTTTGTTGCCGTGGTTAACCTTAAAATTCTTGTAGCATTACCTTGTGTTTAAGGTGGGGGTTGGTTTGCTACGAAGTTTTTCTTAATATTCACTTTATCCTCGACTTTAGGTCTTTCTTTTGATCTTGTGCTTTAGAGAGGGGCTTTCTTTGCATTTTTCCCCCTTTCCAAGCAGAAGAGTGATGGCATTACTCACTTGATGCTTGTGAGTGTGGTGCTGGGACCAGGGAGAGGAAGATGTTTTCTGTTTTTCTGGTTCAATATAAATCCTAAGATTTATACAGAATCTTAGATTCTGGTGGGAAGGCTTTCTCAGTGATACCCCTTCTCTCTCCCTGTAGGTTTCGAGCTCAAAATTTATGTTTTGGGGATAAAGGTCATTTTCTGTTTTCTTCCTTCAGCCGCACCACTGCCCTAAAGGAACATCTTTACCAGTGCCCTTAAAGACAGAAGGAACTGCTTCTCTTTAACCAGCAGCTTAAGGCTTTTGTTTCAAAAGAGAAATGAAAGAGAAAAATTTAGGTGGGTCATCATGCCTTTCTTGCAGTACTTTTGCCTTTTTTTTTCTTAAAATTTTTATATTAACAGAATCTTTCAGGATGTACTCATTTGTATCTGTCTTCTTTCACTTAATAGTATGTTTGAAACACTTCCACTATATATTTAGTAGGTACAACATGCTGTTTTTATATATGTGTGTGTGTGTATATATAGTGAAATGATTACCACAGTCAAACTAGTTAATACTTCCATCACCTCACATAGTCTTTTTGGTGATGAAGATACTTAAAATCTACTTTGGGAACACACCTATAGTGCATTTTACAGGGGTACATGTTAAATTTGCTAAGTGTAGAATATAAATTTCTTCACACAATAACTAAGAAAATGCCGTGAAGGCTATGTTAATCAGTTTGATGAAAATACTTCATATGGTGTATAAAACCAGCACATTATACCCCATGATTACATTAATATACACAGCTATGATTTAATAAAAAAATTTCAAGTATACAATAATATAGTAACTATAGTTATCATGCTGTACATTAGATCATCAATACTTATTCATTTTATAACTGATGGTTTGCATCCTGTGACCAAAATTTCACCATTTTCTGATCCCTCAGCACCTCACAACCATGATTCTATTCAGTCACTACACATTTAATTTTTTTTTTTTTTTTAGATGCCACAGTATTTGTTTTACTGTGTCTGGCTTATTTCACTTATCCCAATGTCTTCAAAGTTCATTTATATTGTTGAAAATTATAGGACTTCCTTTTTTTTTTTTAAGGTTGAATAGTACTCCATTATCTATCTATCTATCTCACTATGTGATTCTACACTACATTTACGTCTCTCATGTCCTTTTCATTACTTCGTCTGTTGATGGACTCATTAGTTATTTCCATATCTTGGAGTCCAGATATCTCATTGATACAGTGATTTTATTTTCTTTGGATATATAATCAAAGTGAGATTGCCAGATCTCTTTTTAATATTGTTAGTTCTATTTTTAATATTTTGAGGAGTCTCCATACCCTTTTCCATAATGGCCTTACCAGTTTACAGTTCCATCTACTGTAGAGGGACATGTCCCCAGATCTCCTTGACTTTCTTATCCCTTCTCTCCTGTTGCTTTCAGCTGTCACAGTAACCACAGAATGTATGATGAATGTGACACTCTGAGATAAGGAGGAAGTGCTTAGAACAACCCAGACTGTGTCTATGTTTTTCAGAGAACAGGATGCTCACCAATGCTTGTAGTCCATGAGTCAAGTGATTCCCATGGCATGTAAAGACAGGAAAGATCATTTTCAGGTCCCTCAGCTGGGGTGTAATGTGGGGAGACAGGACTCCATCTGTTCTGGAAAGCTTTCTGGAGCCTTAGATAACTGACTCTCTGTGGGTCCAAGGCTTCTGTTTATTCTCACTGCCTATTTTGTGATAATAAAATCTGCTTTGCCTGATTAGCGAGTGTTCTGTCTCACTGGACTCTTGCAAGTTGTAGGACTCCCGGGGCTCTTCCCTCCTTGCAACTGTCCTTAACATGTGAGGACTATGGTGACGCCTGGGTCTACTTAAGACCTGGATAGAATTCAGAAACTTCACACTAACAGTGAACAAAGCTTCGTTTTTCATTTTCACCAACACTTACTGACTTTCGACTTTTTCATAATAGCCATCCTAACGGATGTGAAGTGATACACCATTTCCATTAGGATTTGTATTTCCATGATGATTAGTGATATTGAACATAATTTCATATACCTATTGGCTGTTTATGTCTTCTTTGGAAAAATGACTATTTAGGGCCTTTTCACGTTTTAAAATTGGATTACTATTATTTTTCTATTGAGTTGTATGATGTTTTGCCTATAGTTTGATCATTATTGTTGAAGAGGATTTTATTTATCAATGTATTGGTATTTACTTACCTATAAGTAATATATTATTGATTATTTGGAATGTTTCTAGTTTGGGTCTACTACAAGTAATTCTGTTGTGTCTATTTTTATACATGAGTTTTAGAATATATTTTTTTGTGTGTGTTGAATATATTTATACCTATGAAGTACATGACTGAATCCATAATGTATGTATATAATCAGTTCTAGAAGACTCCTAACAGTTTTGAGTGATTATACTCCATATGTATATTCTTACCAGTAATATAAACAAGTTTGTTTCTTCAAATACTTTCCAATAATAGTTATTGTTTCTCCTTTCCACCCTAGCCTTTCTGCAAAGTATTTAATTGATTTAATTTTTATTTCTCTGATGACTAATGAAGTTGGCTGTCTTTTTACATGTTGACTGGTCATGTGGCTAGTCTTTTTTTGTGTGTGTGAAGTTCTCAGTTAATTTCTTTGTTCATATTTCTACTACTTGTATTTTGTTCCTATTTCTACTACTGGTATAGAATACAAAGACAGATATGGGCTACATGTATGTGTCAACAGATTTATGATTTTTTAGTATAGTGGAGAGGGTGCCTATTAACAAGAGTGGTGGGATTATGAATTATGAATGACTTTAATTCCTATATTTAATTTTTCTGTTTTTTCTCAATTTTTATATTGAATATATACATGGAGTACCAAAACCAGATACATTTTAAGAAAGGAAAACAAAAACTATTAAATTTTTAATACTCAAGCCATGTTTGACTTCTGCCATTGCAAGAAGTCCTCAACATCACTTGAATAAATTTTGTTAGTGGTATATATGGAATACAACAATTTTAATACAGTTTTTTACTTTTATTAAAATGTGTATAAATTTTTTGACACCATATGTGTGTGGGTATAAAGTTATACATGTAAAGGATATGTAAAACTCTAGTCAGTAAAAATGTTTGAAAACTAAGAATTAAGTATTATCATGATGTAAATATTTGCTGAGTGCTTGCTTTGGCAGCACATATACTAGAAATTGGAATGATACAGAGAAGATTAGCATGGCTCCTGAGCAAGGATGACACTCAATTTCGTGAAGCATTCCATGTTTTCAAGAAAAAAGTAAGAGAAAAATAAATATTATTTGCTGATATGTATTGATATAGACGCACAACTGTTTTGGCTAATGAATTGACACTTTTGCAAAATGGTGAAGTCAGATTAGAGATTTTAAAATTTTGAATGACAAGAGAAAAGACTCTGACAGCTTTGTTCAGCATGCTTTCTCCAGTATTTATGATAGTATGAATAAATGAATGAGTGGATGAATAAATAAATGACTCCGAGAAATCCCCTTTCATAATTAATGATTAATGTCTGTACTTAAGTATGGATAATGCTATCAGATTTTTATTTTTTGGTGTACAGATGTGCCTCAACTTGCAATAGGGTTATGTCCAATACACCCATTGCAAATTGAAAACATTTTAAGTCGAAAATACATTAAATAGATATAACCTGCCAAACATCAAAGCTTAGATTAGCCCACCTTCAATGTGCTCGGAACACTTTAGTCTAAAAGAGGTCAAAATCATCTAGCATAAAACCTATGTTGCAATAAAGTATTGAATTCATCATGTAATTTTTCGACTATTGTACTGAAAGTAAAAAACAAAATAGTTGTATTAGTACTTGAAGTGTGGTTTTTACTGAATCTGTATCACTTTCGCACCATTGTAATTTTTGGACTATCTGTACTGCTAAATTATCAGCCTCAAAACTCTGTTGGTTTGATCATGAAGGCTAAATATATAAGTTTTATAATTTGCAGGGGTTAGCTAGAATGATAGTTGTCCTGTTGGAAAGTAATTATATTCTTGGTGAGTTCTTTCTCAGATATTATATTAAGAGGTACAACATTTAGAATAGAGAAAAGACTTATTTGTAATTTTTCACTGATGACTCATCACTTTCATTATCTTTGTTCGTCTCACTTTACACTATTTATGGTATGTATTTTGCCTTATTTGGACTACCATTTACTAGCTCAGGTATTATATAGAGTTTAAAACAGTAAATTTGAATGTCAATTTTATAAAATATGAAACCTCTTTACAGCATTGGTATTGAAGATAGAATTAATGTAAACATTGTATAATTCTTAGGGCCAACATCTTATTTTGTCATATCTTATTTTGTCACAGGGACATATTTGTTACAATGCTTTCCTCAAGGCAATTCAAAAACTATTCAGTTTTAAAATTTAAAAATTGAATGGGGGCAGAGCAAGATGGCAGACTAGAGACATCTTCTTTGAAGCCACTCCTGGTGAGATCAGGGAGGAAGGACTCCAGTCACTTCTGGGTAGGGAGTTCTGCCCAGAAACATTACATTAGGGGCACAGGGCTGTAACAGTAGACTTCAGGACCCAGTGAAGAGGTTGGGAGCAGTGTACAATGGGCACAGAAGGCAAGTGCTTGTGTACCAGAAGAGGCCAACTGGTTCTGTCTTTCAGACAGAGAAGGCCTTTTAGCAGGATTTTCTTTTGGGGGGGGGCATCTGGACACTTGCTGGAGTAACCTTGGGAGAGTTTGTGTTGAGTGATGTTGAACAGCACCCAGGGGCAAGATTGAGCCACCAGTAGGAGTAAAGCTCTTGATGTTGGAAAAAAAAAAAAAAAAAAAAAAGCTCTTGATGTTGGGCTACTGGGTGGCACAGCCATTGTAGGAGAGCTGCTTGGGAGGAAAAGCTTGCAGGATTCTAGTGTGAGACCTGTTCTGGTGAACCTTCTGAGCTGGGCATCCACCTATAGGGACACTTGAGCAAAACATGCCTTCCTGGGAAAGCCACTGCATGGCCAAGGGACACTGTTTGGAAAGGTGGAAGTGTGTCTATTAATAAAGCTGACAAGAGCTTCAGACTCCCAACCTTGGAGGAATTGAGAGCAAAGAAATCAGAAAGATGGGACCAGAGCCCCTTGGCAAGATAGTGGCTTCTAGCTCCCATCTATATAGCTATATCAGTATTGGAATTAGCATTTCATATCCCAGAACATCACCTGTTGTCCAGGCAATACATGGCAAGCAGCAATGACCTACAGGGGCAAATCCATCAGGGTGGCAGTGGACTTCTCAACTGAAACTTTTCAATCCGAAGAGAATGGTCATCTACTTTTAACTTTCTTAAACAAAACAATTTTCAGTTCAGAATTCTATATCCTGCTAAGATACCTTTTCAAATTGATGGAGAAATCAAATCTTTTATTGATATGCAAACATTGAGGACATTTGCCACAACAAGGGACTGGCTCTATCAGGAATACTTAGACCAGTGGTTCTCAATCTTCCTAGTGTCGCAGCCCTTTAATACAGTTCCTATGGGTTATGACCCACAGGTTGAGAACTGCTGACTTAGACCTATTTCCCACACTGACCAACACAATGGAAGACCAGCAAAGTAAATACCCAGAAACTAAAGGACAAAACAAGCATGCACAATGATGTAAAGGATCAAAGTAAGCACTGGATGTACACAAAGAAGATGAATGGAGCTCCACTACACTTATCAATTCTCTCAAATAATGTGAATGGCTTGAATTTCCCACTGAAGAGGCACAGACTGGCTGATTGGATCAAAAAGCACAAGCCACTGATATGCAGTTTCCAGGAAATACACCTAGCCTCAAAGGACAAAACAGATCAAGGTGAAGGGTTGGGAAACAAAATATCAGGAAAATGGAATCAGAAGAAAGGAGGGGTTACAATCTTATTTTCAGATCCAAGTGGATTTAAAGCAACTAAATATAAGAAAGGCAAAGATGGTCACTTTATACTGGTGAAAGGAACAATAAAATAAGACATTTCGATTCTAAATATTATGCACCCAACTTAAATGCTCCCGATTTATGAAACAGACCTTAATTGGTCTTAGCAGTATGTATCCTATAATACCATAAAACCTCAGGACTTTAACATGCCTCCTACAGAACTGGATAGATCCTTTAAACAAAAATTAAAGATACAAGGGAATTAAATGTGACCCTAGAACAAATGGGCTTAGTAGACATATACAGAACATACCATCCCAAAGCTAAGGAATATATATTCTTCTCATTAGCCTATGGAACATACTCCAAAATAGATCATATCACAAACCAAATCTCAATAAAATTAATCAAAATTATACCTTGTATCTTCTCAGACCACAAGGCAATAAAGATGGAATCTAACTTTAACAAAAATGGTCATCCCCACACAAAGGCACGGAAATTAAATAATCTTATGCCGAATGACAGTTCGGTCAAAGAAGAGATAAAGGAGGAAATTGTTCAATTCCTCAAACATAAGAATGATGAAGTTATAAGCTACCAAAACCTGTGGGACACTGCAAAAGGGGAAATTTCCTAAGAGGGAAATTTATTGCATTTGATGCCTACATATGAAAAACAGAAAGAGAGCCAGTTGAAAACCTAATGAATCATCTCATGGAAATTGAAAAGGAAGAGCAATCCAATCCCAAACCTAGTAGAAGAAAATAAATCATAAATAAATGAAATTGAAAACAAAAGACTCAGAAAATCAATGAAACAAAAAGTTGGTTCTTTGAAAAGGATAAATAAAATTGATAAACCATTAGCCCAATGAACTAGGAATAGAAAAGTAAAATCTTTAATAACCTCAATTACAAAATAACTACAGAGATACAAGTGATTATTTCTAACTACTACAAAATCTCTATGCCCAGAAATTTGACAATGTGTAGGAAATCACTCCATCTCCCTAGACTTAATCAGGAAGAAATATATCTTTTGAATAGATCAATATCAGGCAGTGAGATCAAAGAAACAATAAAAAGTCTTCCAACAACAATAACAATGACAAAAAGCCTGGGACCAGATGGCTTCACACCAGAATTATATCAAACCTTCAAGGAAGAGATTGTACATACACTGTAGAACATATTCCAAAACATTGAGGAGAAAAGAACCTTCCCCAACACATTCTGTGAAGAAAACATCACCTGATTCTAAAACCATGAAAGGATCCAACTAAAAAGGAGAACTACAGACCAATGTCACTAATGAATATTGATGCAAAAATATTCAATAAAATCCTGGCTAATAGATTGCAGCTACATATTAAAATAATTTATACATCACAATCAAGTGGGCTTCATCCCGGGGATGCAAGGCTGATTTAACATACGCAAATCCATAAAAATAACTCATCATATCAATAGAAGCAAAAACGAAGACCATATGATGCTTTCCATAGATGCAGAAAAAGCATTTGTTAAAATTCAGCATCCTTTTCTAACAAGAACGCTTAAGAAAATAAGCATAGGTGGCACATTTCTTAAACTGAGAAACCCACAGCTAAGATGCTGAATGGAGTAACACCGAAAGCTTTTCCACTTAGAAGTGGAGCCACACAAGGTTGTCCTCTATCACCACTGCTATTCCACATCATTCTGGAAGTTCTAACTAACACAATCAGGTAGGAGAAGGCTATAAAGGGCGTCAAGTGGGGCCAGTGAGGTCAAACTCTTGCTCTTTGCTGATGATATGATCTTATACTTAGAAAACCCCAGAGATTCAACTAGAAAACTCTTGGAAATGAGTAAGAAATACAATAACATCTTAGGCTATAAAATCAGTGTCCACAAATCAGTAGTTTCCAGTAAAAACCAAGTTGAGAAGCAAATCAAGGACACAATTCCCTTCAGAGTAGCTTCAAAGAAAATGAAATACTTAGAAATATCCATGACAAAAGAGGTAAAGTACTTCCACAAAGAGAATCATGAAACCCTAACAAAACAAATGTCAGAAGACATTAACAAATCAAAGAATGTACCAGGCTCTTGGCTGGGAAGAATCAACATTGTTAAAATGTCTATCCTACCCAAAGCAATCTACAGATTCAATGCAATCCCCATTAAAATATCAACATCATACTTTGAAGAAGTGGGGAAAAGAGTTTTTCATTTTGTATAGAACTAGAAAAAAAACCCATATAGCCAAGACTATTCTCTGCAATAAAACAAAGCTGGAGGCATCACCCTATCAGCCCACAGCAATCAAAACAGCATGATTTTGGCACAAAAATAGAGACATAGACACAGGAACAGAATAGAAAACCAAGAGATGAAACCAATCTCTTATACTCATCTGATCTTTAATAAACCAAAACATACAGTGGGGAAAAGAATCTCTATTCAACAAATGGTACTGGGAGAAGTACCATTTACATGTGGTACTAGATGACCACATGTAAAAGACTGAAGCTCAACCCACACATTTCATCACTTACCAAAATTGACTCAAGATGGATAAAAGATTTAAATCTAAGTCATGAAATGAATAAAATTTTAGAAGAAAGTGTAGGGAAACCTCTTGATGATGTTGAATTGGAGAAAGATTTTATGATGACTTCAGCAGCAATCACAACATCAACAAAAATAAACAAATGGGATTTTAACACACTGAAATGCTTCTGCACAGCTAAGGACACAACAATTAACATAAATAGACAATCTCCAGAATGGGAAAAAGTATTTGCCTGGTGTGAATATGACAAAGGCTTGATAACTAGAATCTATAGTGAATTCAAATTAATCAACAAAAAGGGCAAACAATCCCATCAACTCATTGGTGGATTTGAGATATGAGCAAGAGATGTGAACAGAACTTTCTCTGAGGAAGACAGATGACAGATGCCTAACAAACATG
The DNA here is from genome assembly GCF_000181295.1 of Otolemur garnettii. Lineage (NCBI taxonomy): Eukaryota > Metazoa > Chordata > Mammalia > Primates > Galagidae > Otolemur > Otolemur garnettii. Next base: position 9,309,401 of record NW_003852447.1, read on the forward strand.
AAAAAAAGCCTCATTGCCCTTTATTGTCAGAGAAATACAAATCAAAATCACCTTGAGATATCACCTGTACCCAGTGAGAATGTCTCACATCACAAAGTCTCAAGCTGCAGCTGCTGGCATGGATCTGGAGAGAAGGGAGCATTTTTACATTGCTGGTGGGAGTGCAAACTATTATAACCTCTTTGGAAGGAAGTATGGAGAATCAGCATAGAACTCAAATTAGATCTCCCATTTGATCCTGCAATCCCATTAACTGGGCATCTACCCAGAAGAAAAAAAGTCCTTTTATCATAAGGACAATTGCACTAGACTGTTTATTGCAGCTGAATTTACAATCACAAAATGTGGAAATATCCTAAAAGCCCACCAACCCAGGAATATACCATAACAAGCTATGGAATATTATTCAGCCACTAAAAAGGATGGAGACTTACTTCTTTGGTATCAATCTGGATGGAGTTGAAACACAGTCTTCTTTGTAAAGTATTAGAAGAGTGGAGAAGCAAGAATTCAATGTCTTCAATTATAATATGAAGCTAGTAGATGATCTAATACTGCCCACATAACAGAAAAACTCAAATTACTTCAAGGGAGGTAGGGAAATGAGAGAGTGGGGAGAGAGGAAAAGGGGGCAGGATCGGTGACTCCTACTTGATGGGCACAATGTTTGGGTGTATAGAACACTCCTTGGGGGAGGAACACAATTATAAGAAGGACTCTACCTAATAAATGGTAACATTGTAACCTAATTCTTTGTAGGTAACATTGTAACCTAATTCTTCGTATCCTCCAATTAACTTGAAACAATAATAATAATAAAAATAGAAAAAACAGAATGGTTTTGAATTGAGAAAAGTGGTTGTATTTTTCATTTATGTTATCTGAATGGAAGACATATATACCATCTTACTAAAACAATTTCATCTGATTTAGTCACTGGTAGATCAGCTTAAAATACAATTCACTAAATAATATGTCTGCAAGCCCATCAATTGTAGACATTGTACGTTGCAAAACGTAAAGCTGACAGTAAGTAAAACTCTTCAGAGGTATAGTAGCCTTTGCAAATTGTTTGGAAATAATTTGTTTTGAGTAAACGGGAAATTAGTCTGTTAAATTAAGCCTATAAAAAAAGGATTAAAATGGGGTAGGAGACCATCTCACCAGGATAGCTTCCAACCCACACATTTGTATGAGTCAGGGGAAGCACCGTCCTTTAACACGATCTTATTCCTTCCAGTCGCCTGAGTTTGTGCCTTCTGATGGGATCCAAAGATCTGGCAAAGTATAAACATACTTAGAATCTGATTCATTAAAATACTGAACTCCACCAGCAGAACTGACCAGGTCTGAGGCAAAGCATTTTGCCTGGTCCACACGTGTTCTGAGATTTCCCTGTGGCCCTAATGTAGCACACCTGACAGATGTGTGAGTCGTTTCACTCACACACCACACAGGGGCACTCAACATGATGGAGATTATTTTTCTTTTGTTTGCCTGAAGTTTTATGGCCTATAATCAATGAAGGATTGAGGTATGACTAGCTAAAACATAGAGTGTGGAATCATTTATGTGTAATATTTCTCTTGCTTAGAAAGCTCACAAAATGTCCCGGGACTAAGACATTCATCACCAACTTAGTGGTGATGAACTAAGACTTCAAGGACACTGTTTTAAAGTTCAATAACAATGTATCTGAATCAGAAAAAAAAGAAGCAGAAATGATTGTGCATTTACAGTTTTTCAAATTCTATTTCCTAAGAAATGAAGATAACTGCTATTAATTTAAATGTCTTTTTTGTGTTAGAATAAAGCACAGTAATCTTAAGTTTGGCTTGATTAAATTTTTTCTTTTAGCTCAAATTTCTCATTTGGTAAACAGCCATCAGAGCAAATGCTCCATTGATAAAGTTTATTTAGGTCCTTTGGGGAGCAGTAATATGCAGGGGCGGGGTATGATGCTTTAAATAGCATTTTATTGCATTTATAAATTACTACATAATCAAAATCTTCTTGACGTCTACAACTATATAGGGACTTCAGAAGTAGGAGAATTAACAATACCTTAATGGAACATATAGATACCCTAGTTGAACTTGGTTCCCCCTGGCATAAATAACACTTATTTTAGAAGCTGGTTTTGTAATCATGGATTTGTTAGAAAAAGCTTCCAGTTTACGTAGGTCATGGCTTTTTTCCTTGAATCTGTTTCAGGGTTCAGTGATTTGCTGGGTCCAGCTGCATAAGCAGATGCAGAAATTATTTCATCTTAGGAAATAACTCTAGTTTAGTATCCGTTTCCCAAAGCAAATGAAACATTGTTTAAGGCTTTGCCAAAACACAAATAATAGTTTGGAATTCAGGAACGCACACATGCACACGTCAGAAAGGTTGAAATTACTCAAACAATCTCTCATTCCAGTATGTTATTCATCCTTTTAGCTAGCTGCACTATGCTAACTGCTTTCCTATCCCTCATATTCTAACGCCTACATTTCCAGGCTAGCGACCTTTGATTTTGGGGCCATTGATGGAGCTATTTTGGGCAAGATATTTCTAAACTGGTTTCCAGATTAGACATTTTGCCTTGCTAGCTCTTTTGGAAAGGAAATTCTTATATCTACTGTAATCTATATATGTATATATCCGTGATTTTATTTTCGTCTGAAATAAATTTATATGGAAGAGGAGTGACCATAGCTCTGACATGATTTAAGCCAGACCTATAATGTAGATACTGAATATATGCTGCTTCCCTCAACTGGAGGGATTTTCTTTCAGATTAAACTCAGGTTCCTTAGGAAAGTCTTAGCTGGCCTTGCTGACTTGTTCAAGACTTCCTATTATGTGCTTCCAAAGCACCACGTAACTACCACTCCTTTTTAATGAGGAGGTTTAATGAGGCCGTTGCAGGTTCACATTTAGTTTTGAGTAATTGATTAATATGAACATCTGTCACTCCTACTAGATTCAAGCTCCAGAATTATAGGGATTATGTTTGTCTCATCCTTATATTCTTGGTGGTGAGCACATGGTGGTGACCCAATAAATGCTCGTTGAATGAATGCATTTTCTGTAACACTACTCATATTGTGGGTACAACTTAGTAATGCTTAAATAAGTCTGAAACAGTCTTACAACAAACACAACTGTCCTGGCATTTTGCTTTGCGTGGTATGGTTTTGTTGGAACAATAAGTAATATTTCTGCTTCCCCTTCCTACTTTGGGATCATTTGAGAGATATATTGAAAAGTCAGGCATGGTTTGAAGGATACGGCTTAGATATAATGAAAAAGTTTGAAATACTGTGAGAATTACCAAAATGTGACACAGAGATAAGAATGAGCGCATAGTGTTGGAAAAATGGCCCTGATCAACTTGCTGAAGCAAGGCTGCCACAAATCTTCAATTTGTAAAAATCACACTATTTGGGAAACTCAATAAGGTGAGGTGCAAGTGAGGGTATGTCTATATTCTATCCACTGTTATACTTTTGCAGAATCTATAAGAATCGACTCTTTGCAGTGACATCTCCACCAGTATTTTGATGGCAGTGACAACGTTTTGCTCATATTTGAATTCCCATGATAAAGCAGCACATCTGATGCATAGAAGGCATTTGAGGAGATTAACAAATAAATATTCACCCCAAAGCTATCAGGGCCTGAGCTCATATGATAGACACAAGCACCAGCAAATTTTAGCATAACTCTGTACTTTCAAATCACCCTTCAAAAGCCAGGGGAGGCTTTCTCCTTTGGGTGGTCTTGGGTCTGCATGTAGGTTTGTTCAGATTTGCCAACAGACTCCGTGTTCAGCATATTGAGACTTTTCCTAATCTCCTCTCCCTGTGGATTCTGCCCCGCAGCACCAATTAGCAAGTTTTCCGTGATTCTAACCAGCAACGGGTCTAGCTCCTCTCATTGCCTCTTCCACTCTAGTCCTTCCTAGGCAGATCATGTCATGATAGCTGAGGGATAAGAGAGGGGATGAAGGATGGGAAGAGTTACAGGAAGAAGGTGGACTCTGAAACTTTCTCTAATGCAGCACTCACGACTTCAGCTGTAATGACCACATAAGCAATGGCAGTAATAGTCTCAAGCAGCCCCGTGTGCTAGGAAGAAAAGATTGTTATCATGCAATGCAAGAAAGTTTGCACTGAAGGCAAGCCAGAACAAGGTAGAGGCAGTGGAATTGTAGGAATGTAGATGAATTTGAGAAATATGAAGGAGATAGAAAGTAAGGATTGTATTCTGTATGAACTCATGGTTCTGGCTTAGACAGCTCCATGCTTGGCAATGCTGTTCATTAAGAAAGAGATCATGCCTGAATGGTGTTCACCGTGTGTACATATATACATTTTCTCTATTCATATACACGGAGAGACAAATACTGTTGTCTCTCCATATCCACAGGTGATTTGTTCCAGGACTCCCTGAAGATACCAAATGTATGGATGGTCAAGTCCCTTACGTATAATAAAATGGTATAGTATTTGTATATAGACTGGGCAATCCTCCTGTTACACTAAATCACCTCTAGATCACTTACAATACCTGATATAATCTAAATGCTGGATCATAGTTGTTATACTCTATTGTTGAGGGAATAATGACAAGAAAAATTCTATGCATGTTCATTACAGATATAACCATCCCTTTATTTTTTTCTAAATATTTTTAATGTGTGATTGATTAAATCATGGATTCAGAACCCTTGGACATGGAATGTACTACTACCTAACTGCATGTATATGCAGAATCTAAAAAAGGAGAAATTGTATAAGCAGAGAGTAGAATGGTGATTCTGAAGGACAGAGGGTGATTGGGGGAGGATGTTGAGGAGATGTTGATTAAAGGATAGATTCAGAGAGACAAGAGGAGTAAGTTCAAGAGATCTATTGCCCTGCATGGTGACTACAGTTAATAACAACGTATTAAATATTTGAAAAATGATAAGATAATAGACCTTAAGTGTTCTCACTGCAGAAAAATGGTAAGTATGTGAGGTAATGCATATTGTAATTATACCTTGATTTGGCCATTCTACAGCAAGCATGGAGTATATATCAAAACAGGTAGTACACTACAAATATATATAATTTAACTTGTCAATTAAAGAAAAATAAGACTCAGTGAAGAAAGAAATACATTTTCAGGGTAAAGAAAATGAATATATGTTAAAAAATATATATATATAAATAACCAAACAAAGAATTAGTGCCTTGATTATTTCCCTTCTCAATTACGGTCTTTTCACGTAATCAGGTGAACGGTTTTAACTGATAGCTTTTCTGTATCTTCTGATGAGGTCTGGATCGCATTCTTCATAGTGACACTGTGAAACATTCACTGCTTTCCTCAAACCTCTGTCTGAAACTCCTCACCCCTACTCATCCTACCCTCAAGACCACCCCGGAGACAAAGTGCTACCCGACACTCAGAGAAAAATAGAACGAATCAGGCAGAAAGTCCTCTGCTTCCTCTTCCCATCTCTCATCTTCACTTCCAGTCATTTCCTGTTCGTCTGTTTCTCAGTTACCTTTGGAATCGATCCCCCTCTACTGTCACAACCTAGGGCCAATCCTCATCGTCTTCTGATTTTTGCAGCTCTTTTCTCATGGGACCCCAGGTACTGCTCCTTGCTCTCTCCATTCTGTTCTCCACATTGAAACCAAAGTGATCTTTCTAAACCATAAGTCTAATTTCCTCACACCTTCGCTTAAAACCACCCCGTGGCTTCTGAGGCTGAATTCCCAACACGCCTGCCTCACTTTCATTTCTCTGACTCTCTCTTGCCGCATCTGTCTGTTCTCTTCCCACGGGTTCAGTTCTCAGATTGTACTGTATTTCTTATTACCTCCAGGTGTTTGTACATGTCGCTGCTGATGGGCTTTATGACTTACTCATTATTTGCTTTATTAATATTTTTAAGTGTTGAGTGTTAGAGCTTTTATTTAAATATCATTTCCTGCTGGAAGTTGCCCAAATTACCACTCCTCCCTCTCAAATATGGGTTTGGTTCCCCCCTCATGTGCCCACGCTGGATCCTGCATTTTTCCCGTCATAGCACATCATGAAGTGTCATGATTTTTTATTTATTTGTTAGAATCCCAGGCTAAACTATATCAAAGCAGAGCCTGATTCTGTCTTGTAACTCTTCCTTAGTACCCTGTAAAATTATACTATATAATAGATGCGTTATTCATATCTTCTAATGAATATTGAAAGTTGAGTGATTTCAATGACATTAGTCTATAAACCTGAGCAATTTCCAATGTGTATGGTAACTAACCTGAATCAAATGAAGAGTTTGACTTTCATCAATGTAGATACCCAATCCTGATGGTTCAACACCCTGGGATCTTGCTTCTGTCCTTCTGAAGCATTTTTATAATTACTTAAAACAATTTTTTAATATAGATGCCATCTGCAAATTGCGATCTTACCATCTTTTCCTAATTAACCACACAATATTAAGATTTCAAAGTGTATATGAAAACAGCACACTGTCCCCCATGATTGCATTAATTACATAGTTATGCTAGAAGAAATAAAATAAAATAAAGCTTGAGTTTCTGAGATTTTGATGAAGGCAGATACGACTTTTTATAATTACAGTTATTCAGGAGTATTATAATCCTTTCAAAGTAGACCCTTTTCTACATAGCTGTCAATAACCATTCACCATTTATCATCTGCAAAGCATGGTTCTCTATGCTCAGCTAACTTGCTGTTCCATCTGTCACTGAATATTACCTCTCTTCCATTCGGGTCACTTCTAATTCCATTACCTTTTAAACTCTTCTTGTTGAAAACATCCTGCATGTAACCATCAGATTAGCCACCTTACCATATTGTTATTATTGTCATATTTATAAGATGTAAATAAAAGTTCAATGAGTTTCATTTATTGCTAGGGAACTAGGTTTTAAAAGTGAACTCAGGAGAAATTTTCTTTCCCCAACACCTATAGATTCTCCATTATATATGTTAGAAAAATCTAATCACTACACTGAAGCAACAGATCTCATGGGATATGGAGTCACCTCTGACCACCAAAAATGCATGTTGAAGCTCCAATCTCAAGACCAGTAATAATAGAATGATCAAGTAATGATCCAGTAATGATCCAAAAAGTATCATTATTTTTGTATTTCACTTTCCCTGTCATATTTATTTATAGAGGCAATTTTCTCCTCTCATGAATGAAATTTTAGGCAGGTCTATGTATTTGTGGCTAAGTCTTTGGGAAAAATGGTCATTTTAAGTTTTAAATATAGTTTAAATTCTGTAAGTCAAGGTAGTACCATGATCAATAATCAAAATTTGGACTGGATTTAAATTTCTGCCCAGGTAAGACTTCCTGCAGATTGAGAGTTGAAGAAGTGGGCTTGCCACTTTCCCTCTTTTTCTTGTTTTTTTGTTCCCTTCTTCCTCTCCTATTGTACTTACTTCCCAGCCCTGTTACATGGGAGGAAGGAACGTGTCAGAGTGGGAGCAGGGGTGTTGTTGGGCTCTGCGTGTGCTGGGCATTTCTCAGGGTGTTTACATGGGTTTTTGGAAGACTCTGCCATGGCAGGGGCCCTCAATATCTATTCTCCTGATTCAGATGTGAGAACTCTGTTTTGACTTATAGTTTATGATTTCTTGTAGCCCTTGGAAATTTTGTGATTTGCTTGCAGATTCTCTCAGCTGAAGTCTTTCCTCTTTTGGTAGAATGAATATGACCCCAACTTCTTTGCAGTGTCTCTCATCAAAAGGCAAAATCCAGTTCTCTAGTATATGACTCTGGGTTGGCCTGGTGTCTTGCTTCAATACAATAGAAAGTGCTGGAAATGACTTTCTGTGAATACTTTGTCATCATGTGAAGAAGAATGAGATGAAAGACAATGGGAATAGAGAAGACCAAGTCAGCTGTTCCAACTTTCTATAGCATTCCAGTTAAGGTTCCTGAAATGTGAGGACCCCTTACATCATCCCGCCCTATCCAGGCTGCCAGCTGGTTGAGAGACTTAATGGGAGACTGACAGGAGAAATACCCAGTCAATCCACAGAACTAGAAGGAAACAGTTATTTTAAGCTACAGTTTGAGGTGGCTTTACTGCAATAAGATTATGAATACATCCCAAGAGGGGATTTTACTGGTTAGAGCATAGAAGACTCTCATGGCCATGTATGGCCCATTAGAACTACTCATGGGTCTTTCATGAGAGCAAACTTTGCAAATGTAGGCTTATTTCTGTACATCTACTTCTCCTAAATGGTCTTTATTTTTCCTTTAGAATTTTAAAGGCAGGAACTAGGCATCGGTTCCCAATATACTTCTAAGGAAAGGGGCATATATCAAATATCCCGAAAGCTCCCATGGAAACTTCTCTCATTTGATTTTGGGAAATAGTTTCCTCATGTTTCCCACTTCTTTTTCAAAAAATTCTTTTTTTAACTTTTTTCTTTCTCATGTAGATAAAAGACATTGTATTGTATATTTGGCTTTTAATCTACTGGTCTACAATCTTTTATTAATAACTCTGAAATCTAAGACAAAAACAGAACATATATATGTGTATATGATATAATCTATAATTATATACAATATATAAAATTATTTGGCAGCAACACCTAATAGGGGGTTATTTATAATCTTCATAATCTTTATCCTAGTTGGTGGGAATATACATAGATTTAGTTGCAGAAATTTTGATCTATAAAATCCACTTAGGGTATTATATAATATGGGGTAAACTATCTTTCTAAAATTAAAAAATAATTCTTTTGTAGATTGACTTCATAAATACATATTTTTTCTAAAAATTTCAGGAAAAAAGTCTCCACAGAAGATTTAATTTATTTTCTTTAAATATTCAGCTACTTATTGAGTATTGAGTATTGCTTTTTGCTGTCTGATAGCTATTACCTTCTCATGCCATCAAAATGGTAACTTTAACAATTTTTACACATCAAGTTTTCATCAGTTAATCAGAGTTGGATTTATATTTCTTTTATAAGAGTTCCCAGGCACATAGAAGGCAGGATGCAAAAGAGATGCTTATTAGACATTCTGAAGACAGGACTTGTATTCCTGAAGGAATTATCTTCTTAAGACACCAATAAACTTTGAATCTCCCTTACATCATAGCCAATTTTTTCTCCTAGATTTTAAATAAACAAAGGTCAATTGGATTACTCCGTCTGAATTAAAAATGCATCTAAGTCTGTGAGGTTAAACTGTACTCAGCAGGCCTGTTTCGGGGGCCAGCCAAGAAGTGGTGGTCTTGAAAAAATTAGGTGTCACATGAATATCTCAGAATTCTCAAATGCGTTTAATTTAGTAGATTTCCCCTTTTAATTTCCTTAAGTAATGAAATTCATAATTTTCCTTGAAGACAAAATTGGCACTGCTAGTATGAAATACACAGATGTTTTAGAATTTTTGTATAACTTATTGGGTGTTATTTTATTCCAAGTTTTGCCACCAGGGAGAAGGCCAACATTCATTTTGTAAATTTAATTTCTGTGCTTTTGTCCCCTTGCTGGGGTGTTCAACCTTCAGCTCCTGGACAGCGTGTTGATTTTGTGCAGATTTGTTTTGTTATCTGTGGTGTTGGATACCACAAAGAGCATGCACAGACTGCTATTTGCTTTTCGGTTTTTGTTAGCGTTTAAGTATTTAATGTGTGGTCCAAGACAACGTTCATTCTAATGTGTGGCAGAAAAAGGTTGGACACCCCTGAAAGCTATCCACTCACAGGGAAAGAAGTCATTTTATCTAAAGACACCTGCACTTGAATGTTTATGACAGCTCTGTTCACAACTGCAAAGATGCGGAATTCACCCAAGTGGATCCGCTCATCAGTTCATGAGTGGATCAACCCAATGTGGTATATGTACAGCACGGAGCCCCGCTCAGCCGTCAAGGATGAACTAATGCCTTTGGAGCACTTTGGAAGGAAATGGAAGGGATTATACTAAGTGAAGTGTCTCAAGAATGGAAAAACAACAACCACATGTACTATAGTAACCAATGGGCACACAAGGACACTGAGGGAAATAAAAGTTATTGGAAATCAAACAGAAGGGAGAGGAGAAGAGGGGAAAGGGCAAAAAAAACATCTAAGAGGCACAATGAATACAATGAATACTACTCGGTGATGGGCACATTTATAGCCCTGACATAGGCCATGTATCAAAAACATCTCTATCCCTTAAATGTTTTAAAATAACAAAAATAATGGTTGCATGTTTTTTTTGTTTTGTTTTGTCTTTTTGAGACAGAGTCTCATTCTGTGCCCTGGGTAGAGTGCTGTGATGTCACAGCTCACAGCAACCTCAAACTCTTGGGCTCAAGTGAACCTCTTGCCTCAGCCTCGGAAGCAGCTGTGAGTACAGGTGTGCCCCACCATGCTCAGCTCATTTTTCTATTTTTAGCAGACATGAGATCTCTCTTTTGCTCAAGCTGCTCTTAAATTCCTGAGCTCAATCAATCCACCCACCTCGTACTCCTAGAGGGCTAGGATTACACGGTGAGCCATGCCTCCCGGCCCAGGATTACAGGGTGAGCCGTGCATCTGGACCCATGCTTTCCTTCTGTTGCAATTTGCCACTTGAACTTTGAAAATACTTTAATAGTTTTCACATTTTTTTGGCAATTAAAACAATATTGGCTATATCTTCCATTATAGAATGTGAATTATTTGCAGACAGCTCTTCCGATAAAATTTTCCTTGTTGCCTGTCACATTTAAAGGTGTTTCCTATTTATGAAAAATAAATAAATCTATATCCTGAGCTGTTCTGCTTCAATTCCACATGGAGAAAATAACCTTACTTCAATTCGCTTTTCCTTCCCTATGTGGCCACACCGCCTGCAATATCTTCAGTCTTATCTCTTGACTTTATCTTTCATTTTTTAAATAAAGCCTTCCAGTTTTCAGAGTACTATCACCCGTGTCATCTCTTTTTGACCCTCACTTCTACGAGACAGAAAGATTAACAGGGAAGGAACAGTGACAACTACTAAATAATTTTTATTAGATCATAGAACTATCAAATTAAAAGGTCAAACAAGAAGTCAGTTTTTTTATTATCATTATGTAACTTTTCAAAATCTTATACACAAAAAGATTTTTATTCTTTTACCATTTTTCTGCTACAGATTGTGAAATTGTTGATAAAGACGTGTTGCTGAAACGTATTTTTATTTGACATATGAACTTTTAAAAAAATCAATGCAATCGAATGTGCAATCCCCAAATATTTTCCATACTTGAGTATCAATTGAACTAAAATTTAAATTTAATACATACATAGAAAATATATAACTTCTTTGGAAAACAAGTATAATGGCCTGTGAGAATCCTTTAAGGCAATCATCTACAGGAATATGTTTAGCTTTAGAAGACCATCTCCAAAAATATTACTACTAAACCACGCTGTAATTTTCAAACGTGCCACAAGATGGAGGCAAATTGCTGTGTTTCGTTTTAAAAATTGCTATTCCTTTCCTTAAACCCATTCCTGTTTTCTGAAACAGGAGAAAAGGATGAAAGATGAAAAAGATGCTCCAGCTGAATATGAAAGATCCTTCATATATATTTATGTAATATTTGCATCTTTGGGAAATGTTCTTCAGGCTTTTTGCCTCCCTTGTATTTCATGTGGAGATGGCAAATTCAGCTGGAGTATCTTTTTCAATGTCCTCCTTCCCTGACATTTGTACGAACACCAGCGTTCCCTATGGTCAAAACATCGACAGCATGATTTTTTCTCCTTCCTTTTCACCCTCAAACAATCATTTTCTTGTTGCTGTTTGTGTTTGTTTTTAACGTCCTGTAGGTTAGCTCCCTTCTCTCCTTTGCGCCTTTGATCAAAGTTACTTTTAATTGATCTTTGACGGTTATTTGCTTATCACGGTAATTTCCTACCTGGCTTCTTGAATCCAAAATACATTAAAAATGCAAGTAGAAAAACACTATTATTCAGAGTTAAGGACAGCTGTCACGGTATCCCTGCCTTGATTTTACCCCTTAAAATCTCTATCTATAGACATTCCCCCCTTTGGTTTTTCTCTGACTTCTGCAGGCATTCTTCTCAGCTCATTCTCTGTCTCAGGGAAGGGGAGTCTTATTGCTGTTCCTGGCGTGCAGCCCGTTCATTCTCATGACCCTCTTCACACATCATTTTTAGTATTCCCTGCACTTCCTCCACTCCTTGTTTCCACTTCATTTCTTTCTTACAATGTTATGGAAAACTTGCCTCCTCTGGAAAGTACACCTTATCTCAGAGAACTGGAATGTCATCTTACTTTCTTGTTCCAAGCCTTTCCAGGACTGGTCTGTCTGCGCTATGTATCGTCTTTATATATATTTATATAATATTTGCATCTTTTGGAAATGTTCTTCGGGGTTTTTGCCTCCCTTGTCATTCCTTAGTGTGACCTCCATTCCCAGAAGGTGGGAATCTATCATAGAGTTTAAGACTTCTACTTGTTTGCGTTTAACTTGTTCCCAAATTGCGTCTGTAGTGAACAATGGAAGCTAGTCAATACTTACTCTGGTTTATGTATATGCATCACAATATACTACAATGAGTTTTTAAAATAACATTTCATCTATTAAACATTCAATATAATTTTAATTATATGGCTTTAACTTTCCATGTATGAAGCCTGAACATAACCTAGATATATATATCAACTTTTGTCACAAAACTGAACTACTTACAGTTTCATATGTACATTTCAGTGTTTCAGACAGTTTCGATGTCTATAGCTTCAATGTCTATAGCTATGAATAAATGGCATTGTGTTCTATAGACATTGGATAAGAACTGGTACATTAATATCATGAGGAGACGAAGGAATGTGAGAGATTGCCTGATGAGCACATAAGAGGAAATTCACCTGTAAACTTCCCACAGGAGGTATTCCTTTGTGGAACTTTCATGAAAGAACATAGGGAAATTCTATCGGATCCCTCAGTTATTATTTGTGTTGAGGGGCTCAACACAAATAATTTCTGTTGAGCCCCTCAACACTCTCTGGCTACATGTTCTTTGTTTTTTTCCGAGGGCACTCATTTCAGATTATAGATTAGTATGTTAGAATTTACACAAGACTAAATGTGACTTCACCTTATTATAATAACAAATTTGATTCAATATCTTGATAACTGGTTTGTTTTAATTCTAGAGGCATTTTGATTCTTACAACAGCGTTTTCCTCTTTGCTTTTTCTTCTCCTAAAATTGCAAATTTGGTTCACCTTTAGTAATTGTACAATGCTGCATGAAACTGTTTTCACATGCTAATTTTATGCTTGGTTTTATTATGTTTTCTATGCAATTTCTCTGTCTTTTTCTAAGTTTTCTTAATTATTTTTACTATTTCCTAATATGTGTACTTTCTAAGTTACGTTAAATCCTTAGTCTAATGGGAGAAGCCATGAATAAATGGCATTTCGGCATCTAAGCATGACATGGTACTGTACTAGGAAGAAAGTCCAGGTCCCAGAGTCTAAGATGCACTCAAGATACAACATTAGATACAAGGAATTAGAACCACCCACCACCTACACTGAAACAGACATGATCCCCTGTAGGAAGACCCCACCGACAGATCGATATTCTCTTGATAATTATATTATTTATCAAAAAGAACCAGTAATGGAAAAACTCATACCTCTAGACACTTTCCAAGCTACAACATGTAAATGAACAATTCTCTAAAAACTTTCATTTCTGGCCATATGGGTGACGGGATAGTCTGAAAACTTCCTGCTACAAAACATTTTAAAAATATATAACTTGGTTTGAAAGAAAGTAAAGAATGAAAAATGCTGAAAGTGAAGAAAGAGCTGAAATCTGGAATAAAAAACTATGGCTTTGTGCATGGGCAGTCACAGGGAGTTGGGTTTTGGTTTCTGCCCTGAGATGGGCGTCCAGGACTTTGAATTGGACAGGGTGAAACTTGCATCAAGTTTCCTGCATAAAGCCTGTGCCCTCTACGTGCTCAATTCTCAACAAAAGAATGGAACAGAAAAAAAGAATACCCTACGGGAAAAGAAATCTTTATATGTTTGGAAATAACACATTTCTATATAACTCAAAGAAGAAATCATAATGGAAATTAGACAATATAACTGAAAGTAAAGAAAGCACAATATATCAAAAGTTATGGGATATGAGTAAAACAATGCTTGGAAGAGAATTTATTGCAAAAAACTGAAAAATATGAGCTTACTGTCCAACTTCAGCAGTTATAAGGAAAAAAAAAAACAGAATAAATTCAAAATAAACAGAAGCAAGGCTGAAGGAGAAGGAAGGCAGGAACAAACAAACCAATGACCCAGGGGACAAAATCACACAAAATGGACATTAGGAAATATAGTGAGAACATGTTAAATTTACTAAGTGTAGAATATAAATGTCTTAACACAATAACTAAGAAAATGTGGTGAAGGCTATATTAACTGATTTGATGAAAATATTTCAAATGGTATATAAAACCAGCACATCATACCTCGTGATTGCATTAATGTACACAGCTATGACTTAATAAAAAAAAAGAAATATGGTCATCTTATCGACAATAATTTTGAAAACTAGGGTGAAAGACATCACTTATTAGAAAAATACAATTTGTAAAAGTCTAACTTAGAAGTAGAAAACTTAAAAAGATCTCTACTTAATAAACTGAAACAATGAAACATATCTACTCCCAGTCAACTTTGCCTGACCCCTCCCAAATACACGTACGAGTTAGGAAAATCAGTTTTATAGGCATGTTATACCAAATATTCAAGTAACAGATAATTATTGCCTTATACAGATGGCTTCAGAGACTGGAATAAGCAAGAATTTTGCCTAACTCTTTTAATACCCAAAGTCAGGCAGTTGAAAGGAAAATTGGTATAAGGAAAATTACCACATCCATTTAGAAGCAATAAATTACATAATTAGTAACCAAAATCTACAACATCTAAAAGGTGAATCATGATTATATGGATTTTATTCCAGTAATTCAAGGATGATATACTCCTGAAAAAACTGTTAATGACATTTGTCACATTAAAGATTAATCACACAATAATTTCAATAAAAGCTGGAAAAAAGCCAACAAAATTTGACTATGGTTTATGATAAAACTTCTTAGAACAGTAAGGAGAGAGTAACCTTCCTAATTCTGCCAAATCTCACACGTAGGAGTAGAACATTTTTCTACAGATTAAAAAGAATTCTGAGTCCTATTTTGCATTGCACCGGCCAGCATGGTCAACCCAGAAATTGGAATAAGAAATTATAAGGATTGAAAAGGAAGAACCAATTCTTCTATATTTAAGGTTGATAGGTAATCCAAGGAAAATTATAACTAAATTATTAAAAATAATAAGAGGTTTCAAGACATTTAATATATATAAGATCCAGCAAAAAAGTTAAAAAATGTAATTTTAAAAGAATAGCATTTTAGAATAGCCACTAAGATATACAACAGCAGGAATAAATCTAACCAAAGATGTGTGAGATCTTTATGGAGAAAAATATAAAATTTTATTGAAAGTTATTAAAGAAGAACTAAATAAATGTGGAGAAATACCGTATGTGATAGAAAGGGTCAAAATACTAAAGATATAAATCATCTCAAAATTTATGTATAAATTTAAAGCAAAAGTTCAATGAAATTTTTACTTTTCTTTTAATAGAACTTGACAAGATGACTTTAGCGTTCATATAGAGAAGCAAAGGGGAAAATGCTGAGGCATGGGAATTAGACAACGTTAAAAAGAAGATGGGGAGGTCACCTGCCTGTATATGAAGCCCCTTTAGTGTAGCAGTAATTAAGAATAGGTATTACAGGTATGAGCATAGATTAACTGATCAATGAAAGCAAATAGAGAACCAGTTACAGATACAAAATCTATATACAGTAGAACTTCTGTAAGTTGACCACTCAAAGAACTATAACAAGGTGGTCAACATAAGGAAGGAGGCCTCCTGCATGGATACATACATGTGATGCATATGCAGTCTGTGAAAATCAGGTCAACTGTGGACGTGGTCAGTGCAGAGAGGTGGTCATCTATGGAGGTTCTACTGTATAGGCGTACATAATATATATATCCTGTATAGGCGTACATAATATATATATCCTATGCATATGCAGTCTGTGAAAATCAGGTCAACTGTGGACGTGGTCAGTGCAGAGAGGCGGTCATCTATGGAGGTTCTACTGTATAGGCACACATAATATACATATCCTATAGGTACACACACAAGACACATGCACAGAACTATTTATACAGATGCGTTGAAGCTCTTAAAATCAATAGGAAGGATGGAATTTTTATTACCTAAAAATTTATTATTTGTAAAAATAAGATTCTCATCTTTAGTTATGAACGATAAGAACAAAAATTTTCTGTTGGATAAAGACCTAAATAAAAAAAAATAAACTTTAAGGATTTGTGAAAAAAATAAAGGTATCTCTTTATTTTAGAGTAATGTAGAATTTTTTTTTTTTTTTGAGACAGAGCCTCAAGCTGTCCCCCTGGGTAGAGTGCTATGGATTGCAGCTCACAGCAACCTCCAACTCCTGGGCTTAAGTGAGTCTCCTGCCTCTGCCTCCCAAGTAGCTGGGACCACAGGCGCCCGTCACAACGCCTGGCTATTTTTTTTGGTTGCAGCCGTCGTTGTTGTTTGACAGGCCCCGGCTGGATCCGAACCCGCCATCTTAGGTGTATGTGGCTGGCGCCTTAGCCACTTGAGCCACAGGCGCCGAGCCTGAGTAATGTAGAATTTCTTAAAGCACAATGGTCTAAGAACAATCTAGGACATCAATGATAAAATGGATTAAGGTAAAATTAAACACATTATTCATTAAAAGGCATTGTGGAAAAGAGAAAAGTCACAGAAACAGACTGGAGATGTTTGCGGTGCATAAAGTTCACAAAGATTATTACTGACGGCATGTCATTGCTTTCTCTGAATCAATAGTAAAATACTCTAAAATCCCAGTGGGTAATGGAGGAAAGAGTATGACAAAGAAAAGAACAAATTTCATTGGGCAATAACTGTGTGAAATGATGGGCAGCTTCATTAACAAGCAGCAAATGCCGATTATGACCACAGGGAGGAGCCACGTCATGGGTTAGCATGAAGTTCAAAGTCTAATGTGTCGACACAGATGTGTAGCAAAGGAAATTTCTACATAGCATCACTGTGATTATAAATTGGTAAGTCTTCTTACAAAGAGATTGATTATTATTACCTCATAAAGCTGACAACGTGCCTCCTCACCCTAGCAATTCTCAGATAGGTATCCCAGAGATAATATTGTTTATGTGTATAAAGAGGTATGTACAAGAATGTTCATAGTTCATTGTTTGAAACGGGAAAAGTTTTGAGATAATGGATCAACTGTCATCAGTAGCACATAAATCATGGAAGAGTCACATGGTAGGATACACTAAAGCGATGGGAATCAATGAATGAGGCAGAGGTGTCATTTCAGGGTTTAGCCCAAAGTTAAAAGTCTAATGTGTTGACAAGCATGGGAAGCAAAGGAAATTTTTATGTAGTGATTGTCAATTGGTAAATCCTTTTAGAAAGAGGATTTGTGTCTTTATGGGTAAATCTTCCATACATAATGCTGAGTGAAGTAAGCTTCTTGGAGAATAATACCCACAGTCTTATCTCAAATATTTAATTGGGAGAATATATATAAGTAGCAACTATGTATCGGTGTCCATGGAAATAATGAACATTTAATTTAGAATGATGTTTTCTTCTGGAGTGGTGGGAGGGAGATGTAATTGGGAAAGGGACAGAGGGCATTTCAAGTGTACTTAACGCTCGTTTATTTCGTAAGCTGTGTTTTGGGTTCATGGATGCCGCTTCACCATTTTTATACTCTTGGATATGTCTAATTTATTTCATTTAAGAAAGTCCTCAAAGCAAAAAATAACCCAAATTAGCTCTATTTGCAATGTGCCTATTAAGTACATCTACCCATTATTAATAGTACTTATTTTTAGTAACTATATATCATATACCAAATTAGGATAAAATTATGTTTTCAGGGAAAGACAAATGCTCCCAACTCATGAATGCTGACTGCCTTTTTAATGAGAAATATAATACTAATAAATCTGCATGAGACCAATCAGAGGCTGAGGATTTGGGGGACCATGTCATTGTGTGTGTGTGTGGGGGGGTTGGGGAGGGAGAGACAGACTGAGCTTTGAACTGATGAACACCTGATGATTACGGTCAGAGATTTTATTTCTGAAAGACTCACAATTGTCAACAAATATTGCACTTAGATTTTATTCTATCCCCTTCCTCCTCTGTCCTTGCTCAGTGGAAGCAATAATTTTCAAATATCTGTCCAGTGCTTTTACATGCCAAAATTATTGCCAGAGAATGTGATGCTTGGGGAGAATGCGGCAAATAATCCTTTCATTAACTCTTTGAATACTACATAAATATAAGCATAAAGCGTCACATGACTAGGATCGCAAATGACTGCTCTATAATTTACAAATTTGTACTTTCTCTTTATTGCCAG
>NW_003852447.1:9328995-9329832 GCF_000181295.1 Otolemur garnettii
AGGTGGAAACATCTCCCTTTCTTTAGAAGCCTATATGCTGAGACTTGATATCATAAGTATGTCTCTAAAGTTATTATTTGAAATCAGCAGAGGTAAGGTGCTTTGCTGATACACTTATAATTTAGTCCAAAGCCGTTTTCCAGGGCCCTGGAGCTGGGCACGTTTTCCAGGCCTGTTTTCTGGGAGAAGGGCTCATTTTCCTGCATCTCACTTTTCCCAGAGACTAAAGCCATTACTGCCTTTCCCTTCACAACACAAGCGGTGGTATTCTTAATCATTCTTGGTGATCAAATTGCCTCTAAATTGCAAATAATCCTCATTTACTTCTTAAGGCCTCTTTTGTTCCTAACTTGAGATTCATTCAGTGGGTGTGGCAATTAGGATTTCTTATGTGGTTTGGAAGTATGAACTTTATAGAGGGAGTTCTCATAAACATTCTCCTTCATGGGAAGCTTTCACGCTGTTGCGATTTGGTCCTGCCAAGTCCACATCTTTTTTTCCAAGAGGTTTCAGAAGCACCTGATACCTTCACCCGCCTCTTTGATAGCCTCACTCCAGCTCTGTTGTCACCCCAGTAAAAGTTATTCTGAAACCACAACTCAAAGTAGACATTTCCCTCCTCAGTCCTATTGGAATTATTATAAGGTAATTTCATTGTAACCTCTATATTTAGTTAGTTATAGGTAATTATAACCTACAGAAATGTTATTTGAGTTATGTTCATTTAAATTATATTAAGTTCATACCTGCAAGGAAAACTATTTCCGATTCTTCCTGTAGACAATCACTGAGTGCCTGTTGCTTTTCTAATCAATCTATTTCCTGATTTCTTTCTTC
>NW_003852447.1:9330295-9412024 GCF_000181295.1 Otolemur garnettii
AGTATTCTAGTTCTGGTATATGTAAAATGAAATGGGTAGTGCCTGTGGCTCAAAGGAGTAGGGCGCTGGCCACATATGCTGGAGGTGGCAGGTTCAAACCCAGCCCCAGCCAAAAAGTGCAAAAAAAAAAAAATGAAATCAAGTAAACCATGAGGAAATAAACGATGTACACACCATAGATGGTGAAAGTGAGAGTAATGCACAGAGAGTCAGTTGCCCAGGGACTCCCGTCTGGTAGCACGGTCAGGACAGCCTTCTCAGCTTCTCTCTGATTTAGTTTCCTCATCAACTACAGGTTTCTTCTGGGAAAACATTATTTTAAATGACTGCCGTGCCATGTGTATGCACTGCCTACTAAAAATACCATCAAAGAGCCGCATTTAACAAGTTTTATTTAATGGGTTAATATGCTATTCTTTTGCGAGAAACAGAATCAGGAGAAATGAGTTACAGCTCTACAGAAAGAATGATTTTTGTCTACCACCCCAGGGAAGCAAGAAGGATGGTTACAGCCTCGTCCTCAACGCCCATCTTTTCCGAGGGGAATCTTACCTCGGGTGTTACGGAGAGTCCCTCTGCCCTGCAGTGATAAGTGGTCCCTAGTTCGTATGAAGGTCTCTAACGTGGCAGGATCTTTGCAGGTGTAGGTCCTCTGTGTTTCTCCTGAGACAGCACGTCTGGCGCCTGTGTGGCCTCCTTCAGCCTCCCACCTTCCTTCCACACTGACAGCACGGCAATCTCATGACCACACAGCTCTCCCTTCTTGAAAACCTTCTTGAAGCAGTGGTAACACAGCCTTTTTTTTTTTTTAAATTTAAATTTCAAAGTATTAGGGGGCTAAAAGGTTTTGGTTCCAAGCTGAGTCATGGCTATGGCTCATGTCCATCACCCCAGTAGTGCTCACTGTGCCCCGGAGGTAGGTTTTTGCCTCTACCCTCTTCCCTCGGGTCTCCTGCTTGATTTCTTACAGTTTCCCAGTTTGAGGGCCATGATTTTCTTCTCTCTTGCTGACTCCCAGAGAATTATTTTATTCCTTTCTTCTCTAACACATTTGGGACAATCTCTTCAAGGAGTTCAGACTTTTATAAAAAAGCAGTGGGAGAAATTTATTCTCAGAAGCTTCGGCTTTCAGCCTTGCAAAAATCCCTAAGCAAAAAAGAGCCACTTCCTGGAAAAGGATGGAGAGAAATACATTGGGATGGCAGACACAATTTAATGTTTTAATAAATTAACTTGCTACAGGTAGAGCTTCAGGTTTAGTTATTTTCAGGGAAATCCCTTAATTGAATTTGTTTGTGAAACATCTTTGGGCCTTTATCAAAAGTGGTCATGGTTGTCATGTCCCGATATGGGTCTTCTTGAGAAGGGCCTGTGCCTTGTCAGCACCTCGGAAGCCCACGGAACGGCACCTGTGGGTTTGAGTTTCCGTTTACCTTATTGCTGAAGTGTGGCGCCCTTGAAGGTGAGGTCAGGGAAAAGTCAGTGCCATTATCTGTTGTAGACACACATCTAAGGCTTGAGATAGAGCAGGTCTTCAATATACCTTGTGAGAAGAATAAATGAAAATTTTGGAACTAAACATAATGACCTGTCAATATAAATTCTCAACAAAAAAAACCTATAATCGTGTTCCTTAGTCCTTTCGAGATGATAAAGCAGCTTCTGAATTACCAAAGTGTTTCAACTACTTTGTCATAAATCATGAATGTGATAACTGGTATTTGGTGGGGTTTTATGAAATTCTGCCTGCACATTCAGTTGGTATTTAGTTGGTTAAATGCTTCTGTGACCTAACTATGCTCCTTTAATGGGTCTTGCATCCACATATGCCAAAAAATAATTTTCAGTAGCACTGAAAATACTAAACTCCAACAGGAACGGGACATTGGCATTTACAGCAGCTATTTTGTGTTTATATTTTTCAAAGCCAAATTTGAATCCTATGATTAACAATGAATTCTACCTTATCCCTAAATATTGTAATGGTTAACTTAAGAGTTTCAGATTGTTCACCGCTCTCAAAACCATCTTATGAAAAGAAAGTTCACTTATTACATTTACTTACTGCTCAGTCTCTTGCCAGAGCACCCAGCCAAAGGTCAAAGTCTACTCTACACTCTTGTTCCTCAAATCATGAAGGTCTTTTTAATTATTAAATGATCTACTTTATAATTGTGAACATCCCATGTTATACAATCTGATGTTCCATAGACTTCTTGTCAATCGCATTCTTTGTACACTTAATTCCATTATACACTGGTCTCAGAGTTCTTGATTGTACTAACATTCTTTGAAATACATTTAATTCTTTGAACAAGACATTTGTACTTTTTGTTGATCCTTATTATTTTTGGGTGTTTGGTTTTCTTTTCCTTAGCATTATATATGTACATATATATATATCTCAACACACAAACACACACACACATATATGTGATGTCCATGACTTTTGTGTGCAATTTACTAGGTTAAACTATTTTAAATTGCACACAAACCTTATGGACACATAGTATATATATGAAATATAGATATATTTCTGTATAGATCTTAACAATGAGTTAATTAGTTTCATTCAAGGGCCCAATGTGTCTTTCGGTCTCATGGA
This sequence comes from Otolemur garnettii, assembly GCF_000181295.1. Taxonomy (NCBI): domain Eukaryota; kingdom Metazoa; phylum Chordata; class Mammalia; order Primates; family Galagidae; genus Otolemur; species Otolemur garnettii. The sequence goes on from NW_003852447.1 coordinate 9,332,901, forward strand.
AGATGTTTCATAAATCCAAATTCTCTGTTTAATTTTCTGTCAGAAATTATTTAATTTGAACATGATATGTGTTTTCCACTAGGTCTATGTTACAAGTTAGTGTTTCATATTTCAGGTATACTTTTCCACCCGTGAATGTAAGCACATCCAATGTGAAAGATGGGGCTTCTAAATATAATCAGAGTTTTGTTTTTTTTTTTTACATAATGCATGCATGTTTTCAAATCGTATCAACATGTTTAGTGAGTATTTAAATTTAAAATAGTCATCATACAAGTCAAAACATGGATATCCGTAAAGTTTTGAAAGTGTGATTCACATCCCTCACTCCCTGAGAGTCTGCTAATTACACTCTTCATTTAAGGGACATACGTTTTTCTTGAAGAATATTTGATGAAAACTACAGCTTTGGTGAGCGGGTATAATTTTTAATGAGAGAGATCAGGAGATCGAGTTGCAGACTACTTCTTGCTTTGTACTCGTATTAAAAAAAACCATAGTTCTTTTTTATTTTATTGCCTATGCAGGACTGCAAAGGGAAGATAGTTCCGTACCCACAACAAGGATTTGGCTGGGGGCTTGATGAATGGCACGGGTTCCACTGAGGCCCATAATGGGCTGCTTCCTAAGGGTGAGGAGGCGGAAAGTCTTGCCATTCTGTGGCATCACTCAGCAGGTGCAAATGAAGTATGAAATGAAAAATCCCAGCCCACACAATGCGCAGAGAATGCAGCGAGAGCGCTTTGTAGTCACTGCTGTGTTACCAAGTTCCCCCATCTCTCTTACTCTGACATCTGCAAGAGAAACTGTGTGTCACTCACTGCTACTTTGCTTATGGTGATTGCCCTCCACATGCCTCTGTCCTTCAAGAAGAAAACCAACGAAAAGGTTTTAGGAAACAATTACTTTCTTAACAGTAAAGAATGAGGTGAGGATAAAGGGAAGCGCTGTTTGGGAAAATTAGAGTGTCTCACCCAAATGGATAATAAGATGATTTTAAAATTAGGTCCCATGTGAAATTACCACGCTTTTAACTTGTGAGACAATATCATAGTGCTGGTTTTGCTTGCCTCATTGTTTGAAAGTAAGATAAATTTATCATCCTATCAACTGTGAATTTGTCACTGTTCAAATGGAGGAAAAGATGAATAAAGTAGATAATAAAATTATCTCAATTAATTCAGATCATATCACAATGCTTTAGAATGTTTTCATCTATCTCTGTAGCTATCTCAATTGATCTCAATCTATTTATCTGATAGAATCACTCCAAGCAAATACAAATATGAAAACCTTCTGGGATCAGGACCGGATCTTCGTTAGAGGACCTATTAGGAAGTGAAGTCTCTGTCTACTTGGAGCCTAGATTATATGAAATTTGAGTACTGGGCACCAAAAAATTAAGTAGCATGGGAATACCTATAATAAATTTTACTAATTTTTTATAGTAAGGAAGATAAAAAGGAGATAATTAAGAAGACAAGAGCTAGTTTATTTTAATCAAAACAAGAAGTATAAATAGGATGGTGCCTGTGGCTCAAAGGAGTAGGGTGCTGGCCTCATATGTCGGAGGTGGCGGGTTCAAACCCAGCCCTGGCCAAAAACTGCAAAAAAAATATAATTAGTTTAAAAATCAATGCTGTTTTGGGCAGCACCTGTGGCTCAGTGGATAGGGTGCTGGCCCCATATACCCAGGGTGGTGGGTTCAAATCTGGCCCCAGCCAAATTGCAACAATAGGAACAACAACAACAAAAATGGCTGTATGTTGTGGTGGGCGCCTGTAGTCTCAGCTATTCAGGAGGCTGAGGCAAGAGAATTGCCTAAGCCCAAGAGCTGGAGGTTGCTGTAAGCTGTGACGCCATGGCACTCTACTGAGGATGACAAAGTGAGACTCTGTCTCTAAAAAAAAAAAAAAAAATTCTATTTTATTACATTCAAATGGAAGTGCCAATATAAGTTAGATAAATATCAGAATAGATGTGAGCAATGTTACTGAAGCAGAATTATTAGAGATTCATATTAAGTATGTTCAAGGAAGCTCTGGCTTTTTCTCTAAGCTTAAATTTCCTCATCTTTATTAGAGATAATAGTAATAAAACAATAGCTATCTGACAAAGTTTTAAATGGATTACAAAATAATCCAAGGATGGTGCATGGGCTGTAAGATGTACTAGCAAAATAAAAGCAGGAATTGAATCCACCTACTTGTAAACTCAAAAAAAGTTTCAGAGAGAATACATTTGTTTAAACTTAGTATTTGACCACAATTATTGAACATTCTAAATCTGAACAAATTAGCATATATAAATTTTATTTACATGCAATTCTAATAGGAACAATTTATTTGGAATGAGATTTTAAAACCCTTAACCAGAGATTAGACATTAATAGTATTTAGTTCTTACATAAAAATTGAAATACTAATCAAATGTCCTCATTTTATGCAACGTCAGTGACTATCAGATTTTTTTATTTACAAAGGTACTTACTACCTATGTTCTTAATCTGGTGTAATTCACTGATGGCATCTGATTCCATCTATCAACTGAAGATATTTTCTTTCTTTTTTTTTTTTATTAAATCATAGCAGTGTACGTTAATACTATCATGGGGTCCAGTGTACTGTTTCTGTATACAATTTGAAATACTTTCATCTAACTGGTTAACATAGCCTTCATGTCTTTTTCTTAGTTATTGTGTTAAGACATTTATATCCTACATTTAGAGAGATTCACATGTACCCTTTTAGGATGAACCATAGGCGTGATCCCACCAATCACCCTCCTTTCACTCCCCCTCCCCCTCCTCCCTTCCCTCTCCCCATATTCCTGGGCTAAAATTGGGTGATAGCTTGTTGATTTTTTTTGCAATGGCTTGTCAGCAGAATGTCTAACACATTTAAGCTAGGTTGTCTTTGTTATTTAATGGGGTGCTAGGTTGTCTTTGTTATTTAATGGGGTGCTCCTCACCTTTTGATTGGGCAAGCAAAAATAACCCATGTCTAGCATAGTGTAATATAAGAGATAATAAGGAGATTTAGTCAATTATATTTCTAATGGTTTAAAAGTATAGACGGATAAGGGAGTCAGAGTCCGTATTTCCTCAGGCCTTTTATGTTGCTTCCTGGGTAGGTTGTTATCTATTCATTGAGATAGAGCATGTATTGGAGAGAATAAATTTGGGAAATCTTCGATGAGTTCAATTTGGATATACTATTTTTAAGGAAACTAAGAGGGATATAGTAATAGATATTGAGAATATTGGTTAATAGATCAAATATAGATTATAGTAATAAAGTTTAGATTTATCAGTTTGGTAGGGATTTTCGCACAATGAGTGAATACTTTATCTTGCAAGCGTCAAGCATATAGATAGGAAATGTTCATTTTATGTGCAAGTTTTAGAAGCTTTAATTTCATACTTGGAAACTCTTTCATGTTTTGGATGCTACAGTGTCATTCAGAAATAAGCTAACTCTTCTTTAAAGGAAGAAGAGTTGGTGTGGTGGCTCATACCTGTAACCTCAGGACTCTGGGAGGCTAAGATGGGAGGATCACCTGTTCTCTGGGATTCAAGACCAGCTTGAGCAAGAGTGAGACACTGTCTCTACCGAAATTAGCCAGGTGTTGTGTGATGGGCAACTGTAGTTCCAGCCACTCAGGAGGATTGCTGGAGGCAAGAGGATTGTTTGAGCCTAAGAGTGAGGTTGCTGTGAGCTACGACACCACATACTCTACCCAGGGTGACAAAGTGAGACTCTGTTGGGAAAAAAATTAAAAAAGAAGAAACAGAATTCTGGTAACCACCAATATTAAAGAAAGAATAACAGATAAATCAACAAAAGGAATGGAGCAGAAACTGTTGGCACTGTCCAAGGAGAACAGGACAGAATGGCTTTTCAGAAGCCAAGTGAAAGAAAGTTTTAAGAATGGGACAGTTAACTGTCAAATCTTACTATATGAGGTCAAGAAAACTAAATGAGCGTCACTCTACTTTTGTTTTAATCAAGAAACCATTGGTAATATTTACCATAGCACGTTCATTAAACTATGGTGGATGGAGCCTCCTTGCCATGGATTGAAGAGGATGGATACCAGGACGCTGGTGCAGTTACCCCGAGTGTGCTAGAGAGGAGTGGAGCTGTGGGAAGAACTGAAGGAAGGACATATGGAGAGAAGAAGGTTAGAAGGAGAAATTACTTTAAGATGACAAAGATCAGGTATGCTGGAATGTTTTCAATCTCTGGAGAATGGCCCAGAGAGACTAAAATGTTTGGGAGGAAGGAGAGAGAGAGAGAGAGAGCGTGCGCTGGGAGACATTAACATTGATTAGAAGGAACAGCGTTTCCATAGGAAGAAAGTAAGTAGAAACATGAATAGTCCAGCAAAGTGGAGACTTATTCCTCTGAAATAAGAGATGTGATTATATCCTGAGAGGGAGGCAGTTATCAAAAAATGCTATGACCTTTACGGTTGACTGGCTAAGAGGGAAAACAGACATTACAGAAACCTACAAATAAATGGAGGTAGGAGCTATGAAAGAGAATAAGGTGTCTTGAAAGAGAATTAACAGGTTGACAATTTAGACTGAGTAAGGGAAGACTTGAGTCAACTTATGCATAAAAAATAAGCAAAAATTGGGGAAAAAATGAGAAGGAGCGTATATCACACCCGACGGAACTGGACACTCAGCCTATTAATAATGATTTAACTAGCTTTTACTTCCTTTTATATTAAAGGCCTCTTAGGGATAGGGACAAAATCTTTTTTTAATTAAATCATAGCTGTGTACATGAATGCATTTATGGGGTACCATGTGCTGGGTTTATGTACAATTTGTTTTTGCACCTTCACAATCTAGAACTACTATGTTTGTTGAAAGAAAATGTTATCTCTGAACCTCATTGCTTAGTAGATGATGGTAAGTTCATTTTTTGTGTGTGGAGACTGAAGTCTCAGCTTTAGAGAAATAGTCTCCAACATCTGCAGACTGGTCTGTTCGATCCTATTTCCTAGGATGCCGTGTACACGTCTTCTCCGAGGATCCACTTACTTGTGGGGTCCCTTCCCTTTCTCCTCTTCACCGTACTCCTTTGTTTCCACGTCTCAGGCTGGCTGCACCCCGACCTCTGTGTGCAGGAGCCTCCATCTCACTTCCTCCTTTCCCGACATCCCTTTGTGCCCACAGCTCTAACTATCACATTTAGGCTTCTGATCTGTATCTGTAGATCCACCGCCTTGAGCCGTGTTTCAGCCTTATCTTTCCAAATGTTTTCAGAAAAAAAAAAAAAAATGACTCAATGTCTCCTCAAATTCCATGTGTCCCAAACTGAACTTCTCATCTTTTCATGGCCCACGTGGCTCTCTTAGCTTGTCAGCACTCTCTGCATCTTGAAAACATTTCTTTGTTTTCTTCCTCTTTCTTAAAAAACCAATCTGTCATACACTTTCCCAGTGAAATGGAAATTACATTCCTTCTCCTTTCTCTGTAGGCTGGTTCGGGCTGAAGGAATTACATGCTGCAATAACTCTCTGCTCTCTGCGCTCCTTAGAGTTGTCATTATCAAATACAAAGTCTGTGCCCGGCTTCCACGCCATTCTTCATGTCAGTGCCTTCTTGGCTGTTGTTTTTATATTGTCTTGCCACAGAAGTCTTTCATAAAATCTGGGTATACACTTTAAGTTCTTATACAAAAATGTATTAAAGTAGTCTGGTAAAGGGTATTCTTTGTAATTATTCTACGCTCCTGCTGAGGCTTCCTTGAAGGTAGATTGTACCTTCTCACTCCATTGACTACACGCTCGACCACTTGACTTACTTTGTCCAGTGAAATATGGAGAAAAGTGTGTGGCTGTGAGGAGCCTAAGATGCATTAATGACTTCTCAGCAGACTGTGCTCCTGTCCTGCGCCTTGAGAAGAACAAATCCCGGCTAGTTGTATTCCTTTGGCCAGGCTCCTGGAGTGAGAGACCCTTGGGCCTGCCCTGAAATGAATCTATAGAGACAGAGCTTCTCAGAATCTCTGCAGATACATGGGAGGGGTATATGGACTTGCTGTTGGTGGTCAAAAAGCATCATCATGGAAATAGCTGGCTGATACACAATCATTCGGGAAGCCAAGTCTACAATCACAACCCGGAGCATGACCTGGACGTCTAGTTTTTATCTAGCTATTGAGCTTTGGGATAAATATTTTGAAATGTTTGATTATAGAAAAGATTTGTTTTAGGTGTTGGAAAAGCTGAATTTGTTTAGTTCAACATCGGCATAATTTCAAGTTCATTTTGCCAAACTGATATTTCCGTTCTCACCAGAATTTAAGTTAGCAGAAGTTAACTGGTAGAAATTTTCTTTCAATGGTAGAAGAAATCAGTAAAAATTAATTTGGTAGAAATTAACTTTTTTTCCTCAAAATTTTCTGATTAAATAGTTTCTAAATAGGTTTTCCGATACCCATCTTGAGACGTATAGAATTTCCCTTAATCACACTTAAAATTGGTTCTTTAGTCTTGCTCTTTTAAACACAAGAGATCCTTTATCAACCCTCCAAAGTCTATGAAAGCCACATTTATGTTTTCAAAGACCTTTTATTCTTCATAGGATAAACTTGATTAGTTTTGTGAACACTTTTCCAGAGCAGTCCTTTTCCAGAGTGCGCTATTTCTTGCTTTTCTTTTGTGTCTTTCTGAGGTCCTGGCTAAGGTCGAATTACCAACCTCGCAGAAGGGACACTGACAGATATTCACGGGACCCTTCCAAGATCCAGGAAATAGTGTCAAATATTATCTTTGATGTATGACTATAATTTGCCAGAGAATCTTTGCAGGTTATTGGCCTTATAAGTAATTCTCTTGAGCCAGTTGAATTTCTGCAGATTTGGGGCTCTCAACTACCAGGGTTCAGTGAGTGGGGCTCTCACTGAATCAAGGTTTCAACTGGAAAACAGCGCAGAAAAGCCAAGATTGCGTGTTTGTGGATTTATTTTCATATTCTTTCTTTCCATCATGTATTGAGCATCCCCCTCCTCAAGTCATAGGAGCCACAGACTGTACCATAGGTTAGATCAAATCCGATAAATAAGGGCGATTTGATAAGTCAGAGGCCTCAGTCGAGGCAGAATCATCTGTTCTGAAGTGCTGATGAGTGTCAGTTGAAAGAGAAAAGAGGTGTGTTAGACCTTCAAAAAAGCATAGGAAGTAGATGAAGGGAATTAATTGGCAATCAGCCATACAAAAGGTTTTCAATCCGCAAAAGTGGAAATCATTTCTGAAATCTTTTGGAGGCTGGTATGAAACACTGTGTCAATAAAACTAAAATTGAAGCTGGCTGTTGGAAAGCATGCTAGAACACTGTTAAAATGTCACATCCTGTTCCTCCGTCCCTATTTGTTCAAGCACGAATCACTTTGCTACTGACAAAGCAGTTTTTTGCTCTCTTATGAATACGGATTTTTCTCGTTTACACAAATTCTAAGTGATAAAGGCTCACTTCTTTTAATTTTTTACCCTGTGGGTCAAATTCGCTGGCTGCTTGTTTTTGAAAAAAAATGTTTTATTACAAAACAGCTGCATCTGCCTGTTTATGTATTGTCTGGGGCTGCTTTCCTTCCAAAGACGCAAAGGTGGGCTGTTTAGACAGAGACCGTATAGTCCATGAAACCTAAAATTGTTACTATCTGGTTTTCTAGAAAATATTTACTGACCCCTGCTCAAGTCTGTAGCCTTCACACTTTGTTGACTGTTTCCTGAAGAAATAACTACCTTTTGCATCCTTACCAGTATACAAAAGTACTTGCAAACAGGAATTTCTGGAAAAATGTTTCATGCAATAATCATTACTCAACACATTCTTCCCCCCAACTAATCCTATTCTCTTTTAACTTTAAAAAAACATTACTAACTTTTAAGTGCTTCACACTGTCTCAGCTTCTGCTTTGAGACTCTGAAATCAACATTTCTGCAAATATCAACATCACCCATCTCTTTAGAGTATTGATCTTAGTTTAGCAACGCATTTAACTTAAAATAGAAATTTTATTATCTTTGCTAATATTAGCATGCCAGAACTACAGAGTCGGACATCTGACACACTACAATAAGGGAAAAGATTGGAAGGGACAAGATGCAATCTGTGAGAACATTAGGATGCTACCAACTTAATGACCTAAGATTGTTAACAAGGCATCCTTAGGAATCTAATTAATTTCAAACAGGTAGCCTACATGCTTGAGAATTTGGCTCAACTCCATGTGCTATTGTTAAGTTTTTCATTTATATGAAATGAGCACCGCATAGACTACCTAAAGACCTAAATCCAAAATAAGAGATAAACTTGAATCACTGTCAAAATCTTTATTTTTTTCTTATTCTTTCCTGCATCCATGTGTTGGACATGTATTCATTGAGACCACTCTTTATTCTAAACACTGTAGGTGTCATTTGTAAAAAGCACACAGTACAAATTGTAAAGCCTACTGTTCAACATAAAAGATATAAATTAATCAAATAATCACACCAAACTGCATTTGATAAAAGATACGTGTGCTTTGAAGCATATAATAGGGCAATTTGACCTAGCCAGGGAGGTCAGTGGTGACTTCCATGAAGAAATCATGATTGAGCTGCTATCAGATGGAATTCAAGAGCTGAAGAGGGCAGGGATGAGTGAACCCTCACAGGATAATGGTGTCTTCCTGAAAATAGACTCTGGCTTTCTCCTCAACCATTGCTATTGTTCCATTTCTTCAATCTTCTAGTGGCATTTAAAATTAATTATTTATTTTTCTCTCCACTACGTTTTGTCTACATGATGGAAAGAACATGGCTTAAAAACCCTATCATGTGCCTGTCTATTTATTTAAATATTTCTGTATAAGATACGTTCACATTCGTGGAAATTGTTCATTTAGATTAAGTCCTAGACAGTTTCCTTACATAGTTCTATAAATCATCATGGAGACATGACCTTGGTTTTTCAATCAGCCAGTATTTATGGTTTGGAAATGCTTCCTAGTGAAGCCAATAGGTTCAGAATCACTGACCATGGATTTATGGTTGCGTTTATTATGGCAGGCTCGGTCTCTAGAATGAGAGCAAAGTAAATTTGCTGCAAAAAATGGATTTTCTTGCTGAGATCTAAAACTTTTCCTGTTTATTTTTGTAGTCTATAGAAGTTTCCTTTGGAAAAACCACTGACAAGCAAATTGCATATTTAGTGCTTATTTAAGAGTGACTCATCTGCTTAGATTCGGATCCTTAATATTTTGACATGCCTAGAATTTTTCTTTTTTGCTTATATAAAGAATGGACCAACAAACAAATTTGAATTCACACAAGTTGTTTTTGTGGCCATACTTCCATGTGAGGACTACAGGGTAAGTGAGCAGGTGTATGGCTGTTTTGGTGGAGATGAAGAGCAGAATTTGACTATAGGAAATGGTCTGAAGTACTGAAAGTGCACAGAAACTCAGTAGGACTCTATGTAGTATCGATAGTAGAATAAAATACTAAATAGTTCAAGTTTACCGGTAGGTGTAGTGAGTAGCACCAGTAAGTACTGCCACTAAGACTATGTTAATGACTTTTCTTTTTTTATTGGATTGTTTACATTCTAGTATCTTGATAATTTAAGAAGTTAAATAGATTAAAGACTTCCTTAAAATGAGCTTCAAATAGGAAGGCCGTATATATTCACTTACAGAGGAAGAAGGTTCAGTGAATATTTGTTTCTTCCCTTCTGCACCCTCAATGACCTACCCTTCATAGGAAAATGCGGAGAATTATAGTTAAATATAACTTCTAAGTGGGTACACGGGATTACAATAAATTCAGTGATTTAGAAATGTGATTTTCCTTGGGATCATTGCACTAGGATGTTATCTCCATCAGCTATGATTTGAATATTCCAAATGTTTTCCTTGCCTGGGTCAAGACTGGTCTTTGCTGGTAAAAAGAACAACACAAGAAAACATCTCAATCCTTGAATTCCTGAGTTGCAGCGCTTGGGCTGTCATGGAGGCCTGTTACCATTAGATGGCGCTCGGCTTCTGTCGCAAAAGTCAGCGAGTTGTGAGTTCTTCAGCCACTGCTCATTACCATTCATTTTAAGGGGGTGAAAAGCAGTGTTCAGAGAAAAGGAATCTTTGTTAGCACAAAGCCTCTGAATCTCTGAGAGACAAAATTATGTTTCTAGTTCATTTAAAACCTAGTTAGTGATCTTTGCATTTTGCAAGTTAACTCACTGGAACTTTAAAAAAAAAAAGGCACCTCCATTTATTGGTTAACTAGTTACCCTCTGCTTTTTATCAATCCATTGGCATTTTATGTGGGAGCATGAAAAAAGCAGCTGATATTTTCATGCATTTTGAAGGAAGAATAAAATGACTGGTTCTCTGCTTTGCTTGTTCACAGATTCTTGTAAGCCTCAGAAACGGATACTACGGTTGTTTGTAAAACCCGATCCAAACAAAGGGAGAGATCAAGGATGCTTCCCTATAACGTCGACACATGTATCGCACTTTCAAGAACGGATGAGGCTGCAGGAGAGGGCTTTAGTTTAGCATTTCAGTGCTAAAATGGATGGTCCTATTTAATTTTCCACACACAATATCTTTCCTCAGTGAAGAATAGCTTAATATTACTAATCTCACGTATGTAGCAGCCTTAAAAGGCCAAAGCAACACGGATATTTCCAAAGCAGACTGCGGTCCCTTTTCCTGCCCACGCGGAGAGTGACTGTGCTGGTAATGTCACGCTATTGCTTTAGTCGGAGTCTGCGTCATTCTCTGCTTCACGTGAGCTGTAGACAGGCATCGTGGGTGAAGTGACGAGGGAGTGCAATGATGAATTAATGTCCCGGAGGTCTTGAAACTAATAACAATGAAAGGAAGGTTTGCGTGGCCACCGGGTTCCCAGGGTTGTGGTATGAGATGCGACTCTGGGGGTGTCTGCTGACAGTAGCTCTATGGAAGGGTGGAGGGCAGAGTTGTTTCCTCTAATGCAGAAGATAAAGAACAAGAAAAAGCAGGACACACCTTTGCTTGTAGGATAGCTCAATGAAATGAGGAGCAAAACATATGCTCAGTATCTATATAGATAAATGTAAATTTCTCTTTTTCTCAAGTATTGCACTATATAAAATATCTGTACCGGTCGTAACTTTACTATTTGTTTTTGATTGACTTTTTTTTTTTTTTTAACAGAAAGTGTACATATTAGTTGTGTGCTAAGTTGCTTTTTATAAAACACATGGATTAATCAGCAGAGATGGACCCCAAAAGTCCTTTTCTAAGTTTTTGTAATCCTAGGAGATATTAGTGTGAAAAACAGACCCAAAATAGACAGGAGGAGCTAATATAATCTTGGTTATGTCTTTTTCTGCTTATTCTTTTGTCCGTTTTCAAACTCTTACAAAGTACCACTTTATACTAAGCACTATATAGGGCTTGGAGCCTAACAACGGGGAGACAATGACAGTCCCTTCTCACAAAGGTGCAGACATGGACGTTTCTGTACCAGCAATAATGCGTGCGACAAGATCTGAACTGTTGTAGAACTGGAACAGTGGTCCTTAATTATAATTATTAGCCTGGAGGGTTTGAATGAAAGATAAACTTACCACCAAATATATGTTAAAACCATTTCATTTACAGGGAATTTATAAACCAGGAAATATGTAAGCTTAGAAAAAAGAGGTTGAGTGTCTTTCTTTTGTTTGAAAGATGATTCCTTCTGTCTAGCATAGATATGGGGGAAAAACCAGGATACAGGAGTTTAAGAGAGGCTGAGCAGGGTTCCACTATTCACACAGTGACTTTACAGTTTATTTTTAAAAGTCAGTTGGATTAATTATGCCTTTCCACAGTGCAAATATTTTCACCAATATCAAATCATATTTTCATACATATCAAAACATATTTAAATGTTTTTTAATACATATTAAGTGTATTCAAGGAAAATAGAAATACATTTAGACAACCTGAGCATCTTGTTTTCTCCATTCAGACAGATATTTGAGAACTCACTGTATTTCACACAACTTATTTTCACTACCAATATCCTGAAACAGAAACATGCTTATTTAATGAAATGTTAATCTGAAAAAATGAGTGTCTTATATAATATTTGTGGTCTTTGAAATGAACAAATAACCACATGCTATAATGTTATTGTACTTGGTCAAACAAAGACACACGTACATTCACATGCACATAGAGAGTGTTTAGTTCATGAACTGGTTTGAAATTTGCTCCATGATTTTGATGGGTACTTTGTATTGCTCTCGTGTGAAACAGTTTCAATAACCCTTATTGGTAAAGCACTTGGATGTCATTGGTTGAAAAGTGCAATTGACTGTGAGAGCAGGCTTCAGAGCCTTACAATTGAAAGTAACCATACATATTATCTTTGCTGGCATAACTGCTGAGATCATTTTTATACAGAAAGGCAGCTCTTTCATTTTGTAAACATTTTAAGCTAGGTGCTTCAATAATGAATCTTAGATCAGTAGAAAAATTGGTTGCAATAATAACCTACATACCAATCACTATTTGAATGCTCTGATAGCTTTCTCTATTTGCCCTAGAGTAAGAAAGGATGAATATTTTGAAATAATTATTTATGTATCCTCTTCGGAATTTATAGTAATCACATTATAAGGGATAAAACATGTAGGTTTATTGGAAAAAAGTTATTTGCTCCAAAGATCTCTGATAACACAGATCTCTATTAACATTTTAAAGTTAAACAGGTATTCTGGGGTGTATTCAGGTATTCAATTTACCAGTCACAGAAAGAGGAGCTTTTTGTATTGTTGGGAATGTTGTTTTATTACCCATCAGCCGGAAAGAAAATCAGCCTGAAAAGGTAAAGTTAAAGTAAATTAAACTTTTGGGGATCAACGTAATTTTTTTCAATCAGAGGAATTTCTCTGAGCAGATGGAGAAAAAAAGACACTAAAAGAATTGGAAGCTGCACTATAAGTACACAGATGAACACGTAAATGACTCACAAATAGTAAATGAAAATTGGGTGACTTTCAGGTGGGAGCTGCTAACAGGCTCTGATACAGTGTTGACCTCTTTTAATGGAAGTTTTAAGAGAGGGCTGGAGGTGATGAAGGGTCATTCAATGGGATGTCAGCGACTCCTCAGTAGTACTCTGGGTGGGCTACTAAGATTGTGTTGAAGGATGATGCAGAAGACGCATCAATCAGCAGGGCAGAAGGCAACGGCCTGGCCAGTCGTTTTCTGCAGCTGCTCGGAAACTGTACAAAATACAAAAAGTCAGATCATTTGTCTTGTGTTTTTATTAAGATATAATAACAGCTCCTAATATTTTTTGCAGTGTGCTATAATTTAGAGCCCCATCTTATAATTAGAACTCTATATTTGGAGTTATAATTTTCCACATTAATTTAGTAAGGATATAAAAATGTTTTCATTTTTGTCTTAAAATGTACTTCTATGCTTGATGTGTTTAAAAAATTCACTTACATTTTACCTGGGGTCTGAGAAATAATGGAAACCTATTTTTTTTTGAAGAGAGTCTCACTCTGTCACACTGGATAGAGAGCTGTGGCGTCATAGCTCACAACAAAACTCTTGGGCTTAAGAGCTCCTCTTGTCACAATCTCCCAACTAGCTGAGACCTCAGGTCCAAACACAATACCCAGATTATTTTTCTATTTACAGTAGAAGCAGGATCTCACTGGTCTCATTGCTCAGGCTGGTCTCAAACTCCTGAGTTCAATCAATGCAGCTGCCTTGGCCTTGGAAAGTGCTGGCGTCACAGGCTTGAGCCACCGCACCTGCCTGAAAACCTATCATTTGAAAATATAGTTTGTTCTCGTGTATAGGAAAAGCTGGGGAGAATAAAAGACATTAAGGTTGTATATAAAAGATACATTGGGATTACATTTATATTATTGATTACACTTTTTCTCAAGTATACAGTTTAAAAAAAAACACACAAGCAATTAATCATGGTAGATTACACTCATTTTGTATTTCGCCAGCTATAGCAAGTAGTTATTAAGAAGTCTGAGATCCAATTGTTTTTCTAAAGGAAACCTTGTAATATCTTCTGCGTATGTGATTTTTGTAATACACATTGGTAAATGTGATTATTTATACCAAGAAAATATTTTTGCATACCTCTCTTTTTTTATAATTATACATTTAAATACATATTTATATTTAAATATATTTATATTTAATATATATTATATTTTTAATATATTGATATTCCTAATATGATACCATTACCAGTCCTACCATTTGTCTTGTTTAATCTACATATGCATAATTACAAATAATCCTAATTATAATCACTATACATGCATTATTAACTGGATAAAAATTTAAGAATAAACAGGATTAAAATATTCAGTTAAAATAATTCTAACTAATTTATGTAAAACAACAACATATAAGAACTGGATATTAAAAACAAATGAATAAAAAAGAACTGGATATTATTACAATTTTTATTTTATAGGAAAGTTTTAGTTATATATAGGTTACATACCTCAGTATTTGTAAAGAGCAAAATTTCTATCAGTAATTTAATTCTCCAGATGGAATTTTCTTTAGCAATGAGAAATATTAAAAAGAACTTGAGATACTGGCAAGACATATAACAGTGATATGATGTACTTGTCAGTATTGAAATGGTTCACTGAAAGCAAAAGAAAATATAGCATTATGCCTTTAATAGTCATTCAGTATTCTAATATCTTACTATCCTCTATTTTAATAAACAGAAAATAAAAAATTCAGAAATAACTAGCAAGGCCAGTGAATATTTTATATCAAAATGATTTGAAACAAATATCTTTCTTATAAAAGCTACAAACCAGTCACAATATGACATAAAATGGCTTATAACATTCCAGCCAAGAAAACTTAGCCACACATTTTTGCATTGACTATAAACTTCATTATACAGTGTCCTTTGGATGATAGTCTTACTTTTCTTGCCCTCTTTATCTGTTGCCTGATGATCTCAATGAAGGTATTAAGTTTAGGATTCCTAATTCACAGGAACTTTTAGCACTGCCCTAATTAAACATCTCTTATATAGTTAATTGAATAATAAATGTAATTAGGTGTGACAGATGATATTTCTTTAGCTAAGACTTGAAGTTATATTATCTGGGTCCTGCATGCCCAGCCTCATGCAATTGGGGAAATGCCGTTTGTACAGCCCTATCCATCTGATAATTTAATTAGAATTCAGGAAAAGTGGGATATCCTGAAGTATCATGAGTCTTCATTGGAACTTTGTATTTCTGCAACTTCGTAACTGTAACTGTGACATGCCTATCACATGTTCATTAACGACTGCACACATACTTGCATTAATTAAACTGATTCTACTTAAATTCAGGTAGTCAAAGGAACAGATTGAAAATGATGATAAATGTTGCTAGCACTTAATCTTATCAGAGAAGGGCCTTGAAATGATATAAGAATGGATATATTCCTGAAAGGGAAGAAGAACTTTCCAAAGGAATAGACGTCATACTGGAGGATACCATAGATGAAAACTTCTCAAAGGTCACTAAAGATTCTGAAATACTCCTTGTAGGAGAAAATTGAACTCTGGGTCATCTCAACACAAGGAGAGCATTTCCAAAACACATTGTAATGAACTTGTCCAAAGTCAAGATGAAAAAGAAAATTCTACAAGCAGGCAGGAGAAAGCACCAATTGACCTACAAGAGCAGATCCATCAGGGTTACAGTAGACCTCTCAGCTGAAATATTCCTACCAGGAAGACAATGGTCATCTACCTTTATTATTCTTAAGCAAAGCACTTTTAAGCCCGCAATTCTGTATCCTCTAAATTAAGCTTGAAAATTGATGGAAAAGTCAAATCTTTTACTGATATGTAAACATTGAGGAAATTTGCTACAACAAGACCAGTTCTACAGGAAGTACTTAGACCTGTTCTACACGTTGATTAAACACAATGGACCACAAGCAAAGTAAACACTCACAAACTACAGGACAAAACCTAGCTTCCACAATGGTACCAATGGACTTTCACAAAGTAAGAACAGAATTCTACCAAATATGTCAACTCTCTGATTTAATGTGAATGGCTTGAATTCCCCACTGAAGAGATACAGGTTGGCTCATTGAATACAAAAGCAGAAATCATTCATATGTTGTTTATAATGTCTCCAGGAACCACATCTAATCTTGAAAGACAAAAAAAGAAAGCTTAGAGTGAAGGGTTGGAAAGCAATATTTCAGTCAAATGAAAATTGGAAGAAAGGAGGGGGGGTCTCAATCTAATTTTCAGATGCTAGTGAATTTAAAGCAACTAAACTTAGACAAAGATGGTCACTTAAAACTTGTCAAGGGTTAAAACAATAGGATATTTGAATTCTAAATATTTATACACCCAACCTAAATGCTCCCAGATTCATGAAACAGACCTTAATTTGCCTGAGTAGTATTCAATAACACCATAATATCTAGGGACTGTAATATCCCTGTGACAGAACTGTATAGATCCTCTGAACATAAACTAAACAAAGATATAAGGGGCTTAAATGTGAGTCTAGAACAAACGGGTTTGGTGCATATATACAGAATACACCATCCCAAAGCTAAGGAATGTACATTCTTTTTATCAGCCCATGAAACATACTCCAAATAGATCATATCATGAACCTGAACAAAATTAAAATAATTGAAATTATACCTTGTATCTTCTCAGAACACAAGTAAATAAAGGTGGAACTCAATTCCAACAGAAATTTTCATTACCACACAAAGCATGGAAATTAAACAACCTTATATTGGGTCAAGGAAGAGATAAAGGAGGAAATTGTTAAATTCTTCAAACATAACAACAATGAAGCTACAATCTACTAAAACCTGTAGAATAATGCAAAAGCAGTCCTGAGAGGGAAATTTATTGCATTAGATGTCTATATGTAAAAAAACAGAAAGAAAAATGCATCAATAACCTAATGAATCATCCTAAAGATATAGAAAAGGAAGATCTTTCTTTCTTTCTTTCTTTCTTTTTTTTTTTTTTTTTTTTTTGAGACAGAGCCTCAAGCTATCAACCTGGGCAGAGTGCTATGGCACCACAGCTCATAGCAACCTCCAACTCCTGGGCTCAAGCGAGTCTCCTGCCTCAGCCTCCCAAGTAGCTGGGACCACAGGCGCCTGCCACAATGCCTGGCTATTTTTTTTGGTTGCAGCCATCATTGTTGTTTGGTGGGCCTGGGCTGGATTCGAACCTGCCACCTTAGGTGTATGTGGCTGGCACCTTAGCCACTTGAGCCACAGGTGCCAAGCCGAAAAGGAAGATCAATCAAATCCCAAACCTAGCAGAAAAAAATAAGTAACCAACATTAAATCAGAAATAAATAAAAGTAAAAACAAAAGAATCATTCAGAAAATTAATGAACAAAAAGCTGGTTCTTCAAAAAGATAAATAAAATTTATAAACCATTGACAAGATCAACAAGAAAGAGGAAAGTAAAATCTCTAATAATGTTAATCAGAAACAATAAAGGGAAAATAACAACCAATACCACACTTACACAATAGATAATCTCTGACTACTTCAAGAAATTCTATGCCAAGAAATCTGACAATGTGGAGGAAATGGACCAATACTTGGAATCACACCATTTTCCCTAGATTTAATCAAGAAGAAAGAGAACTCTTGAACAGGCCAATATCAAGCACTGAGGCTGAAGAAACAATAAAAAACCTTCCAACAACAAAAAAAAAGCCCCAAACCAGATGGCTTCACATAAGACATTGACAAGGAAATTTCTCAATGTAACACATTCTGTGAAGCAAACATCACCCTGATACCAAAACCAGGAAAGGACCCAACTAAAAAGGAGAACTACAGATGAATTTCACTAATGAATATTGGTGCAAAATACTCAATAAAATATTAGGTAATAGATTACAACTGCATATTGAAAATTTATACTTCACAGTGAAGTGGGCTTCCTCCCAGGGATGTAATCCTAGTTTAATATATGCAATTCCATAAATGTAATTCATCATATTAATAGAAGGAAAAGAAAAAGTCAATAGGATCCCCTCAATAGATGCAGAATAAGCATATAACAAAATTCAGCATCTTTCTAACAGGAACACTTAAGAATATAGGCAAATGGAGTAAAACTGAATGCAGTAAAGCTGAATGTTTTCCACTTAAACCTGGAACCAGACAAGGATGTCTGCTATCACCACTACTATTCAATATAGTTCTAGAAGTGCTAGCCAATTCATTCAGGCAAGAGAAGGATGTAAAGGGCATCCAAATGGGAGAAGAGAAGGTCTTCTTTGCAGAGGATATGATCTTATAATTAGAAAACCACAGAGACTTAACCACAAGGCTCCTGTAAGATGTTACTCCTGTAACATCTCAGGGTATAGAATTAATGTCCACAAATCAGCCTTTGTATATGCTGTTAATAGCCAAGTTGAGAAGCTAATAAATGACACAATTCCCTTTACAGTAGCTTAAAGAAAATTAAATACCTAGGACTGTACCTAACAAGAGGGGTTTAAAGAACCTCTTAATTATGAAGCTCTAAGAAAAGAAATAGCAGAAGAATCAATATTGTTAAAATGTCAATACTACCCAAAGCAATCTACATATTCAGTGCAATCACCATTAAAATATCAACATCATACTTTGAAAAATTGGAAAAAATACTTCTTCATTTCATATAGAATCAGAAAAAAATGCAAGGCAATTTTCATTAATAAAAACAAAGCCATAGGCATCACTCTACCAGACTTTAGGTTACATTAAAAGTCTACGGTAATCCAAACAGCATAGTATTGGCACAAAAATGAAGACATAGACATATGGAATAGAATAGAAAACGAAGACATGAAAGCAGTCTCTGATTGCCATCTGATGTTTGATAAACCTAAAGGAAAACATACACTGGGAAAAAGAATCCCTATTCAATAAATGGTGCTGGGAGAACAGGATAACCACACATAACAGACTTACCTTTTACCACTTACAAAAATTTACTCAAGATGGATAAAAGATTTTAATCTAAGACATGAAATGAAAAAAAAAATGTAAAAGAAAATGTGGGGAAAGCTCAGGATGATATCAGACTGTGGAAAGATTTTTTTTTTTTTCGGTTTTGGTTGGGGCTGGGTTTGAATCCACCACATCCAGCAAATGGGGCCTGCACCCTATTCCTTGAGCCACAGGCACCACCCAGACTAGGGAAAGATTTTACAAAGAAGACATCAATGGCAATTGCAATAAGAACAAAAATAAATAAATAGGACTTAAGTAAACTGAAAAGTTTCTTCACAGCTAGGGAAACAACAAGTCAAACAAATAGACAACCCTAACAATGGGAAGAGATATTTGCATATTGCAAATCTGACAAAGGGTTGATAACTAGAATCCACAGAGAATTCAAATTAATCAAAAAAAGAGCCAACAATCTCATCTATCGTTGGGCAAGAGATATGAACAGAACCTTCACTGAAGAAGACAGATGAATAGATAACAAGTGTGAAAAAATGCTCATAGTCCCTGATCATCAGAGAAATGCAAATAAAAACCACACTGAGATGTCACCTAACCCCAGTGAAAATAGCCCACATCACAAAGTCTCAAAGTTGCAAAGATGTCACCTAACCCCAGTGAAAATAGCCCACATCACAAAGTCTCTGCATGGATGTAGAGAGAGTCAAACACTCTTAGACTATTGGTGAGACTGCAAACTAACATAGCCTCTTTGGAAAGAAGTATGGAGAACCCTCAAAGAACTCAATTTAGACCTCCAATTTGATCCCACAATCCCATTACGAGACATCTACCTAGAAAAAAAAATTATTTTATCATAAGGACATTTTCACTAGGTTGTTTATTGCAACTAATTTACAATCACCAAGATGTGTAAACAACCTAAATGCCCACCAACCCAGGAATGGATTTAAAAACTCTAGTATATGTATATCATGACATACTATTCAATAATAACAAAATCTTTTATGAGACCTTACATCTTTTGTATTAGCCTAGATTGAGTTGAAACACATTCTTCTTAGTACAATATCATAAGAATGAAAAAATATCTAATGTACTCAATGCCAGTATGAACACAGTAGTTGATCTAACCCACATAAGTGAAAACTTCAATTAAATTTAAGTTGGGGAGAGGGAAATGAAGGAGAGGGGAGAGAGGAGGAGGAGAGAGGATTGGTGTGTTCCCACTTAATGGGTACAATGTAAGGGTATATGGCACACCTTTGGGGTGCAGGACACAGCCACAAGAGGGACTCTAACTAACATATGTAAATATTGTGATCTAGTTGTTTGTACCCTCACATTAAACTTAAATTTTAAAAAAAGCAGTGAAAAAGAAAAAGAAAATCTGAAAATCGAAATTAAATTTTCACTTTAGTTAATAATAATATATAAATATTGATTCCTTAATCCTGACAAAAGCAGCACAGTAATGCAAGATGTTAATAACATGAGAAATTGAGTGTGGGGTATATGGGGACTTTCTGTACTTTCTTTGCAAGATTTCTTTCAACCAAATCTACTCTTTAGTGACAGATTATTAAAAACGAATATTAAAGTTTAAAATTAATTTTTATCTCAGAAAATCTGTGCAATGCTGGGTTGTGATTTGAGTTTTTAAATTTATGATTATTTTATTATAGCTTATAAGTGGTCAGAGAAGTTTGCAAACTCATTGTAGAAAAGGTGCTATAAAACTCATTGCTAAATATCACTATGGTCACCTTTGAGGTACTCCTTATGGGAAGCTACGCACTGATGCCAGTGCCTAGTCCACTTTTGAAACCATTTTTGAGGTCTGACAATTAAGTTTGAGGACTCATCCTAGAAAAAGTGCTACAAATCTCATCACTGAATACCACCATGGAAGTGCTCCCTTTGGCCGCTTGGTGACCATGAACTTATTGTCCAACCTCATATAATAGGGAACAATGAATATTTAGCATCCCCATGGAATCCTTTTAAATAATAAACAGTCTAAATTAATTTATAATGCTATAATAGCATACCTGAAACTGGGAAACTTACAAATAACAGAACATTTATATTCTACGGTTATAGGGGCTTGGAAGTCCAAGGTCGAGATGCTGGGAGGATCAGTGTCTGTTAAGGACTGCTCTCTGCTTTAGGATGGTGCCCTGTTGCTGTGTCCTGTCATGGTGATAAACATTGTGCCTTAAAAGGATGGAAGGAATGGAAGGGGTGAACTCCCTCTCCTATGCCATTTTATAAGGCTCCAATTCCATCTCCCGAAGACTTCACCCTTTCATACTGTTACACTGGGGATTAAGTTTCCACATAATTTTGGAAGGGATAATAAACATTCACACCATAGAATGAATTACTATTTTTTTGATCAGACAGTTTATAGTGAATTTCATTGTTGAATTTTTCCAAAGACTTTCTGTTCTGCACCTCCACAGTTGACTAATGCCCTACATTGACCACCTTTCTAAGTTGATCTAATTTTTATAGATTAGACATGCAGCACAGGCCTTGTTCCTTATGTTGACCACCTCTGTATGTTGACCAGTTTGTTACTGTCCTAGGGTGGTGAACTTACAGAGGTTCTACTGTGTATAATGAATCTATAAAGAGGCTCGGCGCCTGTGGCTCAAGTGGCTAAGGTGCCAGCCACATACACCTAAGGTGGTGGGTTCAAATCCAGCCCAGGCCCACCAAACAACAATGATGGCTGCAAGCAAAAAATGGCCAGGCGTTGTGGCGGGCGCCTGTGGTCCCAGCTACTTGGGAGGCAAAGGCAGGAAACTCACTTGAGCCCAGGAGTTAGAGATTGCTGTGAGCTGTTATGCCACAGCACTCTACCCAGGGGGACATCTTGAGTCTCTGTCTCAAAAAAAAAGAATCTATAAAGAAAAAGGTACACAGATTTTATTATTGTTATTTTTGGTAAGCTAAAAATAATCTTAAGCAAAGTGATAATGCAAAAGGAAAATGAGGAGAACATGTAAGAATAAGTGAGATATAAGAACAATCAAGGAACTTAATTTAGGAGTGGTCCTAAATTTAACATGGAAATATGAAGATGTTATCAGAAACTTGTTTGTAGAAAGTGATTAATTCATAAGATAATAAATATAAACAGTCAAAGCATAAATATATGTTTAACTTTGCCAGGTATTTAATAAATAAAAATGTATGATTATTATTTCTATTCAAATAAATGATTAAAAATTAATAGTACTGACAAATATACCTTGAAATATGTATACTCTTACTATTTGGGGATAAAAATTGATACATTTCTAGAATAAAGATTAACAAATAAATTAATGACTTTTGACTCCCAGGAATATGTACATAGGAAATAATTAGAATAAAGCTTTCAAATAGGTATGCTTAAGGAGGCTTTTTTTTTTTTGCTGTTTTTGTCCAGGGCTGTGTTTGAACCCACCACCTCTGGCATATGGGGCTGGCGCCCTACTCCTTTGAGCCACAGGTGCTGCCTGCTGAAGGAGGCTATATTTATAAGAATGTAAAAGTGGAAATGACCTAAATGATCAGCAGTAACAAATAGTTATATAAATTACACTACATCTATCTAAGAGATAGTTTTCAGTGGTAAAGATAATTATGTGTAATAATATTTAATAGCAGACCATAAATGCTAACTGAAAAACAATAGTATACAAAATTGCATATAAAATATAAATTCAATTAAACTTTACATACCAAAAATTAACTGGAAAGAAACTCAACTTTTTAGTAGTGGTCATCTCTGAGAGGTATCAACAGAATTATGGTGCGATTATGGAGAGAGCTATGCCTTGGAGTTTGGGTTAAATGTTCATAGCAATGGCCTCTAATATAATGGGAGAGAGAAGATTTCTGTATTCAAAGGTAGGACCATAACATATGACCTTAAACTTCTTGTTTGCTCCCAGAGGAAGATCCAGGTTTGGGGAGGCCTCAGGCTTATACAATTTTGGCAGCTCCCTTTAAAAATAATGTATATTTATGAATATAAAATTAGACATGGGGCTTTGGAAGATATCCAAGGCAGTGAAGGTTCCCGCAACTCATGTGTTATTAACCACACGGTAAATCTATCTCAGCTGCCATAAAAGGTGAGGGGAGGGGTTCAGCTGATGCCAGGTTCAAACAGTTTTATGCTCCTTCCCTCCATCCCCACCTTTTAAGTGATTCAAGGTGGTCCATAATTGATTCCACAACAAAAATAATTGCCACTGCAACTGATACCAGTACTGTTAACATTCTCCCAAGTATAATAAGCCTTTTCCTGTGACAGCTTTCAAGTGGTTATAGCACATAGAAACTGGTGTGTTGAAGTAGGAGTGGGGGGTGGCTCACACCTATAATCCCTGCACTCTGGAGGCCAGGGAGGCTGGATTGTGTGAGCTCAGGAGTTTGAGACCAGCCTGAGTAAGAAAGAACAGGACCCCATCTCTAAAAGCAGCAGGGCATTGTGGAGAGCACTTTTAGTCCCAACTGCTAGGGAGGCTGAGGCAAGAGGATCATTTGAACCCAAGAGTTTGAGATTACTGTGAGCTAGGACGCCTTAGCACTCGTCTCAAAAACTTGATGAGAGCTTCATTACCTTTCTCTTGTTCGGTTATTGGCTATAGAATTTAATCTCACACAAATCTCAAGAACCACTTGAGTGAGAGGTACACATCTCCGAATGTGATGTCATCTCACTCTCTGCTCACTTCGTTTCTGGAAGATGGTGTTCTGTGTGCAGACTCTTGCTTTCTGCATCAAGGGCAAATAGTTGAAGAGCTATGAACTGGTTTCCATTCTTGACATTTTTGCTACTATTTGTTAGTTAAAAACTGTATAGATCTTTTTTTTACCCAAGTCAGTGTCCTTAGGCCTAGGGGAGGTTCCTTTCATAGTCTACCCTTGGGCTGTTTCTCAGTCTTACATTTTAATTTGGTTGTGAGTTTTCATGTTTTTCTGAATAGGCATTTTGGTGGGAAGTTGGATGGGTTGCTTCAGGTCCTGCTAGTCGGATGTTGTAACGGGTTGGACAGTTCTGCTAAATGGTTTTATTTAGTTACTGATGCTTCTCTCTACAATCTTCCCATAGTAGTTCATAGAGGAAATTTAACTCCAAACTACTTCCTGAATCTTTGCCAAATACTTTGAAAACATGAAAGTCTTTAAATTCCAGCCTGCATTTTCCTTATTTGTGAGTTGACCCTATCTTCACCTTAATACACACTCTGTTTGGCGTCTCTCCCAGACCTATTTTCCTTTGCCAGTTTGGCTTCCCATAGATCTTAACTTTTATAATCCACTCTAAGAACTATTCCATCAATCTTTGAAAGTTGCTCCGTCTGCACTTTTTCCCCAAGCCTGCTCTGTCCCATATTCCCGATGGGCTGTGCTTTCAGTACATCTTATGGAAAAAACTATTGAATTAATTAGCAAATGTGATTCACAAAGATTTAGACCTCACTAAGGGATCTGTAGGTTCTGTTCTCTATACTTCTCTGGTACAGTGTTAAGAACTGAAAATTAGTAAAATGTCTTAGAGGTGTAAAAAATCTAGTGACAATCTTTTCATAGCCAAAGACAGTTCTCTGACAGCTCATTTCTAAGACATTCTACTGCTTTCTTCTGCTAACTTCTTTATTGCATGGTGCTAAAAAAATAGATTTTTTTCTTTTTTAAAAAAAATTTGAATCTGGGATAGTTTTCTTTTTCTAGTATATTTTATTTATTTATTTCAGAATATCATGGGGCACACACGTTTTATTTACATACTTTGTTTTTTCTTTTTGAAAAATGATTTGAGGTAGCACTAGGCTTATGGATTCTTGCTGTAGAGTCCGTAAACTTTTTCACTCCATAGTTCACAATTAAACAGTAGAAAAAAATTGAATTGCAACTCACCCCACTATTTTCTATTCTGACGTAAGAGAATTGTATCCTGTATCAAAACATCTTGAAAGTTTGTGTTTGTTGCAAAATATAAATCTCCATAGAGTTATCTGTAAAGTTCACTGCAAACAATGAGAAGGCTGACTTGACTGCATAAAAAAGATCATTTATTTGGAGATGACAAAGTTCACAAGAATACAAATGTGAGAAAACTTGTGAGGTAGCAAGCAGCCACAGTAGATTGCAAAATATCAAGAGAGAAATTGGCTTATAAGAAAGTGACCAGGGCGGCGCCTGTGGCTATAAGGGGTAGGGCACTGGCCCCATATGCCTGAGGTGGCAGGTTCAAAACCAGCCCAGGCCAAAAAAAAAAAAAAGTGACCAAACTCACTGTGGCTCAGAGGGTTTTTAAGACCCCAAGTGTGTAATAATCCATCTCAAGTTACCTCCGGTTTTGTGCCGTGATTTACTTTACCATTGAAGCCTCAGCAAAGAGATGAAATGTGATGATTTGTATGAGAGGTGTTACGGGGAATTCTGAGAAACAGGTGACTATGATAATTAAAGCCCATGAGAATTGTCAGACGTATTGTGGATGATATGAACAAATTTTATTAATGTCTTAATGGACAGAAACAAATTTGAAGGACTTCACGTCTGGGCAAAGATGGAATAATTTTTGCAACAAAGTAAATAGTGATTCTATTGAATTACAACCCAAAGAATATAGTAAATATTATTGAGTACAATATCAATAATAAATAAATGGATGGGTACATTAATAAATGAGGAAAGGAGCACATGTTCCTTACAGGAATATTCCAAATAATACATGTAGATACTCATATTCAGAAGGTAGAGCTTGATTCCTCTCCTTTAGAGTATGGACTAGACTGAAGAAATTACTTAAAAGCATGGTATAGAAAGGGAAGAATGCTGGCTTTACAGTGTGGACACCTGGCAGATGCCATCTGAACCAAGCCGTCAAGGTCAACATTACCGGCGATAGAGCATGTTGATGTCACCTGTCCCTTGCTATGATGTGAGGAAAGGGATAACTCACCTCTGTGGTTTTCTTCCCAAACACCGATAATCCCTGTCTAATCACGATAAAACAGACAAACTCAAATTGAGTGACATTCCACAAACATCTGGCCAGAATTGTTTAAAAGTATCAAGGTAGTGAAATCTAAGGAAAGACTGAGGAAGTGTTACAGACGGGAGGAAACACATGATGTGATGGTAAATACAGTAAGTTATCCTGGATTAAATCCTGGGACCAAAGAAGGACATTAATGAAACAACTGTTGAAATCTGAAGATAGTGTATCATTTAGTGGCCTTGAACCGATGTTAATTTCTCAGTTTTGATAAGGGTACCATGGTTATGTAAATTGTTAATATTAAAGAAAGCTGGGTAAGGTGTATATGGGGACTCTCCATATTTAAAAATAATAAACCAAACATTATTCCCAATTAAAAGTTTGCTAAAAAAGGTTTGTTCAACTTAGAGTAAACTGCTTTTGATTGATTTTGATATAACAATTTAAATTCAGTGGTTCAAATAAATACATATTAACTAAATGATTATGAAGCCAAGATTCCATTTTAGGTACTTGGGTGAAAAATGATGGAAATTGCTTCCTTCATGAAGTGAGGTAGGCAGCCAAAACTAAACTGAGGCAATAAGTGAGTTTTGTTATATGTTAGAAGGGGATAGATACTCGAAAAGTGACCAGTCAGGAAAGACGGCTCTGCTCTAAGCATGGCGAAATTCGGTTTTAGGACGGTCATTCTCATATGCCAGTAAGTAGAAGGTAATTCCAGGCGGGGAGGGAACAGACATGCCCTCCCTGAAGATCCAGGCATGGGCACATTCTAGGCACATGGTTAAGAAGCAGCCAAGTTGCCAGGATGTCAGTAGCCAGGGAGTGGCAGATGTGATGCAGGGTTGGAGAGAAACACCAGAGCCAGTAGGCTTTTGGCAGCACTTGGGCTGGTACCCTGAGGGAGACTGGGAGCCATGTCGGGGTCTGGGCAGAGGGATGCTGGGAGCTGACTTTGGTCTGAAGGGAACTAATGTGCCCTTCAGGAGTAGTTGGTGGGTGAACAAAGCTTAAATTAAAAACTAAAAAACAGAGGTGTATGCGTAATCTGTCATTTATTTATTTATTGCAATTACACCATTTTTTTTTTTAGTGGTCTGAGAAATTAAATGTATGTAAATTTTGCTGAAGCAGAGATCATTATAACAAATCATCTTTGTGAAAAATTTTAAAAATCAAAA
This sequence comes from Otolemur garnettii, assembly GCF_000181295.1. Classification (NCBI taxonomy): domain Eukaryota; kingdom Metazoa; phylum Chordata; class Mammalia; order Primates; family Galagidae; genus Otolemur; species Otolemur garnettii. The sequence goes on from NW_003852447.1 coordinate 9,360,108, forward strand.
GCGATGGTCTGAAATTGTCCCATATAAAATTTTGGATTTTATCTAGATAAAATACTCCAAAAACCCTAACCAAGGAGAAAGAGGAAGAGAGAGGAGAATTTAATATCTGTACTTCTGTCCAGTTTTTAGTGTATTATATACAATTCTATGAATAATACAATTTTTTATTAGACATCTCCAGGTAATGCCATAATTTTTGTTAAAATTAGCTGGTGGGATCAGATATTAAAATACTATAATTCTTAAAGATTGAAACCTCAGAATGAACACTGAGGTATTATCATTATACAATGTAAAATTTAACAACTATTCGATAGATTTAAAAATCGATAAGTAGCAAATAAGCCTAAAGATCTCTTTTCATTTTCTTTCTTCTATTTATTAGTAAATATGAGGCAAGCAAACCCTAAGTTCTTCTATATTGGTTTGATAAAATAGCTTGACCTTACAAATTCCAACAATAACAGATACTAATGGGATTGACGCTTAAACAAATTTTGGATAAAAATCTCAAGTTCTATGCTGTTGCCCTATCAATGACATTACATTTTGCTCTCATTTTTTCCTCTGCCTTCATATTAAATAAAATGTTAGTGTATCATTTGCTAAACTTTCTCACTAGTGATGCTGTCTGTGGAGTCCCCCAGTAAAATTATAACTTCAGTGTTGAATATGTGTTATGAAGTAACGTAGGAATGAGTTAGGAAGTGGCTGCAACTTATTTTTTAATATTCAGTGATACAAAAATAGCTATGCTTATGATTGCCTTTTGGGCAGGAATTTTTGTTAATAAAATGCATTTGGGTAGCTACGTCACTTATTGTAAGATCATATTGTTTTCGATTATTTTCGATCATATATTTTCTAAATGAATTAGAAAAGCAAACACTTCTGTTCTACCTTCAAACGTAATACGCAACATAACAGATGCTATGGCAGAAAAAAGAAATCTTGTTCAGATCCCGTCAGCATTCGTGCTTTTCATCATGTATAGGAAAGCTTGAGGAGTGTTTAGGGAAATGCTGATAAACGGAACTTTAAGAGAAAATCTCATTAGTCATTTTGTTTTTCTTCCTGAGCTGAGTAGAGAAAGGAAGGTGAGTAGAGGAACCTGGAGTTTAGCTCTCACATTGAAGCCCAGCTTACATATAGTTGAAGGCCTTTGTTCCTTTCCGCTCACCTCTGGCACCGCTTTGTGATTTTCTGGTGGTTCATCCATATTAATATGCCTAACGACAGACACTCTGAGAAGGGGAGAAGGAGCCCTTTCCCTTTGACACAGCGGCTGAGGACGACGGCACAAAGCGTGTCTTTCAGTGTGTATCTGCATGGACTCTGGGTCTGAAAGGATGATATATACTTCTACTTGATGCCTGCAAGATTCAAAAGGCCTTTTCAAATATTCATGTCCTTTTTTTTTCCTCCTTTTTATTCTCTACCAGGATGTGTTATGTGATGAGAAGAATGTCAGAGTCTCTAGAGTTTTATTTTTAAGTTTTCGTCTTGCCTGAGGGAGAAAATATATTGGAAATTTCCTGGTCAAGCTGTTCACATTTTCTCATAACATGTCTAATAATTGTAAATCAGTTTGTTGAAATCATTTAGCTGGGTCTTGCCTATTGACTGTGATAGATTCGGAAGTGAGTTATTGGGCAGCGCCTGGCATTCAGTCGGTAACACCTGGGGATGACAGTCCCTGTGCGTTGTCTGTTACCATCAAGGAGAAGTCACAGGAGTTACAAAGAGGAGGGATTTTTTTTTTCTTTTCTTTTTTTAAAGTTGAATTCTGATCATAGGTCCCTGATCTTGTTTCATCTTGGGCCATAACTTCTTCATGTATGATGCATAAAGTTAATGGGATTTGTGCAGCCGTGGGCGCGATTGCCATTTCACCTGCTCTAGCAGGCGAGTGGAGGTGCTGATTGGAAACTAGTGATACAGCTACTCTGCCTTCTGAATTTGCCTTGGAGTGAACGGGAAATGCATTCATGCTTGTGTTACGATACTCGGTAGCTTTTGCTGTTGTTCGTCCTTGGTATTTTCCAGGATTTTGAAAACATAACATATATTCAAAGGCTGTATCACTTAGTGTTGTTTTCTTTCCTTAGATTTCTGGACTAGTTTTTTTTTTTTTTTTTATATTTTGCTTTTTTTAAAAAAATAAGTTTGTAAGTCTCTTCTTTTCCCACATGAACCAAGAGAAAAAATTAGACAAAAATCGCTAGCTGGTGGGAAAGTTATTTGGAGGATGCTACTCGGAGTAATCTTTATGTAACAATCGGAAATTAATAACTTTTCTACCCAACAAAATGCATGCAATGAGCTTTTGGGAAAACAGGAAAGAGGAATAAAATTGCAGTCAAGTGATTCATCATGTCCAGATGAAACAGAGTTGTGGCTTCAAGGGCCCTCAGTCTTAAAAAACAACCCAACACAAAAAGGAAGCGGGAATTAAACCAGTAACTTCCCCAAGTATTAAAAGTATAAGCTTCCTTCTAAGTGAAGTGTATAACTTTTCAACCCTCTCTTTATAATGGAAAAACCACACGGGGATATACATGCGGAAAAAGTGGTTAAAAATGACACAAAGCAGTGCGCTAAAATTTTAAACAGTTTTCACTGTCCACACAGAAATAATATTTCTTGGGAATAGCAATAATATCCATTTATGCAAAATACCTTTGACATGTGATGAAAATATGCCCTCTGGACATGTCCTCTCACGCTTAGGCTTTCCATGGGAATCGTGCCTAAGTGATTAGAGCAGGATTAGGTCCAGTAAATAAACTGAAAATTTTGTAACAAATGTAGAGTAATACATATTAATTCTGAACAGATTGACACCGTAATTTGGGAGGAAAACCATAATGACTACAGGACACAGGCAGTGGAAGGCAAGTCTGATGGACTGAAACAGATGTGTCCACCTGTTTGGGGTCCAGCTCTGCATCACGTGGGGATGAGCAATGAGACTGAGGTCCAGAACGTTAGCGACTTGGAAAGGTGCACAGGTTCAGAAGGAGGAACTATTAAATTCTGAAGCCTTCTTTTGTTCTCTTATGTAACTATTGAGGTCAAAAGACACAAAAGAGCACCAGTACAGACTCCACTGAAGGAGAAAGTCCAGAGGAGATGTGAGCATTGAAACACGCCTTTCATCCGAGATAATTAGGAATGCTTCATAAAGGATTTTCAGAAGCACGAGCGTAGAATAGATTCAAACAGTTTCCATTTTCCCAAAATCAATAAATTCTGTGTAAATTAGCTCAATCTGATTTTTTGTAACGCTGAAGTGAATGAGGAAAGATAGAAAGAGACTCCAATATTATAATGTTCATGCCTCAGGGCACGTCATATATCTAATACCAAGTAAGATTAGGCTTAGTGAATATTTATCATTGGAAATCACAGGCAAAAGATTTTTTTTGACAGATATGCCCCAGGTCTAAAGATTATACTGTATGTCATTAATGTGTAATTTCATTTTTTTTCTTAAGGTAGAAGGAAATGTCTCTATGGTTCTAATAAATCTTTTCGTTACAAGAAATGTTTAATGTGTGGTCATAAACATTGGTCATTTTAAAGATCGATTGTTATTCCTATTAAAAATAGCCCTCAGTCTTTGCTCTTCGACTGTTCTTATTTAAATTTATGAACAATTGTGAGTGTGTGTGCTCTTCTCCCTTCCTCCTTGTCCCTGTCATCCTCTGTGTATTTCACTAATCCTTAGCCTGTCCTGTCCAGCCTCTGTCATTACAAGGATAAGGTATAAAATTGTTATATCTTAATAATTAGAAACAGGTCTTCTAGCTTATTTATAATCTTCAAGTGCGTTTGTTGGGCAATGTTTCATGTTAAGAAATTTATTTGACCCAATCTTTACAAAAACAAAGTGTGTAAACCAAACTTGTTTACCCCACAATGTTCTGAAATTTTAAAAAAAGAAAAGCATTTGCCTTTTTCTATCATAATTTTCCTTGAAATATGATTTTAAAATTTTGTAACGTGAAAGGCATATGTCAGTTTCAAGTACTGAAGATATATTCTTAGCAAAAAGGTATCAAATGGATACAAAGCTATAAGACATAGAAAATAAGTTTTTAAATGTTTGTCCTTTCTACTTATCCTTCTCTCTGTATAAAAGAACTGGGGAACATATTTTCTTTTTTCTTTTTTTTTTTTTGAGACAGAGCCTCAAGCTGTCCTTCTGGGTAGAGTACTGTGGCATCACAGCTCACAGCAACCTCCAACTCCTGGGCTCAAGCGAGTCTCCTGCTTCTGCCTCCCAAGTAGCTGGGACCACAGGCACCTGCCTCAATGCCTGGCCATTTTTAGGTTGCAGTCATCATTGTTGTTTTTGGCGGGCCTGGGCTGGATTTGAACCCACCACCTTAGGTGTATGTGGCTGGTGCCTTAGCCACTTGAGCCACAGGCGCCGAACCAGAACATATTTTCAATATGGGTCTATATTGATTACCATACTAGACAGCATTTAAACAATCCAAAGATCTCAGGGGGTAAAGGACATTATGAGCTTTTCAAGAGAATAATTTGACATATTTTTTGCTTTCAAAACCAATGAGTAAAATATAATGGGTGTAAAAAAGAAGATGAGAGAAAAAATATCAATAGATGAGATATATGGTAGTGTTCCATTTGGAGGAACAAAAGAATTATTTATTTTGGGGTAATTATTTGCTAGAAATCCCTGTTTTAATGATAAAAATGAAAAGTATTGGGCAGTGCCCATAGCTCAGTGGGAAGGGCACCAGCCACATACACTGGGGCTGCTGAGTTCGAACCCAGCCCAGGCCTGCTAAAACAATGACAACTGTAACAGCAGCAACAACAACAACAACAAAAATAGCCGGGTGTCATGGCAGGTGCCTATAGTGCCAGCGACTTGGGGAGCTGAGGCAAGAGAATTGCTGAAGCCCAAAAGTCTGAGGTTGCTGTGAGTCGTGATGCCCTGGCACTCTACCAGGGGTAATAGCTTGAGACTCTGTCTCCAATAAATAAATAAATAAAAGTGTTCAGAAAAATTGATGTGTTTTATACAATTCTGCACACAGTATGTTTTATCTTGTGTTATTGTTTGATTTTATAACACTCAAAGAGAAATTATATAACTTTATATGAAACAAATGCTAAATCACAATCTAATGATCATAGTACTGTTAAATGACACATTAACACACCATAGTGGAAGATGATTGAAGATTTGGTTGGTTTGTTAGTTTTCAGTTCTGACTATGAATCAGCTGGGAAACTTTTAAACAGTGCCGATGTCTTGCTCTTCAGATCTTCTCTTGCCCCTTCTGAATCAGACATTGTGTTATAACTGATCTGAGGGTGGGGCCAGTCCTGAATTTTTAACAGCTCTCCAGGACACTATATTGTGAAGTCAGGGTTGAGAATCAATAATCTTGAATTATCTGTTTCTAAATTAGTCTAATCAGAGTGATCTCTTTTCATATCAATGAAACGTTCTTATGAGAAAAAATAATAAGTAAAATAAGATCTTCCCATACAATTGTGTTACATTTTTGATTACCAAAAGGAATTTTCCATAAGCTTTGGAGGGATCATTCAACTTAACCTTGGGAGTGTCAAGGAATGTTTCTTGGGGAAAAAGACTTCAATTCTTTGAAATGAAACACAAGTAGCTTTAAAGGTTAACCTGTAAAGTAACATAGTAGTATTTCAGTCCTTTACATGGCCAAATACTATCCTCTGGTGTGGATTTACCTAAAGAATTCAGTCACAAAAGACCAACATGATGTCTGCTTCCACTTAAATATTAAATATCCAGAATAGGTATATCTATGGAGACAGAAAGTTGATTAGTAGTTATATAGAACTGGGTTGGGAGGAATAAAGGAAGATTCATGGGTCAAAATTAAAGGGTACAAGATTCCACTTTGTGGGGACGATAATGTTTTAAAATTGACTGTTGTGAAGATTGAACTTACCTGTGAATATGCTTAAAACCATTGGTCTACACAGTTTAAATATTGGTGAATTGTACAGCATGTGAAATATATCTCAAAGTTGTTCACAAAAACAGGCTTGAAAATGAAATGGGCGAGGAGGTTTTATCTAGGGAGAGATATCACAGGGTATGGAAAGTTTGGTGGATGTCAAGTAACTGAGCATGGTTGGCATGTGGGGTTTTGGGAAGGGTCCGAGAGTGATTAGAAAGAGATGGGTTAGATCATGAAAGATGTGTTGGGTCTTTAAAATTTTTAAATTGTTATAAAATACACATAACATGGCATTTGTTATCTTAACTATTTGAAAGTGTGCAGTGTAATAGTGTTACGTAGATTCCCATGGGTGCACAACCAATCTCCAGAACCTTTCACCTTGCAAAACTGAAACTGTATATCTGTTAAACAACTACTCCTCATCCCCTCTGCACTAGTCCTTAAAAGTGTGATGATAAAATGTCATCAGTTAAAAAATAGCAATAAAAAGATAGAAATTCCTAAAAAGAACCAAATGGAAATTTTAAAATTGGAAAGTACAGTAACAGTGATAAAAAACCATTAGTTGGCCTCAGCAGTAGATTTTAGTTAGCGAAAGAAGGAATCAGTGAACTTGAAGATAAATGATTAGATATTATGCAAGGTGAATAATGTAAGAAAGAATGAAACTTTTCAACAGAATTCAAGAAATGTGGGATACTAGAAGCCCATCCTCTCTCATGTTCTCTCTCTCTGTCTCTGTTTCTCCTTCTATATGCATATATCTACACAGAGGGGGCCAAAAATGTATACAGACTTTAAGAAAAGAGAATATTAAATTTGTAATACTCAATATACACTGATAACAAAAGACAAACACAAGTCACACTGAGCACCTCTTGTAATTGCAGAAGTTGAACGTGACTCGACTTGACCTGAGTGTTATATATTTAATACAGATTTTTCCTGTCTTAAAATTCTTACATATTTTTTGGTGGTGGTGGTGGTGGTGGTGGTGTGTGTATGTGTAATGAGAGTTCCAAAAGGGAAAGACAGTGAAAAGAACAGAAAAATATTGAGAGAAATAATGGATCCAGGTATTGTGTGTGTGTATGGAGGGGTAAAGTGGGGGTGACTAATGGGTGAAAATTTTAGCTAGCTAGAAGGAATGAACAATATCTGATAGCACAACAAAATTGTATAATTTATAATGAGTTAGGATATATTTTAATATAACTAAAAGAAGAGAATTGAAATGTTCCTAATACAAAGAAATGATAAATGCTTGAGGTGATCAATATCCCAATTACCTTGATTTGATTAATGGACTTTGTATGCCTGTATCAAAACATCACATGTACCTAAAAACATATGAACATATATAACTATTGTGAACCCGTTATAATTAAAAATAGGGCAGTGCCTGTGGCTCAAAGGAGTAGGGCACTGGCCCCATATGCCCGAGTTCAGTTCAAACCTGGCCCTGGTCAAAAACTGCAAAAAAAAAAAAAAAAAAAAAAGAAAAGTTCTATTGTACAGTACATTAAAGCAAGGTAAAGCTACTATAATTTAGACATCATCAAATTTATACACAAGTATCTGGAAATTGCTCAGTGAAATAACAATGGTAAGACACAGGCCATATAAACACTGTAAAGTCAAGACTCAGTCACCAACAGGAGTAAACAACCTCAACACATTAGGGAAAACAAACTAAGGCAAAAACCATGCAGCTGCAAAATCAGTCACAGACACAGACAGGTGCTGTGGGCCTCAGGAGTGTCCAGACCAGGACGCTCTGATGAGTCTCCTTCCATCACCACCCCTGGACTCCTGACTGAGCTGGCAGCTTCAGGACCACATACAAACAAATCCGCAAATACCACAATTACAGAGGGCACAGGAGACTCACGCTCATCCCGGATGGAATGTTGGACAGATAAAAACAGACACTCCAAACAATTACTCACTATGTGATGGAGATGGTATTTCAAATCAGTGGATACTATGAACAATTTGCATCTTTCCTAAATTCAGATATGAAAACCCTAACTACGAAAGGCTTGCATTTAGACAGAGACTTTAAAGAGGTATTTAAGGTCAAAGGAGGTCATGGCAGAAGGACCTATAGAACGTCTGTCCCTATAAGAGACACCAATCCCATCCCGTCATCACATACACTGGTTCTCTAGAGATCTGCCCTGCCATTATCGGACCCTACACATGAGGGCTGAAATATGCAATTATGGGACAGGGCCACAAAGAACGATATATTTTTTTTTTTCCAGCAGTTTTTGGCTGGGGCTGGGTTTGAACCTGCCATCTCCGGCATATGGGGTCAGTGCCCTACTCCTTTGAGCCACAGGTGCCGCCCAAAGATCCCTATCTTATTGCAGAACACCCCTCATTTCCATGTCTTTCTTTTCCTCTAAGGGATCTTTTCACAGACATGCTACAAAATCCTCCCAGAGTGTCACTGAGGTCTGCCATAGGCTCAGCCTCACAGGGTCACTAGAAGAAAGATTAGCCTTAGCTAATCATAAAGCAGATCCAAGATAAATCCACAAGGTCTGTGTAAAAGTGGGCTTTACAAAATATTAAAAATGGCTTTTCTGTAGCCAAACATCCATCTATTAGTGGCTACTACCAAGTTATCAGAGTCATTTTGTAAATTATGACGGTAGCCCCCATCATCATCTCACCTGCTGATTGTATAGTGTCTACCAGATGCCATGTAACACTCAAGGCATCTACATTCAGGAAGTTTCTCACCTGTATGTCTTCTGTCAGGTGGACTGAGGGCTGCATTTTGGTAAAAGGCTTTCCCATATTCTTTACATTTCTTGGATATCTCTCCTCTCTGAGTAACCTGATGCATAGTTAGGGTGAACTTCCAGCAACATGCTTTTCTTCATTCATTACATTCACAGGGCCTCTCCCTGGTGTGAATTCTCTGAAGTGTGATCAGGACTGTCTTCTTGTAGAAGGTTTTCCTGCATTCATTACCTTTGTGGGGTTTCTCCCCTGTGCGCAGATCCTGATGCAACAAAAAGTGTGACTTCTGGCAAAAGTGGATCCCACACGTTGATCACATTCATGGGTCTTTCCCCAGTGTGAACTCTGATGTGTGCTGAAGACCCTCTGTGTGGAGGGTCATGATTTCCCATGTCCACCACATGTTTAGGGCATCCCCTCTGTGTGAGTTCTTTGGTGTGCAATGAAGGCTGGTTTACAGTAGCAAGATTTATTACATTCTTTATATTCATTAAGTTTCTTACCTGTGTGAAGTCTGATGGGCAGTGAGGGCTGACTTCTGGGGGAAAGTGTTTGCACATTCTTTAAATTCATACAGCGTCTCACCTATGTGAATTCTTTGGTGCACAGTTAGGGCTGACTTATGGAGGAAGGTCAAGCCCCATTCATTACATGCATATAGTCTTGCCCCTGTGTGAGTACTCTGATGCACCCTGAGTGCTGAGCTCTGGCAAAAAGTTGTTCCACATTCATGACACTCATAGGGCTTTTACCCTGTGTGGTTCTCTGATGAGCATTAGGGCTGACTTCTCACAGAAGCATTGCTCATATATGCCGCACGCATGGGGCTTCTCCCTATCTGGTATGTGGTATAACACGTACTTTTTAAATGAAGGTTTTCCCACATTTTCTGTGTTTATAGGGCTTCTTTCCTGTGTGTATCTTTGAATGTACACTGAGTATATTCTTTATAGGTAACGTTTTTCCCTGATACTTCACATGCAAAAGTTCTTTTCCCTACCTGAGTTATCTCTTGAGCAATAAAAACTGACTTACCCCAGGCTTTCTGACATTCATTATATTTATGGGAGGTTCCTCCCCTGTGAACTTCTGATTTGTCCATAACACTGCCTTCCAGTTGACAGCTCTTTGCTCACTGTATGTAAAATGCTGTTGCCCAGTTTGGATCTTGTTATCCTCAGTAAGATGCTTGTGACTTCCCAGAGATGCTCCAGTTATATTCAAGGCGCTGGGTCTTATTCCAGATGCATCTCAGCGGGATCATCAGAGAGAAATCCATGCTGACATGTAACAAACTCATCAGGCCTCATCGCTAACTGATTTCCATTATTTTAAATCAGTTTTGGTATATGGCTTGGTAAATCGCATGTTTCCCAACTCCGTGCTCTTCTTAGCTATGCGCCGTCACTGGTGAAAGGTTCCCTCGGGTTTGGTGTTTAGCGCCTCGCAGGTACCAGGCTGCCGTGGGGCTCCAGCATCACATCCCTATACGGGGTCCTCTTAGCATCTTCCGGGTCCTGCCACTCCTCCCAGGTAAAGTCCACCACCACAGTACAGAAGTTTGTATTTTCTTTACCCTTAAAACATGGAGAACACTCTGGAATTACAGCTTCAGAGACCAGAACCCAAGCCCTGACAGTGGAGCAGCGGTGGGAGAGCACAGCAGGCTGGATTTCAAAAGAGACGGTGGCGAGAGAGTCTCATCTTTATTTATGTCCATGATTATGCTTTTTCCATATGGCTTTGTACTTAGATGACACATTCTTTTTTCCAAGCCCCCTGCATTAGTCTGTTTGTGTTGAGATACAGAAAAAGCTGAGACCGTGAGGCTCTATATACAAGAAGCATGGCGTCAGCGTCCGCTTCTGGGGATGGTTTCGGGAAGCTGCCATTCAAGATGCAAGGGGAAGGGGGCGCAGGTGAGTCCCCTGGCTGAGAGCAGCAGCAAGACAGAGAGGAGGTGCTATTAGGGTTTTCCAAACAACCAACTCCAGTGTGAAATTATAGGGAGAACTCATTCATCCCCAAGGGGAGGTTATCAAGCCATTCCTGAGAGATCTGCCTCCACCACAAAAACACCGTGCCCTACGCCCCCGTTCCAACACCGAGTATCAAATTCCAACACGAGATTTGGAGGAGCCAAACATCCAAATCACCTTAGCTCCCCTTCCAAACTGCTTATGCACCCTTAGAAGATTTTCTTTATTGTACCATACCCTGCAAAATGCTAAGTACTGGCTTTCTGTATAATCCAGGGAATAATTTCTTCCATTTTATAGTCCTATAGTCTTCTACTTTGAACTTTTGATGCCTCTTCTACAGTCCTTTCATCAAAGAGAATGGCATATTTATTTGCTGTTTTAAATGTATTTTTGAATAGATCATTTTTTATGAACACAGGATAAAATTTAAAAGTTACAAAAAGATATTTTATGGAATTTAAGTCTCCGCCTCACCTTGCTTTCTCAACAACCTAGATGTGATCAGCATTAAAAAAATTTTATGTCACCTCTCATGTATTTTATGTATGTGGAAGTATATTTTTTATGTATAATATTTTTTATCTGTTATGTTTAAGAAATGTTAGCTACTATTAAATACTGCTTTGTAGACTGCTTATTCTTCCATACTACGGAACATTTTTAATCTTAGTTTTTGCAATAAAACTAGCTTCCTTAGTAAAATGTAAAGTAACAATGAGAACTTGATTCCTTCAACATTAAACATTCTCCTTGGTGGCCAAAGTTTTACTTTTTGGCTTATCCAGGAAATAATATATGTATAGGTGTGGGGAACATGACAAACTTTTGTATTATTTAAATACATGGACTAGGGAGGATATTTTATTATATAACTTGGAATAAATTCTTGAAAATGTATTTAAATACATCTTTTGGTTTCAAATTTTCTCATACAGAAAACACTTATAGAGTATGACCAAACTTTAATAAGACATCAGATCTATTTAGTAAGAACTACTTAAACAAAGTTTGTGTGATTAATGACTTAAGTTTCTTGCTAAGAATTTCAGCAGATTTTTCGCATAATAATCATTTGTAAATTTCTTTGGTTGGAATTGGCGATTTTGGTTTCCACAAGTTTCATATTTATACTACACAACGTGAGAACATAAAATCACTTATTTGCCAATTTGAGCATAGTTCTGCATTGAAAAATTTTCTTATTTGACCGTATTAGTCCTTGAAATCATAAGAGACAGCTTTTATGTTATTTTGAAAAAAAGTTGAAAGCTTAAAAACAGTTATTCCTGTCCGGGCCTACTGAAATCTGTCATTCATTTGTTTGTGAGGAATAACCTGGCAAAGGTGGCTTTTTAGTACAGGCGCTTGCAAAATAGACTATATAATTAGCTTGAGGTATAATAAATGCTTTTGTTTTTTCCATGAAGCCAACATTATACCAAATAACAATAACTCTTAAGAACATTTCTAAGTCATTCCATTTTATTTTTAGTTTTATAATATTTACTTGTAAATTAAATTTACTTCTTAAATGAAATAGTTTTCTAAATGAGTAGAAAACACCTCCTGTGGTTGTTTTGAATTTCATTTTCTGCTAACATAGCTATTGGCACCAGAAATGCAGAACAATTTTCAGAGAGTACTGTCAACCATGTAATTTCTTGGCAAATATATGACAATTACTTCCCATGTAATTATAGTGTCATTCCATGAAATCCTACAGCTTAGTCAAGAAAGAGAGTTACTGGGTCATCTTGTCCATCATTCCACTGTGGTTATTTCTTGATGTCAGTATCCCAGTGAAACCATAAATTGTGATTCCACATAAAACTGCAGTCTGGTTAAAGGCATAGAATTCAGTTAAAGGCAACTACTTTTTTTTTTTTTGTTACTATGGGATTGTTTTGTGTTAAAACTAAAACACTGTCATGGGTTTGCTTTTACTACTTCTTAATACTGCAGGGACTGGCACTTAGGAGTGTTGCAGAATGTCTTCAAAGCATCACACAGAAGCATTAAACTAAAGAGTTAACATAAATAGGAATAGTCAATTAAACACAAAGCATAAAAATGTGGTAATTTTAACTTTAGAAAAGAGATGTCTTGACACAGAATTATTCCATATTTAGAGTGTTTTCCTTGACATTTTTTTCATTTAAAATACAGGAATCAGTTTGTTTCATTACACTTTGCAGATATTGCACTTTTTTCTTTGTACAAATTGAAGCTTGTGGCAACCCGGCATCGAAAAAACTATCAGGGTCACTTTTCCAACAGCATGTGCTCACGTCGCGTCTGTGTGTCTGTGAAATAGTTTCACAGTAGTTCTAACTTTTTCACTATCATTATATTTGTTATGGTGATCTGTGGTAAGTGGTCTTACTGCTACTCGTGTAATTATTTAGGAAGATCATGAACTATACCTATTAAGATGGTGAACAACTCTTGTTGTTGTTTTCTGACTGTTCCATAGACGTCCATTTCCTCATCTTTCTCTCTCTTCTTGGGCTTTCCTATTCCCTGACACACAGCAATATTGAAATTAGGTAGATTATTATAATAATCCTGTAATGGCCTCTAAACGTTCAAGTAAAAGGAAAAGTCTCGCATCTTTCATTTTTAAATCAAAAGGTAGAAATGACTGAGTTTAGTGAAGGCATGTTGAAGGCAAAAGAGGCTGAAATCGAGGCCTCTTGCACCAAACAGTTAGCCAAGTTGTGAGAGGAAAAGAAAAGTTCTTTTTTTTTTTTTTGAGACAGAGCCTCAAGCTGTCCCCCTGGGTAGAATGCCGTGGCATTACAGCTCACAGCAACCTCCAACTCCTGGGCTCAAGCGAGTCTCCTGCCTCCGCCTCCCAAGTAGCTGGGACCACAGGCGCCCGCCACAACGCCCGGCTATTTTTTGGTTGTAGCGGTCATTGTTGTTTGGCGGGCCCGGGCTGGAGATTCGAACCCGCCACCTTAGGTGTACATGGCTGGCGCCTTAGCCTGTTGAGCTATAGGCGCCAAGCCCTCAAAAGAAAAGTTCTTGAAGGAAATTAGAAATGCTAGTCCAATGAACGCACAAATGGGAATAAAGTGATATGGTGTTTTTGCTGATGGAGAGAAATTTTTAGTGGTCTCAGTAGAAGATCAAAGCAGCCAAAACACTGCCCTAGGCCAAACTCCAATCCAGAGCAAGGCCTTAACTCTGTTCAATTCTGTGAAGCCTGGGAGAGATGAAGAAGCTGTAGAAGAAAGGGGGGAAGCTAGCAGATGTTGAGGGAAAAAATCATCCCCACAACAGAAAAGAGCAAGGCCAAACAGCTAGTGCTGGTGTAGATGCTGCAGCAACTTATGCGGGTCTGGCTGAGATCACTGATGAAGGTGGCTACAGCTAAATGACAGATTCCAATGTGGAAGAAACAGTCTTTTACTGGAAAAAGATGCCATCCAGGACTTTCATAGCTACAGAGAAAAAGTCAATGCCTGGCTTCAAAGGACAGGTTGACTCTTTTAGGAGCTAATTTAGCTGGTAACATTAAGTTAAGCCAAGTTTCATTGACTTTTCCAATGTTCTTAAGGTTCTTAAGGATTATGCTAAACCTAGTCTGCCTCTGCTCTATAAAGGAAACAAGAAATCCCGGATAATAGCACATCTGTTTATAGCACAATTTACTGACTATTTTGACCTCACTCTTTTTACCTACAGTGCAGAAAAAATTTCTTTTTCAAAATTGTACTGCTCATTGAGAATGCACCTAGTCACACAAGAAAGCTTATGGAGATGTGCATAGAGATTAATATTATTTTCATACATGGCTAACAAAACATTTATTCTGCAGCCCATGGGTCAAAGAGTAATTTTGACTTTCAAGTCTTATTCTCTAAGAAATATATTTTGTAAGGCTATAGCTGCCATAGATAGCAATGCCTCTGATGGATCCAAGCAAAGTCAGTTGAAAACATTCTGGAAAAGACTCACAAGTCTAGGCACCATTAAGAATATATGTGATTCATGGGAGAAGATCAGAATATCACCATTAATAGAGATTTGGAAAAAGTTAACTCCAACCTTCATGGATGACTTTGAGGAGGTAAAGACGTCAGTGGAAGAAGTCACATTTGCAATGTGGTAGAAATAGGAGGAGAAATAGAAGTGGAGGAGCTTGAAGATGTGACTGAATTGCTGCAATCTTATGATTACACTTCAACAGATGAGGAGTTACGTCCTATGGTTGAGTAAAGAGAGTGGTTTGTGGGGATGGCATCTACTCCTGGTGAATACGCTGTGACAATGTCAAAATGATAACAAGGGATTTAGAATGTTACCTAAACTGAGCTGGTACAGCAGCAGCAGGGTTTAAAAGGAAGGATGGGCTCCAATTTTGAAATAAGTTCTGCTGCAGGTAAAATACCATCAAACAGCATTGCATGTTACAGAGAAACTTTTTATAAAAGGAAGAGTAAATTAATGAAGCAAACTTCATCATTGTCTTATTTTGGGCATTGCCAAATCCACCCCAACCTCAGCAACCAGCAGCCATCAACATCAAGACCTCAACATTAATATTCTGGGTGGGTCCTGTGGCTCAAGGAGTAGGGCTCCAGCCCCATATACCAGAGGTGGTGGGTTCAAACCCAGCCCCGTCTAAAAAAAAAAAAAAAAGAAAGAAAGAAAGAAAGAAAAAAAAGACCAGACCTTCTGCCAGCAAAAAGATCACAACAAAGGCTCAGACGATCATTATCAATTTTTAGCAATAAAGTACTCTGAATTAAGGTTCTATCTATCTATCTAGAATTAACACTATTTCACATGTAGTTATAATGTAGTATAACCATGACTTTTGCATAAACTAGAAAACAAACAAAAAAATACTGTGCGTCTCCCTTAATTGTAATAGTCGCCTCACCTGTTGGTGGCCTTCAACTGAATCTGCAGTGTCTCTTAGTTATGTCTGTGTGTCTCAATGCTTCTCACCCAGTTTTTCAAATGAAATACAAAATGAAATATACACTTTTTTCACAATCACATACCAGCATACATTTTATATAGGAGAGTAGAGAAGCAGAAACAATACATTGATTATTTTCAGCTTGAAGAAAAGCTATGTTTTGGTTTAGTTCTGGATGTAGTAAGTTTTGAAATTTTTGAATGGAAAAATATGTTTTTAAAAAAGTCACAAATTTGAACAGAATTTCCCTCAATTTTCAGGAACTTTTTCTTATCAATGTGGATATTACATTGATGTTAAAAGTTTGTTAGTGCCTAGGATTAGAGGGTTAATCTGTATGACCCACTCTTTGTGGTCTGTATGTGGGACATACAGATTTACCTATATAATTTAAATATTACAGGAAGCATTTTAATTACAATGATATGTAATGATTTTGAGGCTAGCCGTCTTATTGCATGTGTATATATTGAAAATTTTTCTATAAATATGAAGAAAGATGAAAGAGCAAGTAGGGAAGTTTTAACTAATGTATGGGTATTATTAGTCAACACATATTAATCTGCCTGATTAACTGTGAAAGTCTCAATTAATTTTATCTGAATACAAAAAACCTGGAGGAAAAGGTCTTTAGCATTTTAAAAATAATCAGCACTTAGAATATATATTGCTCTTCTTATTTTAAAATGTTATTTGTTTATACCACCAAATGATTAACTATCAGCAATTTTTTTTTCAGTGATTAAAAATGTCAAAATGCAGGAAATTATTTTACTAAGACATTTTTATATTAATGACATTTAAAAAAATTTATAACCATAAATAAATCTATTCATTTCCCGGAAAGAATTTTTTGAGCACCTATCTGACTCCAGGCTGAATACAAGTCTACAGAAGACACAGAGTTACTAACATGAATAAGAGGCAAAAAAGTTAGGGATGCACTGAGCAAGGCTTATATTGGTTCATGACAGCTCACTGAGAGCATCCGTTCTGAAATCCATGTCCAATGACGTCTTGTTGGTGGCGTCATTTATCACAGCGGAAGTGTGGGCATGGTGAAAATGAGAAAGAGAATTTGCTTTTGTTCTTTATTTCTTCTTCCCAGAAGTGGCAGGAACGAGTTGGTTACCGTTTCCCAGCACACGACTGGGTCAAGGGCACATAACACTGCGGTCAGATGCACCTGAGCAGCCCCATCACTGTTGTTACCCTGCTCGCTGAGCCAGAATGTTGCCGTAAGGGTCTCATGGAAAAGTGATGTTGCGAAGAATAAGCACGCTTATTGAAGTTGTGTTTTAAATTAAAGGTGACCATCTGCTTGCTCAGGCAAAATGGCGAGCCTTCTTTATTTGCTGTTGGTTTATATAGACAATCTTGTGCGTGCACACTATACAGCAATGACCTCATAAACATTCATTACAATCCCTCTGCACATGCGCATTGGACATCAATGACTTCATTAATCCATTCAAACACCTTATGACCACCCGCCCTATAAATCGCTCCTCCCTGGTAATCTGATAATCCACCTGACATACACCTTTAAGCATAACCCTTTCAATATAACCCAGTTTAACATAACTTAATGAAGAACATGTTGTCAGTTATTACTTTCTTTGTTCTTATCTGATGAAGCCTGAGGCCACGGGGTAAAGAGATGATTTGAATGTCCATTCTACTGACCATGCCATTTGGAGGCAGTTACTTTGAATCTTTAAGTGAAGCATAGAGAAACTTCTTGGGCATACAGGAATCTATGTGCAAACCTCTGCTCCCATGTTGGCCTTAAGTCAGGGGGGTTTTGCTGGAGTCTTTTATAAGGAATTCTCAGGCTGGACTTCTCAAAAGCCTTTCATGAGCCCAGGTTTCATCTGTGCCATTAGGTACCTATATGCATTGGGTAAATTCTTCTTCTCTCAAGGCCCTCTAGTACATTTCCATTCCCAGACCCGTCAGCAAGTGACCTTCGTCACTTACCACAGATCAGGAAAGGTTACTGTTGGGTATCTGGCTAGTTTTCCAAAGGGCTTTTTCATTGGCCTTATAAAGTCAAACTTAATTCCTTAACGCAGTCTGGAAATGCTTTTCCAGCCAAAGCCTTGGTTATGTTGGGCCCGCAACTAACCTGGCCATATGGGATTCTGCCTCAGTTTCTCACAAGTGTGCCTGCACAAAGTCTTTTCACTGCTCTTCTCAAATGGCATTTTGGCCAGAGGCATACAGGCGTTTCACCTATACGTCACACTGTATGAACTTCTTTCCTCATCTGTAAAGAGCAAATCATATCATTGGTCACAACATGGGTTTGTTGTGAAGATTAAATTAGGTATAACTATAAAGTGCTTAGCATGGTTTGATTCATAGAAAATGACATACATAATTATATATATATAGATATATAGATATAGAGATATATATTCACAGACCTTACCCTCCAAGCATTCAAACTATGTTAATTGTTGACAACAGAAGCTATAGCAAAGTAGACTGAATAAATAAATATCATTGAAGTATCTTAGAATAATTGCATACTATTCTACTAAAGGAGCTGTCAAGAAATTTGAGAAAGATTCCTAGAAAAAAGGTAATGAATCGATATGATTAAAATAGATGGGCCACAGTGTGCTAAGCAAAGAAAGTAGATGGCACATAGAGAATCTTAGGTCATGAGAAGAGTGCGTGACTGCCACCGATGTATTGTAGACGGATATTTGATGAAACAGACAGTACATCTGTACGTGTATGTGATTAATTCCAGGCACACTCCGGGTGATGTGCGTATCTTCTAGACGGGCTTCTGATAGTAAATATCAGCTCCTACATTATTTTGTCTAAGTCATAATTTATTTTAGTTTTCTTTCTGCCTCATAATCTCTAGAATTAAGAGAGTGAAAGATTGCCCATTGCAGATTGACCATCAAGTTCATACAGGGTGACCATCAAGTTCATGTGCAATTTAAAATTTATAGCTATGAGAACTTCATGGATACCCTGTATATAAGTATAAGCTGAAGCATTAACTAGATTAGGTCTTCCAACTGATTTGTCTTCCAAAATTAATCAACCCACTGATTAAAATGTCAGGCTAAATGGTTGGACATTCATATATGCTTTTATAATTGGGAACTTTGAATAATAGGAATAACATATAGTCATTTAAATTAAAAAATCTAATAATACACTTGAAATGTGTATTTCATGAATACAACCTATTCCTAAATTTAGTATTTCCTTAAATGAAGTTGAAGAAATATTACCTAAATGTTATATTTATTGCATATTTATCTACATTTATTTTACTTATTTTTGATATTTAAAAATTTTGAAGTTACAATGTTATTTTTATCCAGGTCATGATAATTATACATAATGCCATCATGAAGCATGGTTTAGAATCTCATGGTACATTTTATTGTGCTCTTCCATATTATTAACAAAAAATATTAATAATAATCTAGGTATTTTTTTATCCTCTTAATAAGAAAAAGCAGAAAATAAATATTTAGAACCAACCACACGTTTGTTAATGCTTGGAATCTCACTAAGGTATCACTGGGACAATTTCCTTTCTTTCGACTGTGCTTTCCCCTCAAAGTAGCACTTTGTGAAGAGAAATTCATTCTTTGGTTACCAGATTGTCCCCTAAAGTACTTAAAGACTAAAGGCCATAGATATAAAACAATTAGATTATTTAATATAGGCATTTGCATTTATTACTCATATGTGGGTTTAAAGGTACAATGGGTGAAGGGTTTTATGTTACCTATTAGGAAAAGATTAGTATTTTATTTTTCCTGGAAAGCTCCAGTCCCTGAATATCTGGCCATGGTTGTTGTGCTAACCCACTGCTTACTCTGAACATGATTAAGCTTCCTATGCCTTCTATCCTGGCTACTCTTGTTGAAAACAAGGTCTGTATCCAAAAGGCCCACTGAAAAGAGTATTTTAATTGTCTTTCCGCCATACCAGGTCCACCTCCTAAAACCCATAGTGTATGAAGTTTGACGGACGGTAAAAAGCAAGGCCTCTCCTCTGGTGTCTTCTGATTGGCTTCTACCTTCTCATCCCCCTCCTATGCTACAGTTAACTACTTACTGCAATTCAATTGAAATGATAAATGGAAATGCTTAAATCCTTTCTCTGCCGTGTGATGGTTTTGTTGTTTGTTTTTTTCCCAGTATGTTTTTTTTTTTTTTAATAGACCCATGTCTCTGAATGAAATGGCACTTATTTAGAGCAAAAAAGGATCTGATTCCGTTCAAGTTATGAAATCAGAATTTTCTTTCACCAGACCAAGTGATTTGGATAACATATGGCCTGTGCATTTAGATTGCACAACAACAACAACAAAAAAGAAAGTTGCTTTGACATAAACAAGGGACCCAATGAAGAAATCAGAGATTTTCAGACAAAAGAAAAAATATATCACTTTAATTTCACATCATGAAAACTTTCCAAAGTAAAATCAAGGATATTCTAAAACTGAGCAAAGACAATGTAAGTAATTTGTCAAAATCAAACACATTGAGAGTTACAAAGAAAGTACTTCAAATTCTGACCCTTAGGACCTGTCATCGCTGCAAGAGGCTATAAAAAAACTTTTGGGAGAAAGGTATTAAAGGAGTGCAGGTGGATGAGATAGAAATCTTCACAGCTGTTATAAAAGTAAATCTTCCTAAACCAGAATCAGCTGTAAAAGGGGAAGATTTACTGCTGGCTGTCTCTGCCTCTGCTGCTGTAATGGGTATACCATTAGCTGTATATGGTGAAAGCACCCACTTGGTAAGATGAGTAAGATTACTTTTTAGATTGATCCTGGAATTCTCAAGGCTATTGTTCTATATTCTTGAGAAAAGTTTCATAACAAGAGCAGAAAGCTTTAGACATAGCTTTTGTGACTTCATCATTGAGACAGTATAGTGTGGTGGTCTCTGTCTATACATATATTAAGTTTGAATGGCAGATCTACTAATTTGTGTGTTCTGAGGTCGATTGCTTTACACTAAAAATTTCAAATTGAGCATATGATACAGATGGTGATAATAATAGCAAATACTTGTATGATGGTGAGGATTAAACTATGTTAACAAAAATTCCTACAAATCTTATCTGAAGTGCTTGGCATGCAGTTCAACATTGGCTTAAAATACAAAGAGTCAGACCATGGGTTCTCAGCATGGCCTATAGTCATTGACCGTTCTTTTCTCATAGGGTGATGAAATTGACCTCATTTTCATGTATCTCAAAGACAAGTTAGTCTGTGAGATAATAGACACTCTAAAAAAGGATTAATAGTAAAGTTTCTCTAGTTCTTTGTGATATTTAAAAATAATCCCAAAGCACACAATGCAGTGAGCCTTCAGGAGAGTTTATTCACTGATTACACTCACAAAGGAGAAACTTACATAGAAACAGAAATGTAGATGTTTTTGGGGGGTGGTGGTTGTTGTTGTTGTTGTTGTTGTTGTTGTTTTAGGACAGAGTCCTAAACTCTATTTAGGACTATTTCTATTTCACTCTATTGCTCCAGGCTAGAGTGCGGTGACAATGGCCTAGCTCACAGCAACCTCTACCTCAAGGGCTGACATCAAAAAAAGTCACTATGTGAAGCACAATTTTAATGAGTAGGAAATTTTCTTGATCCTCCAGTAAGATGGAGTGCTTATACAATTTATTTGGAATATGTATATAATTTATTGAGAATTCTTCTTCATGAGTGTTTGTCTTTTCCTAAAATGTTAATTTATTCACTTACATCAGTACAGACGCATAGATATTTGTTTTATACTTTAGATTTTAATTCAATACTTCTTTCCTTCCTTCCTTTCTCTCTCTTTCTTCCTTTCTTTCTTTGCTTCCATTATCCTAGTTAGGCTGTTAGAAGCTTGTTTAGTTGGCTCCTGTGATCCCTTTGCTTCCTTCCTTCCACCAATGGGAGAGTAAGGGCATTGTGCTGTACTACCGATCTCTAGGACTTTCTCATCTGAAACTACAGATGAGTGTAACTGAAACTACATACCGTTGACCAAACCTTCCCTGATTCTTTCTCTCCCTTGCCCCTAGTAACCACCATTCAACTCTCTACCTCTGTAAGTCTGACTACTTTAGTTTGCAGGTGTAAGTTGGATCATATAGTATCTGTCTTTCTGTGTCTGCCTTATTTCACTCAGCATAATGTCCTCCAAGTTCATCTATGTTGTAACAAACAGCAAGACTTCCTTCCTTTTGTAAGGCTGAATAGTATTCCGCTATATGTCTATGCCATATTTTCTTTATACATTCACCTGTCACTTAGGTGTCCTTCTATTGACAATTGTCAGTGTCATTTAGGTGTTTTCATGTATGCTACTGTAAATAATGCTGTAATAAACACAGGAGAGCTGAAAATCCCAGTGAGATACTGATTTCAATTCTGTTGGATACATATACTGAAATAGAATGATTGGTATCATATGTTAGTTCTATTGTGAATTTTTTTTTATGAGAAACCACCCTACAGTTTCCCGTGATCACCATATTAATTTACATTTCAACCAACAGTGCACACAGGCTTACTTTTCTTCACATCCTCATTCAATGTCTGTCATTTATTGATGATAACCGTGAGGTGACATCTCACTGTGGTTTTGATTTGTATTTAGTTGAAGACTAGTAACATTGACTATCTTTTCCTCTACTTGTTGAATATCTTCTTTGGAAAAATGCCTTCAGGGCCTTTACCCATTTTAAAATCAAGCTGTTTGTTTTTAGGGCTGTTAAGTTATAGAAGTTCCTTACATATTTTGAATGGTAATATTTTATCATTGATATGATCTGGAAAGGCTCATATTAAATAGGCTCTGACCAGTGTTAGAAGCAGCCATTTCTCCGAAGACCTCTACATCCTTTTATTAGAGGATTAGAAGCCAAGTTCATGGGTGCTTGTTATACTTTTTTTTTTTTAATTGTTTGGGATTCATTCAAGGTACAAAGAATTAGGTTACACTGATTGCAGTTGTTAGATAAAGTCCCTCTTGTAAATTGTGTCCTGCCCCCAAGAGGTGTGGGTACCATATACCACAACCCCCCATCCCCTCTCTCCAATCCCTCATTCTCCCACCCCCTCCCTTGTATTAGATCATTTTGCTAGTAGGATATTGTTTCTTTGAAGCCATCTCAGGTGATAAAGCAAAAAAACAAAAATCTGTGTGTATTACTAGCCTGTGTTTATACGCTCAACTGTATTTTTATATGCAATCATTTGTATGTATATTAAATTAAACTTGAATTCTTATTGCTGTCTCTAATTCTAATTCATTTCTACATGGATCATTCTAGTTTCCTTACTTTGCTATTTGTAAATTTCCAATCCAAGAGTGAGAAGCATGGCTCCCACCATTGCCATGCATTTACTAAATTGTTCAATTCTAGGATACACGTATAGTGGTATCAGAATTATTAACTTATAGCCTGGTGGGAAATGCTTTTTTTCTCCCAATGTTCAGGACTTATGTGCAATGCTTTTTCCCTTTCTTGTGATGGACTCCATTCATATAGCAAGGATATTAGGTCAGCACTTTCTCCTTAAATCCTTTAGTGAGGTTGTTTTATACGTTTGTAATCCAGTTAGATTATCTTATCAAAGTCCACATTCTTTCTCTGCATGCTTTGACTTTTTACATGATTTATTTTTCACTTTGCATGCAATAAGCTTCACACTTTGTGTTGCAAAATTATACAGGTTTTGAGAAATGAATAATGCCATCTATCCACTATTGCAGAATCATACATAATAGTTTAACTGTTTGAAAAGTGCCCTATTTCACCTGTTCATTCTTGCCCCTTCTCCAAACTCTTGGGACCATTTATCTTTTTATTGTCTCTATAGTTTTGCCTTTTCCAGAATTTTATACATAGCATAATTGGAATCTCAAAGGATGTAGCCTTTCCACACTGACTTTTTTCACTTAACAATATACATTTAAGGATTCGCTATGTTTATTTGTGGCTTAATACCTCATTTTTTAATTTCACTGAATAGTGTTCAATTTTATGAGTGCACCGCAGTTTGTTTACACACTCATTTACTAAAGAACTTCTTGGTTGTTTTCAGTGTTGGCAATTATGCAGAAAGCTTCTACAGCCATTCTTGTGTAGAGTTTTATGTGGACATAAACTTTCAACTCACTGAAGTAAATATGTAAGAGTGCGATTGATAGATCACACGGCAAAACTATATTTAGCTTTGTAAGCAACTGCCAAGCCATCTTCCAAAGTGACTGTACCATTTTGCATTTTCTTTGGAAACAAATGACAGTTCCTGTTGCTCTCCATGCTTTTAGTGTTTGGAATTGTCAGATTCTTGGATTTTGACGTGTCTAATAGGTATTAAGTGATATCTTACTGTTGTTTTAATTTGCAACTATCTAATGACAGAGAAATTGAGAGGCATCTTCTCATGCATTTATCCAACAACTATTACTTTCATTTTGAAAAGTTATTCATTATTAAATAAATATTTTATACCCATAGGCCTATTCAGATTACCTATTTCTCCTTGCATGGGTTTTACCAGATTTTGTCTTTGAAGGAGTTCATGTATTTTATCTAAGCTATCAAATCTGTGGGCAGAGAATTGTTTATAGTATTCCATTATTATCCATTTAATGTCCAGTAGTGATGGCCCCTCTTTGTCTAATATTAGTATTTTATATCTTATATCTTTCCTCCGCATCCCTTTCTCAATCTCTCCTTCCCTCCCTCCTAGCTTTCTTTCCTTTTTTCTTGTTAGTTTGGCTTCAGGTTTATAAATATTTTGGTCTTTTCAAATTGCAAACTTGCTGCTTATTCAGATTATTTAAAAGTTATTAATTTATTTGAACAGTTAATATATGCACATAGTAAATCATTAAATATATACCATTATGCATAATGAAAAAAATTATCACTCTTTCCTTTCTCTAATTCTCCAGTTTCTTTTATGAAAAGTTTTGTTACTAGTTTAGTAAGCATCACTTTAGAGATGTAATTTGGATGGACAACATGTACATCTCTTTTGTTCCTCCTCAAAATTGACAGCTGAGTCTACATACTGTTATATATTTGTGTTTTGTCTAATTTGACTCTGATAATTCAATTTGCCCACTAAAATAATGATTTTTAGGGTCATAACTGTCCAAAGAAGAGTAAATATCATCCTACTTATTTTTGGCCACAACTAACTCTGAGGGCAGCTGTCATTCGATCCTGAGTGTGTCTCACTCTGGGAACAAGGTATGGAGAAGAGGGAAAGGAAGTGATCACTGTTTTCTGCTTTATCTTCCACACTCTTCGTGAACAGCTTCTAGAACTTGGGTTAAAGCGACTGCATTCACTCAGTTCACAGATGTTGATTCATGTCATTTCTACTGACGTAACGTCTGGTTCTTCGTGGGAGTTTGGCACAATATCCAGAACTTAACGTAGCTTGGAGAAGCATAGATCATAGTAACTTTAGCCCAATTGGGAAGTAACTCATATTTCTGTGACTAGATATCCTAAGATACCAATATGATTTTCTGAGTCTCTGTACACAGGCTGGCACTAGCCTAGAGCAAGTACAAACAAAAAGTTCCACTAACATTTAGGCAACTTCTGCAATCTTCTCTAAGAGTTTCTCTACGGCTTGCCTTCTGTTGCAAAACCACACTTAGCACAACTGATTTTATTTTATCTGGCCATCAGTTAATCTGGTTTAATTTTGTCTCCAGTCCTTCAACCATAGTTCCTCTCGTCCTGGGCTCTTCATATTGACTCTTCTTTGTGTAACCAAATTCAGGAAGCATTTCTGGTTGCTATCGCTGTTCCTTCATTTTTGTTTTTCTTATGGGCCGTATTCCTGCAGTTCCTGTGTGTTGGAGGTTACCCTTTGCTGGTTCTATACCTGCAGGGTTGCTTGGCTGTGCATTGTGTTTTGGATTATCTCATCATCTCCAGACTTTGCAGAACAGAATCTTATCTTCTGGCATTATGTGCTGCTCTGTAAAGCCAGGGCAAGGTCATCTCTCTCTCTCCTTCTGCTCCTACTAGCAGTTTAGTGTTATTACTTAGATACTAATGTTTCTGGAATCACTGCGTTAGATCTTGGTACTTTCTAATTTTTCCAACAACATGTTTTTTGTTTGTTTGTTTGTTTGTTTTTCCTATTGGCAGTCTTAGGTCTTTGTTTCAGGAAAGTTTTCTTTTATTTAAAATATATTTTAT
Source organism: Otolemur garnettii (assembly GCF_000181295.1). Classification (NCBI taxonomy): domain Eukaryota; kingdom Metazoa; phylum Chordata; class Mammalia; order Primates; family Galagidae; genus Otolemur; species Otolemur garnettii. The sequence goes on from NW_003852447.1 coordinate 9,385,988, forward strand.
CTTATATTTGCTGTGTTTCTTAGGTAGTACTACCATTTTATTAAGTTATACGTTCTCTATATATCATCTTTTCTTTTTTGGGGGGCTGGGGCTGGGTTTGAACCCGCCACCTCTGGTATATGGGGCCGGTGCCCTACCCTTTTGAGCCACAGGCACCCCCCTATATCATCTTTTCTAAACTCATTTAGGCAATTTTATATTCTTTCATTTGATTTTTGTCTAATTTTCTTCTAAATTTTCTACTGCTTCTGTATTCATTTTTTATTTGTATTTTATTTTATTCTAATGTAGCTCTACTTATTTTATTCATTTCTATTTATTTACTTATTTATTTATTTCTGGTCCTAAGGCTATGCCTACTCAAGAGGCATTCGTTAATTTTTTTTTTTTTTTGAGAGTCTCATTATGTTGCCCTCGGTAGAGTGCTGTGGCGTCACAGCTCACAGCAACCTCAAACTTTTGGGCTTTAGTAATTCTCTTGCCTCGGCCTGAAAGTAGCTGGAACTATAGGCACCCACCACAGCACCCAACTATTTTTTGGTTGCAATTGTCTTTGTTGTTTAGCTGGCCTGGGCTGGGTTCGAACCCTCGAGCCTGGGTATATGTGGCCAGCACCCTACCCACTGAGCTATGGGTGCCACCTGGCATTTGGCAATTATTATTGAGTAAAGTTGTTTAAGAATATATTCAAGAACAGAGATTTATGAACAAAAGACTATTTAGGGTGCTTCAGAGGAAAAAATGACTAGAACAGTTTCTGTTCTTCTTGGTGGGGAGGCCAAACATGGACACTAGTGCCAGCCTTTGCACTCAGAGGCAATACACAACTTAGCAGGACAGTACAGATTGTGTATTCACACATCTGTTCTTTCTTGCTTGCTTCATATTATTTGTATTTTCAAACATGTCTAAAAGTGATTAAGTCATACAGAATGTTTTATATACAAATGTATTTATTAACTTATTTTTAACCAAAATCTTATATTTTAATTTACTTTTTAGCTTGGTCTTCTCTACCTGCATTCTGAATCTGAGAAAGGCATGTTAAAAGCATGTTATATATTTTAAATTTTTTTCGCCCTATGCATAAATGCATTCATATAGATTTGTACCATTTCAGTTTCTGCATAATGTTTTTCTCTTAACAGTATCTCATAGAAAGTTCTCTAAATCACTTAATCCAGCTACAAATCACTCTTCCAGTGGCTGCATAATATTTCATTGCGTGAGTGTAACCTATTCAGCCACTCCTAGATGGTTAGTATTCACTTTCTGTCTAATCAAAAACTGAATCATTGGACTTATCTCCCCTTATTTTTCGTGACTTATTATTATGAAATAGATACTTAAGTATGAACTTAATGAATCAAAGAGTATTTACATCTTTCATTTTAAATAATACATGTTTTCAGATTACTTTTCTAAGAATAATAACTTATATTTTCGTCAATAATGTGTGAGCGTATTCTCTGTTCAGATCCTCTACAATAATATATAATCACAACACTATACACGGATACTTTCACAGCAGTAAATATACAATCACGTTTTATCATTTCAGTCAGGCTGTGTGCAAATGCTTCTCATTTTCACAAACTGAGGCAAGATCAGAGAGTTAGTTGCTGCCACAGCCTTGCTTTAGTTAAAAACTGAGAAATCTCTATAAAATCAAAAGTTGGGGGGAGATGGGAGTAGGGGAGGTCTTTTACGTAAAAGATTTTAGAATCAGCATTTATGATGTGAATTATGTCAGAATAATTTTGTAAATGCAGACTTTGATAACAATGATAAGACAGCGTTAGAGGGCACTGAATAAAGAAATTGGCATACGTGGGCTTCAAGACCAATAGGCCCATAAGGCTTCTAAATGTCTTTTAATATCTCCCCTAAACCAGCTCATTAATTGGGCTGAGGATGTGGAAGCTGCACTGTTAAAAGCCTGGTTATGCTCACAAAAATTAATGCTCCTTTAGGCTCAGAAGTTTCCGAAAACACATTTAATGGGTATGAAGAAAGCATTATTACTTTTGTTTGGTAACTGAGAACTTTAATCAATGCCAGATATTAAGAATTATTTTATACATCTAGCTTCTCTTGCAGGTATAATTAGATTTAAACCCACCGATTAATTAGACACTCTTCTGTTTAATTTGCATTTAATTTTTGACCTCATCAACACATTTCTGCAACGTTGTAGTCTGTGAGAGTTAGATCTGCAATATCATCAATAAAACAAAACCACCATTTCACTATTTCACTCCAAAAATGTCAATATTTCCTCTTAAAGAAAAAAAGTGCGTCCTGATGACAATAATTAGAAAGACAAAGTAGAAAAAGGATTGTGGAAAAAACATTGTAATTAAGCCTCAGGTCTGATTTGCTGTGTAGGTAGCATTTTACTCCCAGCTCATTTCAAAACCCTGCTGGAGAATAGTAAAAGAGGTTGTTAAAACTAGGTAGTTAGAACTATCAGGTCATTAAGATTTATGTCGGCACTACTCTGAAAGGAAGGCATTTTTCCCCGAGTATGAAGTGTTGTTTTGGCCCTTTGTCAGCTGGAAAACAGATGTCTTGTAGGTGAGATGCTTGCCGCACTATATCACACAGTGGAGGACGGCGCTTCATCCTACCTAAGGGAATCGAGTACTGTATGTCTCAGATTTAACCATCTACGGATGACTTTGGGGGGAGAGTATATAATTTATCGTACGCCAGATGTTGATTCAGGACACGGGGTCCATAGAGTGTAATGTCAGGTAATTTAAATTCACTATTGATTTCCTTTCGTAGTATAAAATCCTAAATATGTAACAATATGCTGTTTGTGCCTTTAGGCAGTTGATGAGTGACTTAACAATTACTGTTAGTCTTGAATGCTAACTAATGCTAAATGAGTAAAAACTTATTTTGAAAATTCTGTATTTTCATAATCTTCTGTAGTATAGGCCAAATTTTTCATGTGTTTTGCCCTTACTGTGTTACCACATAAAAGTCGGAGACAACTCTTTCATTCGAATTCTTGACACTTTTTAAAAGTAATTATGTTTGGATAGTGAAAAACTTTCCACCCCGACCTTAGGTTCTAACTGATGGCTAGATAGCTTCTGTTTGAAAACATCTTGGGGCTCGGTGCCTGTGGCTCAAGTGGCTAAGGCGCCAGCCACATACACCTAAGGTGGCGTTCCAATCCAGCCCCGGCCCGCCAAACAACAATGACGGCCGCAACCAAAAAATAGCCAGGCATTGTGGCGGGTGCCTGTGGTCCCAGCTACTTGGGAGGCAGAGGCAGGAGACTCATGTGAGCCCAGGAGTTGGAGGTTGCTGTGAGCTGTGATGCCACAGCGCTCTACCTAGGGGGACAGTTTGAGGCTCTGTCTCAAAAAAAAATAACAAAAAAAGAAAACATCCTGGGATAGTGTGCTCATTATAGTACCATGAATTTTAGCTTAAAAGTGCACATGGTTTTCTTCTTAATTTTTATTTTTATTTGCAGTTTTTGGCCGGGGCTGGGTTTGAACCCGCCACCTCCAGCGTATGGGGCCCGCGCCCTACTCCTTTGAGCCACAGGCACCAATCCACATGGTTTTCTTCTTCTTACTCAAGAAAAACATAGGAATTCTGCAATATGTACTATATTTGTAACTTCAGAAAACAAATAGTCAAGAACTTCTGGTAATGACCTTCACAATAGGGATAAAGTAAAACTAACATCGATTCACTTTATTATTTCTCATCGTTGGCTAGAATCTTTCTGCTGGTTTTAAATTGGGGTAATGAATAAACCGGATGGAATCTAGAAGCAGTATTTGGCAAAGTTGTGGACTAACAGAATACAAGCATAAATTTTAAATGTGATTACAAAATTCTGAATTTATTCTCAATTTATCATTTTCTTCTGGTGCTTACATCCTAACGCCAATGACAGTGAGGATTGTGTAACAAAATTCAGCAACTGGTGAACATCAACTTCACTAACTACGATCTGCCTTTTACTTTTTCTTTAATTCAGCAACACAAATTTATTGCAAATACTTTGACCTAAAAGGAAACGTTGATTAATTTTGCTAGCATCACTCATATTTATGAAGTTTAAATGGTCACATTTTATTTAAAACACTCTCCCCAAATCATGGCTTGTGTGTTTGGTAATATTATGGTCGTATTTCAATTCCTCAGTGAACTATAACTCACAGTGCTTTAGTAGAATAATAGAAAACTTGAACTCTCCAAAGAACTTTCTAAAGCAATTGTCTCATCCTCTGACAGCTGAAAAATAAAACAATGTTAGATGAAGAGGAGACTTAAATAAAAGTTATAACAGCTTTCTGTCCCCTGAATCTACAGATGACCTGAGAAATCGTCATTGGTGCTTTTCTATGGATTAAGTTTGAAGAACTGATTTATATGATTCTTACATAAGAGAATCATTATCTAATTTTGTGGCCACCTCTTAAAATAAATTTAAATTCAACAAATACTCAGAGTTTGTCTAATTAAAATGTGTATATATATTGGCTTTGGTACCTTACCCAAAATCCAGTTTCTGCCTTTTGATAACTATTGAGGGTAGCTGTAAAAGGTAGCCACAAAATTCTTCTTATAGACAGAGGAAACCATGCTAGAAAAAAATGCCTTAATGATTTTACAGTGTTGGAAGTGAAATGATAAAGAACATTTTTATAATGCTGACTTATTGACAAGTCAGAGAGCTTGCCCGAACTTCTTAATAAATAATAGGCATTTTATATAGAATGTGGATTGCTAGCTTGAGATACAATGAGTATTTAATGCTGCAATATATCAGTTAAATTTCTCAAGTGCTGAACTCACATTCTAGTTTCTACTTTAGAAAATAAATTACGAAAGAAAAAAAAAAACTTTTCTCTGAAATCAGTATGCTTGTTTCATTGACTATAAATGTTTTATTTATTTCTCATTAGTATTTAAAGATAGCAAACAGCCCACAATTTATGGCCATCTACAATGCATTATGATAAGTTTTAGTATTAGTCTTGAGAGTTTCCTGTCCAAGAGTAAGAGGAAAAATTTTAAAGATGCTAAACAGATATCAATGCCTTATATAAATTTTGGATTTATTCTGTTATAATTAAAAAACAAACATTCTAGTTTTAGGATTAAGCCAGGAAGTTAAATCCATTATCCTTAATCTATGAATTAAAGACATTAGGAATACTCAGAAAAGACATTCTATTTGTGTCTTTGTGTTAATGATTATAAAACCTGATAAAAGAAATAATTGTCCTAAGTGTTAAGATTCCATACACATTTTGGAAAGGCAATTATTAATGATTCTTGCAATACTGCCTCTGGTCAAAAACATGTACTGACTAACAAATATCCATTGCTTATTTGACAATGTATTTGGAAGAAAACAGGTGAATCATTGTACACCGCCAGGAAAACCATCCTGCTATAGCTTTGCACCTCCGTTGTCTTCTATATCGCCTCAGCTGATAGCGCGCCATCTCCAGTACTCCCTTCTAGACCTCTGTTCATTTTATCATGTGCTTCCAATGAACCTGCTTGATAAAGATTTCTGCTGGAAAAATCAATCTTATAATACATGTTTGCCATATGTAAGTTTCCAATGACTTTGAAGCTATTGATTGGCAGTCCTTAAAAAAGTGCTAACTTTAGCAACAACATCACAGGCTTGGTAAAAAGCCCAAATAGACTTTCATATCCTGTGCTAGGAAAAGACTTTGTAATATTTTCGTTTTCATTACAAGCTAGAGATTAGTTTTCATTCAGAAACACTCGAGCCCATTTATGTTTTCTCTGCCACAGCACATAATTCCAATCTCTTGTACTATTCCTTTTCTCTGGAGGGTGTACTTTTCTTCAACACTGTATCAGTCTACCAATTACACACAAATTCGATCATCCTGAACATATGGGCTCTGATGAGATAGTCATCATAGCGACATAAGGTTTTTTTTCCACCCAGGATTTAACATTTGCAAATATTAAATTGATAATCGAAGCTTCCCACATATATATTTTTTATTCTGTTAAAAATAAGAAGATTAACACAAATTGCCTGAAGCATGATGGCTGGCCTATCATTACATTTTCAAAGAAGACCCCTGGTACATATGTGAAAGATAAACTATTTTCATTATGAGAAATTATACTTTATATTTTCACTGTGGGTTCCATAAAAAGGGTTGAAAATAAACAAACATGTCACCACAAAATATTTTTGTGAATAAGATTCTAAGAAATGACTCTGTACCCTGCAGCGTAGCCTTTGCATCATAGTATTATATAATCTGTGGCAAAACACGTGAAGAGGGAACATGTTTTTACAGTTAATTTGTAAACGCAGGGACAATTAACATATGCTTTATACAAGTCAGAAACACTTAAGGACAAGTCAAAAAATGTTTAAGCATCCTTTCCACAGTTGTAAAGATGCTAAATAGGTATCAGTGTGTTATGTAAATGGCCACAGAGAATTTATTTGGTGTCATATTAATTATCATTCATTTTTATTTAGTTTGGGAGTCTTAAACTTTACACATTTGAGAATTTACTAACCTACAACATGGCAGATATTTGGGGGCTTACTTTGGACATTAAAATGTATGTATTTTTCATTTATAAGTTCCTTTTTTCCCACTAACTTTCCTTCTTAACTAAGTTTACTTTCTCTTTTTAAGCAATTATTTTTGTGACTACTTCCTCTCTTTCCATAGCCCCACATACAAAGATTTTACTTGTATCTATAAAAAGCAGGCTTTCTATTGTTGCCTTTGGGAAGATTAGGACGCATTCAGACATAGTGGCTTCTGTAGTTATTAAGATATTTTATAAAATATTGCCTTAAAATTCACATGAAAAGGACAATAATTTGCAATATGAAAATGTTCTAATTTAGTTTTTTGCTTAGCAAATGAATTTGGATTAATATCAAAATCTTGTCTATTCCTAGGCGTGAACCTTATACTTAGTCCAAAACCTAAGTATTTTTTTTTTGTAAGTAAATGAAGTGTCTGAAAATGAAGTATAATTTTTTTTTCTCTGTATTCCATCTTTATTATTATCTTCCCACGTAACATTCAGGTCTTAAGTGCAAAAAGAAACTTACAAAAGAAGTGGAAACTTAGTTCTCAGAAATTTAATTCTCTTCCCAACTTGCCAATGAAATTAGTAAAAGACAACATGGGAAAAGCCAGTGTTTACCCTTGAACTCAAATTCAGAAAACACCAAAGATAATGGCAGACCCTGCAGAGGTAAGAAACACATTAAGGGCCAGTTGTAAAATCTGCTCCAAACCCAAAGGAGTGCAGGTTCTGGAGAGATACTTATAGATGAAGGCTGGAAAGGGATGGACTATGGCACTGAAAGTAAATATTGAACAGCCTTATTTTTAAAAAAATCAATAATGGCCAGGTGGGGTGGCTCACGCCTATAATCCTAGCACTCTGGGATGCTGAGGTGGGTGGATTGCCTGAGCTCACAGGTTGGAGACTGCCTGAACCAGAGTGAGACCCCACCTCTAAAAATAGCCAGCGTTGGGGCGGGCGTCTGTTGTCTCAGCTACTCAGCAGGCTGAGGCAAGAGAATCACTTGAGTCTAAGAATTAGAGGTTGCTGTGAGCTATGCTACCATTATTGCACTTTACCAAGGGTGACAAGTGAGACTCTGTCTCAAAAAAAAAAAAAAAAAAAATCAATAATGTTCACAAACAGCTTCAGTGGAGGTTCCATCGGTACTGTATATGGTCTAATTGGTAGTTACAATAGAGAAGTAAATAAATTACAAAATGCAAATTAAAAAACAAAAGTTTTTAAGAGTAGTGAGTAATTTCTAATTAGCTTAAAGAAAAAATAGAGCAAATATTGACAAAGAATGATACTTGAGAAAACATAGCTTTTACAGATATCAAAATAAAACCTGAATCTATAAACAATGGTGAGAAATAAGATGTTTTCTTACTAAGATCAGGAACAAGGCAAGAGTGTCTTTTGTTATTCTTCCTAATTAACGTTGTACTAGAAATCCTAACTAGCACAATAAAACAAAACATAAAGGAACTTAAATGTATACATATTGATAAGGAAGGAATAAAATTGCCTTTGTTTGCAGACAGCATAATTGTTTATGTAGAAAATCCCAAGAATCAACAAAAACTCCTGGAACAAATAGGCAATTATAGCAGTTTTCAAGAAAAATATACAAAATTGCAACATAATATACAAAGTTAATATATAAACAACAATTATTTTCCTATACATCAGCAAAGAATAGAGTTTGAAATTAATAACATTACAACATTTACATTAGCACCAAAAAATGAAACAGATATAAATTTATAAAAATGTGTACAAGATATATATGAGGAAAATTCCAAAACGGTCAAAAAAGAAATAAAAAGATCCTCAATGAATGGAGACATATATATATATATATATGGTCGGAACAAGTTTGTGAACTTGCCACCACATGCTTATGTTAGCAGCACTGTACAAACCACTCAATAAAATTTCATAACCTTGGTGTATCAGCATCTCACAGTTGTGTTTGTGCTGATGTGATGGTGTCTTGCCAAGGGGTGTTCATTATTGTTTTTGTGTGCTTTTGTGTGCCATATAATAATAGCCTTGATGGTTATTCCAGAAAGAGTTCCAAAATTGCTTTGATGGGTGGACCAGGAGCTGGTGTCAGTGCAGAGTTTTCCAAGGGGAGTACTTTGAAGGTGACGACTGTGTTGATATTCAGCAATTTTTAGGATGAATTTACTAACTTGTCAGACCTATATGTCTATTGATAAGAAGACTCAAAAATGTTAAGATGTCAGTTCTTCCTACATTGATCTATATGTTCAATGCAATCTCAAACAAAATCCCAGCAAGTCATTTGTGGATATAGGCAAACTGATTCTAAAGGTTGCATGGAGAAACAAAAGACTCAAATGACCAATGCAAAATGGAAGAAAAACAAAGTCAGAGGACTAATACCATCTGACTTCATTGTATACTATAAAGCAACAATAATGAAGACAAAGTGATACTGGAAAAGATTGGACAAATAGATCAGTGGAACAGAACAGAGACTCCAGAATTACATCTACGTAAATATACTCATTTGACCTTTGACAAGGCAGGAAAGGCAAATTAAAGGAGAAAGGATGGTCTTTTCGAGAAATGGTGCTAAGCCAACTGAACATTCCCATGCAAAAGAAGAAATGAATGAAGACACAGACATACCACTTTCATAAAAAAATGCATCATAGGCCTACATGCAAATACAAAACTATAAAACTTCTAGAAGGTGAAATAGAAACAAATCTAGATGTTCTGAGGTTTGGCAATGATTTTTAGATACAACTTTGACAAAGAAGGAAACTCTTTCATTTGTGACAATGTAAATGAACTTAGGGGATGCTATGCTAAGTGAAAAAAGCCAAGCACAGAATGACCAACCCTGCATGATTTGACTTATATGTGGCCTTAAGAAAATGTTGCACTCCAGTAGAGAGTGCAATAGTGTTTAGCAGAGGCTGCAGACTGGGGAGTAAAGAGATGTTGACCACAGGATACAAAATTTTAGTTAGGAAGGAGTAATAGATTTTCTAGATCTATTTCTAGAAAGGATTACTATTATTTATTGTTAACTGTAGTGAATAAAATATATATTTTGAAATTGCTAAAGATATCGAAGCATCTATGGTACCCTATAAATAAACATGATGATTTGTCAACTAAAAATAAATTTACATTAAAGTAGTAAAACTGACTAAATGTTAAGAAAATAACCACAGAAGTGGCAGAAAATCTTTGCAAAGCACATTTGATTGTTTAATAATATTTTCACTAATTTTATCATGTGCATTTGTTTAGTTCTTGAATCTTTCAAGAATATATTTTTATTTAGATTTTTCCAGTTAATGAAAGCTTAGGATTATGTGAACTATAGAACTTAGAAAATGAAACAGGAAGACTTACAAGAACTAAACCAAAAGAATGTCTATAATTTTCAGTATACGAAGAATAGATATAAGAAATTAAAGGTATAATGTTTTTATGGCCAATTTTAAAAATTGTATGCATGGTTTTCTTTATTTTAAAATAAATGAATGTGATTAGTTTTTTTTTTTTTTGGCTTTTGCTTTGTGATAGTTATTTTCAATAGATTTCGTGATAGGTGTCTTCTTGCTTGAAGCTTGAATGGATAAACCTAATGATCGTTAATGCGAAGTCTGGGTTATACTGTTTTTTGTTTTTGCCGGCTTTGTAGGTTTACCCTATTTTTGCCTATCAGTGATATATTTTTCTTCTTTAGTGAAACAAATGATAACTTTTTATGTTTTTACCATTCAAAATATTTGTTTGAGTGCAGACAATTGAAAACTTCTTTGCTGGAGATAAATCCCATCTGGCATTTTTGATAAACAAAAGTTAAGACACTTAAAAATTTTCTAATGTTTCATATTGCTGGAAATGGTTCTTCAGGTATAGAGAATTTTTTTTTTTTTTAATTTAAAGCATTTATCTAGTTTTAAAAGCAAAGTTTCTGTTTGGTTGTTAGTAAAGAGTTGTGGTATTTGATTAAAATTCTATTTTCTGGCACTTCTTGCAGTGACTAATAAATTTAAAAGATAAGTGTACCATTTCTCTTTCAGTGCCACAAATTACATTATAATTTTCTTATTATTTTCATAAAATTACCCTGTTGATGACATAAGATAAATAGTATTATCCTCACTTAGTCAATGAGATAGCTGAAGCAGAATAAGACACAATGATTTGCCTAAAGTCACTAAACAAACTTAACAATAAATTTGGAATTTAAATACAGGTCTCCTGCACTTTAGTACAGTTGATATTCTATTAAATATGATCTAAATTCCCAATTTATGATAGCATTTATATAGTTGATTTTTAAATACTCTGGTCACTTGAACTATGTGACCCCAGAAGAAACATGTTGAAATAAACTTCACTTTATTATTAAAAATAATTTTTGTTCAAATCTATATACTATATTCTTAATTGGTGGCATTGAGGACTCATTTATTTTAGGGGTCAGATTGTTCCCTGACCTGGAGCATAGGCTCTCTTTCTGCTTGAGAGACCTGAGGAGTCGTGAGAATGGCCTGTGAGTTGTGTAGCTGCAGAATGTATATGTGAGGTGTGGCAAAAAAGAGACTCTGGATTCCCAAGGTCTCTTAATGCTGGAGGCAAAGGTTGTGCTCAAGGTCTGCAGTTTTGTAAAAGTAAGGTGGAGACATTCTGTCTGATCTTCTCCAAGTCCTCCTTATCAGTGCTGGTGTCAGATAAGCAGCATTTGTCTCTTCTTCCTCTTTTATGATAATAAATATGGACTCGAGGTTTGCTCAGGAGGGCTCCTCCCTGATCTCCTCAGTCCCCCGGCATAGACTGTATGTCCAGCCTCTTCACTCCTCACATCAAAACCCCTTCAATTTTATTTCTATTATTGACTAATCCTTACTTTCCCCCTATCTCTTTGATTCTTTTGTGGACTCATTTCACCCTACTCAAGTTGTCTAATCCTTAAAAGAGGAGGAGTTATTACTCCTGCTTAGTGGAGGAGATGGAAGCCTTTTCATCTTAAAGTTTCTCTGCATCTTTACTTACCATCTTTCTCTTTCCTCTACAAGAAAAATATTTCTTCTAGTACAAGATTAAAACTTCCAACTATCCTTTTTACACAGTCACTGCAGGTCATTTGCCATCTGCGTTGTCCTCATTCTGTCTTTGTACGTGGCCATCTACACTTTCTTTTCTTTCCCACCTGCTGAATACCCCATAGTCTAAAAAACATTCCCTGAAATCAGCTTTTTCCCCTCAAACTACCACCTCACACATTTCTTTTACTCTACTGTCAAAATGTCAAGAGTAGGATATTCTCTTTCATCCCTTTCACATTTATTATCTTAAATTCAACTCCTTAAATTAAATATTCTGGGTCACAGAGTTCTGCAATCTTTTAAAAATTTAGCTAAGTGAAAAATGAAAATGCTTATAACATTTTAAAATAAAATTTTAGGTTATTAGATGTAATTAACTCATCTAGAAAAATGAAAATGCTTGTAACATTTTAAAATAAAATTTCAGGTTATTATATATAATTAACTCACCATTGACCCTAAAGAGAAACTGTTTTCAAGTTTTATTCTGAAAATAATTTCCTATAGGGCTTTTAAAAATGTAGACCAATGTTTTATCTTAGTCTTGCAATTAATACTTTTATCAAATGTCTTTAGTGTGTTAGACATAATTCTATAGATTTCATTCTCCCCCAAATCTCCTGTCCCCTGTTGAAGCAATTAAACACTAACCTATATACAACTTACATGATGAAGAGATTCTACAGATGGAGTATGGTTAATAGTCACTTGACATTAACATAGGGTATGTTCTCATATTATTGAAAAGGGCCTAATGTAATAACATGAGCTCTTTGAATAGAGGAAGTAATTGGAAGAGTTAGACTGAGAGATGGGCAGAGGAATGAGGGAAAGGGGATTCAAAAGGAAGGGAAGTCAAAAAAGAGTCCAATAGGGAGAAGGCTTTGATGTACCTTGCTCATTCTGAAGATGTAGGGAGCTATGGGAAACAGCCTCTAGGAGTTAAAGTCAGGCCCTGACCATCAACTAGCAAGGAAATGGAGTTCCCATCAATGCAACTAGAAGGAAGTAAATTTAGCTAATAGCCTATATAAGTTTGGATGTAGCTTTTTCACTAGAGCTTCCAATAAGCGAAACAACTCCATTGACACCTGTACTTCGGGCTGGTGAGACCTGTGTCAGATTTCCAACTACTAGAAACTGAAGTAATAAATTTGTCCTAAGTTTGTAGCAATTCATTACAATAGAAATAGAAAATCAATGTGCTTGATAATTAATATTCATGTATTTCATCGATCCATACCAAAGGGTTTTTGTCCTCAGGTGAAGAAACCCTGCCTTAACTTTAAATCAAAATCCTCAAATATCCCAACCAACCTTTGAGAAAGATGATGAATGATCTGATTTCTAAAGCCATAAACCTCTTCTTAATCTCTCAGTCCTCATCCTTCTCATTTCTCCTCAATATTTTATATGTAGTGTATACTCTTCTTATTAAAATTCCTTTCTGCACTGACTATATTACCATTTAATTTCTGGATTTTTCTATTTCCTTATATTTTGTGTGTTCCTCAAATGGAGGTTCCCTAAGACATTATCTTGGAAATTTAATTTTGAATTATATCATTCACTCATGGATTTATGTATTGCATCTTGAGAGAGAGAGAAAGAATGATGTAGAGCTTTGTGCATGGGCTTTAAATCCAGATGGAACTTGGTTTGAATCTGAGCTCTGTGATTTCCCACTGTATTAGCTAACGGTCATTATGTTATGCTGTATAACAATTCCTAAGTCTGAGAGAGTTACTATAGTAAAGTTTTATTTCCTTGCTTATATTTTATATCAGATGTGGTCTGCTTCATGTTTCTATGGATCTAGGCTAAAGAAACAAAACTTAGCTCCTGGAAAAAGAATGAGCACAATGTCATATCCAAGTGATGATTCTTGGAAGTTTCTGATTGGGGATAACATACATGTGTCTAGAGGAAATTGGACAGACAAACGTGAAGTTAGTGATCTGGGAAAAGATACTCCTTCTTCAGGGAGGCATAGAAAATTGTATGGCAAGGAACAGGAATAGATAGTCTTTCTTCTGGGAAACAGACACAAAACTTGGAACAATAATACAACCTGTAAAAATTACTTTTATGACAGTAAAAATTTACTTGTATATTTTCTTAACTCCAGTTAACTAATTGAGAAATTGAGGATAGCAATAATAATTCCACAGGTTGTACATGTATTTACATATATTTAAAATGTTTGCTTTAGCACTTGAGACATTGCAGAGGTTTTCTAAATATTGATAATTTCCATTTCTCAATAGCCAGTGACTCTAATGATTTATCCTGAGTTCTAGGACTCAGATTTTTCACTGTTAAAAGGACATTTTACCAAGTCCTTCTAACATATATTTCACATATTCTTAATTTCTTATTATTGCCTCTGAAAAACATAATTTTCTTACTGTGCTTTTATAAAAGTATCTTTCATTTCTCAGCCACCTAGTAATAAAAACTAAACTGTTGTTCCATGACCATTGTCTCCTACCAATACATTAATAGGTACTATTAATAGGCTTTATTAGTACTCATTTTAATTACTTCATACATAATTCAAGAACCCATGAAATGTTCTTTATAATGTTTAAAAATCCTCTTACAGTTGGAAGATTATATCTGACTTATAAAGGTGACTGATTACAAAATTGTAAAATTTATAATTTAAAGTTAACTGTTTTTGAAAATAACTATCTACAACCTATTATTTTACATTTTTTCTCCCAATTTAAAATTACTAAATTACTCATTTCTTTTTTTCTTTAACATTTTTATTTCAAAGTATTAAGAGGATGAATTGTGTAATGCTGAAGTAAGAGCTTTGTGAGTGCCCATCACCAAAGTAGGGTACCTTGTATCCAATAGCTAAGTTTTTAATTCCTCATCCTTCTTGCCATCTCCTTTGTTAGTTTTTCATGTCCTTACACACTGCACGGCTGTAGGCACCTATCGTTTAGCTCTCAGTTATTAGAGAGAACATGTAGGGTACTCATCTCCATTCCTGAGATATTTCACTGAGGGTAGAGTTCTCCAGTTCTATCCAACTTGGTGCTGAAGACATTTCATTCATTTTTATGACTGAGCAGTACTCTACAGTGTCTCTGTGTGTCATATTCTTTATCCATTCATCATCTGATAGACACTTTGGTTGATTCCTATATCCCTGAAATTATGAATTATGCTGTGATAAACATTCTGCTGCGGGTGTCTTTTTTGACATAATGATTTCCTTTTCTTCGAGGGAATTCTTAGTGGGATTACAGGATTGAATGGGAGAGATTTTATTTCTTTGAAGAGTATCCATATTGCTTTCCATAGAGGTTGTACTGATTGACAATTTCACCAACAGTGTATAAGCATTTCTCTTTCCCCACATCCATGCCAACATCTGCTGTTTTTAGTTCTTTTTTTAATAGTGGCTATTCTGATAAGGGTCAGGTGGTATCTCGTTTCCTGAGTGCTTATGAACATTTTTTCATGTGATTGCCAGTCAGCTGCTTATCTTCTTTTGAAAAAACTCTGTTCATGTATTTTCCCTCATTTTTAATGGGATTATTTTATTTTTTCTGGAGGATTATTTTGAGTTCTTTGGATATTCCAGATATTAGTCTTTTGTCAAATGTATAGTTTGTGAATATTTTCTCCCATTCTGTAGGTTGTTTCTTCATTTTTTTGATTATTTCTCTTGCTATGAAGAAACTTTTAATTTAATGAAGTCCCATCTATTTATTTTTTGCTAATGCTGTATTTGTTATTGGTGGATTTGTCATAACTTTTTTTGCCTGAGCTGTCTAGAACAGTTTTTTTCTATGTGTTCTTCTAGAATTTTATGGTTTCTGGCCCTACAACTCTTTTAATCCATCTTGAGTTAAGTTTTGTAGATAGTGAGATACATGGCTCCTGTCTCAATCTTCTGCATGTGGCTATGCAGTTTTACCATTTATTGACTAGGACACCCTTCCATAGTGGATGCTTTTGTCTGCTTTGTTAAAAACCAGTGGTCAGAGATATAGTACTTTCTTTCTGGGTTCTCTATTCTATTTCATTGGTATATGTCTGTGTTCATACCAGTACCATGCTATTTTGGTAACTATGGTCTTATAGTATAATTTGAAGTCAGACCCTTTTCAATTCAATTATTTTGCCACCTACATACTCCCCAGCTTTTATTTATTTGAGGCAGGAAAGAGGTTGATGATTATTTGTAATTATTCTACAGTTTTAAAACAGAATAGCACGAATACGAATTCACCTGATGATTGTATTATCTATTTTCGGTTCCATAAAATAATTAAAATGTTTTTGTTCTCAGCTTTTTGAGTGTGATACTTCGTGAGGCAGTCTCCAGGATGAAGTCCGGTTTCCTCTTGTATGTCTCACAGTAGGAAATGTTTCCTTTCCTTCCACCTTTCTTCTTACTCTGCTGCATACCAGGCAACCCATTGTTGCTTTTTTTCCATTTTGTGTTATAAAATGCTTCTTCCCATTTAGCCTTCCCTACGTGTCCGAAGATGATGGTGTTTCCCTCTTCCTTGAACTCCTCTGTTCCTTACATTGCTCACAAGCTGAGTGATAAAATTTCTCCTGTAAGAATTGAAGCAACATCAAAAATCTATTACAGGGATCTGATTAAACTAAAAAGCTTCTGCACAGCCAAGAACATACTAAGTAAAGCAAGGCTGTCTAGCCCTCAGAATGGGAGAGGACTCGGTTATGTTTCTGACAAAGCTTTGATAACTAGAATCCATGGAGAGCTCAAACTAATTAATAAGAAAAGAACAAGTAATCCCATTTCATTGTGGGCAAGAGACTTGAACAGAAGCTTCTCTGAAGAAGACAGGCACATGGCCTACAGATGAATGAAAAAATGCTCTTATCTTTAATCATCAGAGAAATGGAAATAAAAACTACTTTGAGATGTCATCTAACTCCAGTAAGAGTAGCCCACATCACAAAATCCCAAAACTACAGATGTCGGCATGGATGTGGACAGAAGGGAACACTTTTGCACTACTGGTAGGAATGCAAGCTAATACATTCCTTTTCAAAGGTGTCTGGAGAACACTGAGTGAACTAAAAGTAGACCTGCCATTCGACACTGCAATTCCTCTACTAGGTATTTTACAACAAAGATGTTTGCACCAGAATGTTTATTTCAGCCCAATTCATAGTTGCCAAGTCATGGAAGCAGCCCAAGTGCCCATTGACCCATGAATGGATTAACAAATTGTGGTATATGTACACTATGGAATATTATGCAGCCTTAAAAAGGTGGATGTTATACCTCTTTTATGTTTACATGGATGGAGCTGGAACATATTCTTCTTAGTATCTCAAGAATGGAAGAAAAAGCATCCAGTGCACTCATTACTATTCTGAAACAAATATATAATCACCCGCTCTTTCATATGAAAGATAAAACACAACTATGGCTCAGAATGAAGGAGGATAGAGGAAGGGGAGGGGAGTGGGAGGTAAGTTGGAGGGAGGATAATCGGTGGGACCTCACCTATGGTGCATATTGCAAGGGTACATGTCAAATCTATTAAGAGTAGAGTATAAGTGTCTTAATACAATTAAGTAAGTGAGGTGAAGGCTATATTAGCCAGTTTGATGTAAGCACTCCAAATTGTATATAAAATCAGCACATTATACCCCATAAATGCATTAATGTACACAGTTGTGATTTAATAATTTTTAAAAAAGGAATAAAAAAAGAAAGGTGTGCCAGTTCATTTTCTCCAGCAGAGCTGGCTGACATAAGATTAGTAAGGAATTTGTAGGGTGAATAGTACGTGATTGAGAAATAACCACTGAAGGACACAACTACAACTTGGATTTTACCTTCCAGATACAAACAATGTAACTTAATCATATGCACCTTCATATTAACCTAAAATTTTTTTTTTCTTTTTTTTGGCTAGGGCTGGGTTTGAACCCTCCACCTTTGGCATATGGGGCTGATGCCTCACTCCTTTGAGCCACATGTGCTGTCCTTAACCTACAATTTTTAAAAAAAGGAAACTAGAGTTTTCCAAGTTTCAGTAAAATTGGGAAGGATAAATTTCAATAAGATTGCATACACCCAAGAATGAGATTAGAAAAGTTGGAAAAAGTAAGTACAGAATAATTTAAATATGATAGTTAAATACTAGTCCCTGGATCATGGAACAATATTTTACATGTGTGTTATGGCTTATATCCAGGAGAAGACAGTCAGCTTTCTATTGAGCAATTAAGTTCCAAATACGTTCACAGTGAAATGGAACATCAGCAGGTTTGTGGAAAGAAGGCTGTTGTAGCAGAGAAAAAATTCTTAGATCTCGATTTCCCATAGACTTGCATCAGAATATCACCCATGTGAGATTGCAAAAGTTGGTTCATATTTCTGAATTTCTTTCATTTAACTGCACCATGAGGTACGTTGCTTACGATATGACTCAGAGTATAGTTGGTATTTAAACAGCTGTCATTACTTTTTCTTTTTTTAACCAAAAATATGTATCTTCATGGATTCCATTATTTGTTGTTTGGGGCCTCTTACCATCTTACATTTCTCTACCAGTTAAATTTGCTAACAAAATTTAGGTAATTTTTCATTTAGCTCTATCAATTATAGTGAGCTAGGTAACAAGGGGAAAGAAGACAGTCATCTTTCCTTCCTGATTTTCCTATCAGGTTGCTGATGAAAATCAGCCAGCTCCTATTACTTAGTCAGTCAGCTCTCCTTTCTCTAAGATCCTTGAAATGTGCATTAAGCTTATCACATGTCATGTCTTATATAAGTGGCCTCACCATAGTTACTAATCACCCTTTTAAATCTCAAAATTGTCCAAGTTTCGATGAAACACCATACAGTGAACCCATAAATGGGGCAGGTTTTTAAATTTGGGTTCCTTCTCATCTCATGCTTTCAGCTTCTTTGGAGCTTCATAACCCCATTCACCCCATTTCTCTTCTCTCTTGCTGTTATTCTCTCAAACATTTCTCCTCATTCCACTGTCCGATGTGTCCCCAACAAAAAATTCTCTTAACCCTGAGAAATTGTTGTGGAGATGATGCCAAGTCTCTGTTTACCCAGGGAGGAATATACTGAGCTTTGTGAGGAAGAAATCTCCTTTTAAAAAAGTAATTTCCTTGTGTATTTAGTAGTAGATTAATTTTCAGTTATTTGATAATTATCACTTGAAACTTTTATAACATTGAGTATTTGGGATAAATCACTCATTTTAGATCATACCTCAAGTCTAACATAAGGTGTTATTAATCATTGTGTTTTGGGGTTTTTTTGCAGTTTTTGGCCAGGGCTGGGTTTGAACCTGCCATTTCTGGCATATGGGGCTGGTGCCCTACTCCTTTGAGCCACAGGTACTGCCTGCCTGATGATTGTGTGTTTTGACCTATTTCTAACATCTGACAGGCTGCTTTCTCCTCAAAGTTATAGGATATACTCATCCATGACTATAATCATTTTATGTATGTTCTACCCTCCTTATACAAACCATTAATATTTTATATTTTATAAAATTAATATTTCATAATTTTATAACAATAATTTTGAATGATGTTGGGAAGGTCCTTACAGTAAATGCCAGATTTTCATTTTTCCACTCATAAATAAAATGATATTGAACAACTACAGTATGGGAACTTATTTTCCATCAACCTGTGTATGGAATCTAATTTGATTAACTGCACTATAGAATGTAAATGTCAAGTATTATAAATCACTAAAAATAAATTCTAGATTATTTTTTATGAAGTGGATGAGATTCATGACTTTACACATATTCCATAGTTAGGCAAAATTTTAGAGGATGCTGCTGACGTAATAGTTATGATTAAATTTTAGCTTTAATTCTCTGCTTTCCTTTTCCTCCTGATATTCAGAAAGAAGAACTGGAATCCATTTCAAACTAAAGCGGAAATTCAACCTGGACTATCTTTCTCTTTCAAGAAAATGAACAAAGTACCAATGGAGTCCTTTATCTATAGACTGCAGACTTCGTTAATTAATCCTTTTTATCTGTGACAGTTAAAGGTAAATCTTGAATATTCTGCCTCCTAGAAATGATTTCTAGTTTTACCCTTACTTCCTAAACTACATTCTTTCAACCATATGTTATCTTTTGTCAACCATGTATAAATTAAATCAAATTGCATTGGTCTATTTTTTGCTTTGCATAGAATTTTGGAAGATAGCCATTTAGATAAATACTTTTCATATTATTATCTTAATAATTTTGAGAGCAACAGAGAGAAAATGGAATATCTTTCTGTTACTCCTCATTTTCATAATAGTGGAAGGTGGAATTCATATGGCATTATAAGTAGAAATTTCCTACATCACCAGGAACATGGCTTAAGGTGTAATGCCCCTGTTCATGTCAGGTAAGCATTCCAATCAGGCAAATTTCTGGTCATATATCATTCACATCTGCCATCTGCACTATTTCTCACCCTTTTCACTAAATATTCTTTCCACACACAGAAGGGATACTGGTATTTAGTTCATCTGTTTCTGATACATATTCTTCATCCCAAATCACATATATGTTTTGGTCATTTAATTTAGAAATAATTATTATTCAACACTTCAAACAGAGATTATTGAAATTCAAGAAAACAAAATTCTAAGAACATAGGTGCTTTCTTTCAAATTTATATTTTATCTGTTTTGGTTGAGATATCAGCTGCTTTTTAAATGTTGATGCTTTTCTTCTTAATGTAGGACTATGCTGTTAGACTAGTACCTGCCAGGAACCAGTAATGAGAAAACATTCTAGTTACATGGATATTTGTCCATTTATTCTCACTTTTAACAAAAAGTGACAAGCGTGTCACATTTCATCAGGTCATATCAGGTTGTGTCTCAAGAAAACAAGGAATGTAAGATAACCCACTTCACAGCAAAGTGCCTCACCCAGAAGCAGAGAAGAAAGGAGGCCTCATGTGCTTAGGATTAGAGGGAGAAAACTGTAACCTGCTCACAGGTTAACAAACACCTGGATTTCAAATACGTTCTTGCCAAAAACTATAATTGTTTATCTTTCTCTTTGATTTTAAAGTGATACTATATTTATTTCTTACATATAATAGTTACTTGCTTAATAGAACATATTTAACAGCTTTATTAAAATATAAAATTAATTATGGTAATTCTTTGCTTGGAGAGAGCATGCCATCTGATTAATTATTTAAAATGGTGTTGTTTAATACAATAGCCAATACTTATATATGGATATTAAATTTAAGTTAAATTAAATCATTTGCTCTGTTTCATTAGTCACATTTCACGTGCTCAGAAGTCATCTGTAATTAGTGGCTTCTATATTGAATATCACTGAAATAAAACATTTTTATTATCACAGAAAGTCCTACGAGGCAGTTCTAATTTAAAATATTACAGATAAAATGTAGCCCTAATACATTGAAACTATGTATAAAGTATTCCAAAAAGTGATTTCAGGGTCTAAATAGCTATTAGTCAAATACTTGTGGTTTAACTCCTAATATACAGAGACTTGTGGCTTTCCTACTAGTAGATAGAGGGTGTTAAAAAAAGCATACACATTTTAAGAAACAAAAATGTATTAAAATTGTACTACTCAATATATACTGATAACATTTGTTACCTTGTATGTTATATCTTATATCTCTTGTAATTGCTGAAGCCAAACATAAATTGTTTGAGTATTATAATAGTATATTTATTGATTATACAATATATTTATTAATTTAATAGTATATTAATACTATACTTATTAATCATATTTATATACATTTATATCTATATGTTTATATGTCTTGATGATACATTTATCAAAACTAAGAAACAAATATAAATTACTGTTGACTAAATTCTAGACTTCATTCAGATTTCACCAGTTCTTCCATTTATTCTCTTGTTGTTTTTGGAGGATCCAATCCAGGATATCACATTGTCCTGTTTTCCTTATTTTTTAATGACTGGGAAAGTGGTGACAGTATTAATCATGTGATTTGTAAAATATCTGTAAATCAAGAATTGTCTTATATTTTTCTCTTGATTAAGCAGTGATTACTACATGAAAAGTACAAGTTGTAGCAGCAAAAATAAACAAATGGGACTGCATCAAAATAAAAATTTTCAGTACAGAAAGGAAAATAAAGTATAAAGGTAGTTTCAAGATTGGCAGAAAGTATTTGCAAACTATGTATCTGATAAGGCATTAATATCCCAAATACATGAGGAATTCATACAAGTCAATAGCAAAAAAACATGAATTACCTCATTAAAATGGCATAGGACCTGAATGGGCCTTTCTCAAAGGAAAACATGGAAATGGTCAATCTGTATAAGAAAAAGTCCTCAACATCACTAATCATTGGAGAAAAGCAAGTTATAATCACAATGAGATATCTCCTCACACTTGTTAGAATGGCTACTGCCAAAAAGACAAAGAAAAAAAATAGTAAGTATTGGTGAAGACCTGGAGAAAAGAGAACCCCTAAATACTTGTGATGGGAATGTAAATTAAGCAGCCATTATATGAATACAATGGAGTTTCCTCAAAAATTTAAAATAATCCTACCAAGAGCACATCAGAAAACTCATGAATCATCATATGGAATTAAAAAAAGAAGTATAATCTAATCCCAAATGCAGCAGAAGAATAGAAATAACCAAAATTAAATCAGACATCAATGAAGTTGAAAACAAACAAAAGAATCATTTATAAAATTGGCAAACCAAAAAGTTGGTTTTTTGAAAAAATTTTAAAAAATTGATAAAACCTTGGCCAGATTAACTAGAAACAGAAAAGTAACATCTCTAATAACCTTAATCAGAAACAATAAAGGAGAAATAACAACAGATGCCACAGAGATACAAGAAATCACCTCTGAGTACTACAAGAAACTCTATATCCTGAAATTTGACAATGTGGAAGAAATGGATCAATACCTGGAATCACACCCTCTCCCTAGACTTAACCAAGAAGAAATAAATACCTTAAAAAGACCATTTTCAAGCACTGAGATTGAAGAAACAATAAAAAAATCTCCCAACAAAAAAATACCTTGGTCCTGATGGCTTTACACCAGAATTCTATCAAACTTTCAAAGAAGAGTTTATACTTATACTTCAGAAATTATTCCAAAAAATTGAGGAGGAAGGAATTGTACCCCCATCCTATGAAGCAAACCACCTTGATACCAAAACCAGGAAAAGACCCAACTAAAAAGGAGAACTTCAGACTAATTTTACTAATGAATATAGATGCAAAAATTCTCAATAAAATCCTAGCCAAAAGATTATAGCTACACATTAAAAACAAAAATCCTCATAATCAAGTAGGTTTCACCCCAGGGATGCAAGGCTGGTTTAATATACACAAGACCATAAACAATTCATCATATCAACAGAAGTAAAAATAAAGACCATATGATCTTCTCAATAGGTACAGAAAGAGTATTTGATAAAATTCAGCATTCTTTTCTAATTAGAACACTTAAGAATTTAGGTACAGGTGGCACATTTCTGAATATGATATAAGCCATCTACAACAAACCCACAGCTAATATTATACTGAATGGAGTAAAACTGATAGCCTTTCCACTTAGAACTGGAACCAGACAAGGTTGTCCTCTTTCATCACTTTCAACATAATGCTGGGAAATTCTAGCCAAAACAATCAGGCAAGAGAAGAAAATAAAGGGCATCCAAATTGGGACAGAGGAGGTCAAAGTTTCCCTCTTTGCTGATGATATGATTTTATTCTTAGAGAACCCATAAGACTCAACCACAAGATTCCTGGAAGTGATCAAAAAATATAGCTATGTCTCAGGGTATTAAATCAATGTTCACAAATCAGTAGCCTTTGTATATGCCAATAATAGCCAAGATGAGAAGCTATAATTCCCTTCACAGTAGCTTCAAAAGAAAGAAAGAAAGAAAGAAAGAAAGAAAGAAAGAAAGAAAGAAAGAACGAACCTAGAAATATACCTATACCTAACAAAAGAGATGAAGGACCTCTACAAAGAAAATTATAAAACCCTAAGAAAAGAAATAGCGGATGATATTAACAAATGGAAGAACATACCATGGTCATGTCTGGGAAGAATTATCATTATCAAAATGTCTATTTTGTAGACATTTCCAAAACAATCTACTCATTCAGTAACTCAATTCCCATTAAAATGCCATCATTATACTTTCAAGATTTGAAAAAAATAATTCTTCATTTTGTATGGAACCAGGAGAAACCCTGAATAGTCAAGGCAATTATTAGTAATAAAAACAAAGCTAGGGGTATTACCCTACCAGACACTCGATTATATTAAAAGTCCATAGTGATCAAAACAGCATGGTATTGACACAAAATTAGAAACATAGATGTATGGAACCAAATAGAAAACAATGAGATGTAATTAATCTCTTACAGCCACCTGATCATTGGTAAACCAAACAAGAACATACACCAGGGAAAAGGTTCCCTATTAAATATATGGTGTTGGGAGAACTGAATAACCACATGTAAAAGACAGAAACTTGACCCACACTTCTCACTGCTTTCAAAAATTGATTCAAGATGGATAAAAGATTTAAATCTAAGTCATGATAGAAATTCTTGAAAAAAGATTGGGGAAAACACTTGAAGATATCACCCTGGAGAAGATTTTATGCAGAAGACTTCTGTGGCAATTGCAATAACAAAAATAAACAAGTAGGATTCTAGCATTCTGGGAGGCTGAGGTGGGTGGATTGCCTGCTCATGAGTTCAAAACCATCCTGAGTCAGAGTGAGACCCAGTCTTTAAAAAAAAGCTGGTTATTTTAGTCGCTGCCTATAGCTACTTGGGAGGCTGAGGCAAGAGAATGGCTTAAGCCCAAGAGTTTGAGGTTGCTGTGAGCTGTGATGCCACAACTCTCTACCGAGGGCAACAAAGTGAGACTCTATCTCTAATAATAAAGAAAGAAATAAAGAAATAAACAAACGGGACTTAATTAAACTGAAAAGCTCTGTACAGCTAAGGAAATAACAACCAAAGCAAATAGACAAGCATCAGAATGGGAAAAGGTATTTGCAGATTATGAATTGGACATAAGCTTAATAATTAGGATCTATAGAGAACTCAAATTAATCAACCAAAAAAGACCCCCAAATCCCAAGGGTTTTGAGACACTGGACAAGAGACATGAGTAGAACCTTCTCTAAAAAAGACAGACGAATGACTAATAAACAGATGAAAAAAATGTTCATCATATCTAATCATCAGAGAAATTCAAAACAAAGCTGCTATTGGTGGCAAAGTGGGGAAAGCTAGAAGACACTACGTTGGGTGCAATGAGCCGGACCGAGAAAGTGCAATATAATCTCACTGGCGTCTGGAATCTGAAAACATCAAATAAATAAAACAATGAGTAGAATGATGATTACCAGGGACACGGAGTGAGCGGAAATGGGAGATGTAGGTCAAAGGCACAAACTTGCAGTTTTGTGGGATAAATAAATATAGAAATTTAATGTACAACACAAAACTATCTTTAATATCATAGCCCGTTTAAAGTTTGCTAGACACCTTCTTTAAGGTGTTCTTAGGCACACACAAAGAGGTAATTATGGGAAGTGGTAAGTATGCTCGTTTGCTTGTCTGTGGTGATAATGTCACTATAGGTAGATAGATACAGATGTAAATATAGATATACATATAGATTTACATATAGATTTGCATGCAGATACAGAGATATCCACTTAATGTAGTGTCCTCCATCTTCCTCCATGTTGTCACGAATAGCAGTCTCTCTTTTTTAAGGCTGAATAGTATTCCACTGTGTGTGTTTTGGTGCATGATACAAAAACAAATTCTTTGAATTTGAATTTGTCTTATTAAAAAGACAAATTCCTTATCTATTTACCATTTTCCTTATTTACATTTATATATATTTATTTTTATTATTTTAGTTCTGCATTAGCTAATTAAAATATTTCTATTTTAAATACATATATGCACACACACCATGTTGTTCATCTCAAATATATACAATAAAGATAAATTTTAAAAAAGAAGAACAATAATCTCATAGTAAGAGGGCATTTGGGTTTCTACATGGAGGCAAAATACATGTGGAAGTGTAGAAGTTGAGTGCAGTTAAAACGATAGTCTGGGAACCTAAATATCGGCCCTCAAACCATTCCAATGTTTATTGATGTCTTCAAAAATTATAAAAACAACTCTATTCATAATCCACAGTATCATTTTTTAAAGGGAATTTTTTCCACCCACTCTACAGTGTCTCACTTTGCAGATTTACTGCAGCCTCTCTGTTAAAGTTACACCCTCAAGTTAATACCTAATGATATACAAAATGATAAATC
>NW_003852447.1:9412685-9422557 GCF_000181295.1 Otolemur garnettii
GTCCACTAATGTGATCTGCTGCATTTGGCTTAGGTATTAATAATGACATAATTAAATGAAAAGCTGGCTGGCTTCACTTATATGACAGGTAATGGTATTTCTCCTTTCCATAGTCATTGTTGACAGACTGCTCTTGGGGGACCTCTCCTTGTAAATTTAATTGAAATAGTTTGGTTGTTCTAATTTCTGATACAAGTTTTCAGGTTATGCAAATGAAAAGGTCTGACAGGTGAGCCATTATTCTAGGCAAGAAAAGTTAGAGGATGAAAACAACTTTTAAAAGTACCTATAATGTTCTAAAAAGAATCAATTCATTTTGGTAATAACACCTTTAGTTTGTGGGCTTTTCTTGTACCCCCTCTTCATTCTCCCCTCAGCTATTAATTTTGTGATGTGCCTGTGTCTGTTGCAACGTTTCCTGTGGGACAACTGTGTCTTACTATTTTAGCAACAGCACAGCCATGTAATTATCTATAAATAATTTAGCATGTATTTCCTTCATGTGGAAATGATCTAATTAGCCAAAGTGGGGGGGGGGTGGGAGGGATGAAAACTTTCGATGAAATGTCAAGCCATTCACAGTATGGCTTGCTTTATTTATTTATTTATATTATTTTAGTTTCTCTACAGTAGCTGATTAAAAAATTTTCTATTTAAGAATATCTATTAGGTTCCTCTAGCTAGTTTGAAACAATTAATACTCATTTTCCCTTTTTGTGGCACCCAAACAATCTGTGCCCATGATGATTGTGGATTTCTGGAAAGGTCACTTTGGTGGTGGCTAAAATTTTCCCTTCAATAAGGTAATTGGCCAACTGTATTTTTCACCCTCTTGCCCCCAGAGATACAAATTATATCATTCATCATGAATACAGATTTCCCAGTTTGTCAACTTATCACTACACTAATGACAAAGATACAGGCAATCAAAAGTTGTAGATGGGAGGAATATCAACTATTCAACATGGAGGCGGAGGTTGATAAGCTGGAACTGATGTTCCAGAAAGCTGACTCTGATCTGAATTACATTCAGTACAGGCTGGAATATGAAATCAAGACAAAGCATCCTGATTCAGCAGGCGTGAAAAGTCCAGTTGTACTGTTAAAGGAAATATAAGTGATAAAGTCTCGATATCAAACTTTGTTGCATGCTTCAAACTAGTTGCTGTGGAGCAGCAAGAGACTGAGAGCCGCGTTTGTGCTACTGTGAATAAGACTATGAACATGATACAGTAACTACAAAAGCAAACAGACCTGGAGCTGTCACCACTGACTGAAGAAGAGAAAAATGCACCAGAGCAATTAAAATCTCACCTGCCAGACTTATGAAGAAATGGATTTCCAAAAGGGAATTCTTATAGGGAAGAAATCAATTCCAGAAAAATGTAGGAAGATGTCTTTTAATGGTTGATGACTAGTGGTGGGGGGCTGGTGAAGGAGAAGGAGGTTTGGCTTGAATGACTGGACAATGCTGCCATTCATATGAGAGAAGAATCTAAGAATTAGGGCAGATATATAAATAAATCTCAGCCAAAAGGATGGAAAAAAAAAGTCATAGATGATCCAGTACGCCCTTCTGTTAAATATGCATGTTTAGTTGGGAAGATCTTAGAGTTTATAGAAGAGAAAGTGGGAGAATTTACAACTACATGCAGTCTGACTTAGGCCTGTGGACTCTCTGCTGTGGATATTCTGCAGAGAGTCCAGAGACTCTCTGTGGATAGATACAGATATCTATCTAGATATCAATAGACAGATAGATATTGATAGATATATATGTGCACACACATATAATTCAACGTCAACTGAAGTTAAGTAAACTGTCTTCACTTTTTGGTTTCTCTTTCCTATGAGTTATAAGTTTCATGCCGGTCGATTAAATAAATTAAATTTGATTCTGCAAATCAATTCATCAAGAAGATATTTGATTATCTAAGAAAATATGAGATTCAGTGCCTACTTCCCAGTTTGACTTATCTGAACAGATCCGGTTGAGTACCAAACACACAAACAAAACTATTACCAAGATAATCCATTCATTTCAAAGTGAGATTGATTGCTTAGCCTTCGACAAGCACCCCAGCTCATTTGTACACTTACTACAATGCTCAGCGTTTTCACTTGTCAGGACGCCCTGCTCGATGTACCAGCTCACAGTCTGACTTTACTACATGGTCTTTTAGGAAAGATTTTCTCCAGGTGAAATGTTTTAAAATGTCCATAAAATGCCAGATAAGTTAGGGCCCAGTAAATGAAAATATGTAAGTTTTAGTGATAGCTGGTTGGAATTTTAACTTCTTGCCAGTATTTCAGGTCCTGTTAACATGATTGTGAACATCATTTAAAGGTTTCTTATCTAAACCAGTGGCTGCCTATGTACCAATAGGTAAAGAATTTCTCCAAATCAGAAGTATCTAATGTTAAATTATTTTGCAAAATAAAACATAATAAGAAAATGTTTTCTAGACAAAATAGAAAATGGCAATAAGGTTCAACTATAGCAAGCTTTTGTCTCTCTATTTTCATTTTTATAATAGCTTTTAAATTGAAAATTTTATTGAGACAATTGTATATTCATATAACAGTGATATTCTATTTTTCATTTTCTCCTACTTCACCAGATGTGGCGTCCCATGATAATATTTCGGATATTGTAGTACACTACTGAGCTGAAATTTCGCATTGGTATGTTCAACTGATCTTACTTGAATTTTCTCAGGTTTTCCAGTACTCCTCAATGAGTGAGTGTGTGTACATTTAGTTCTACACAATTCTTTTATTATTATTATTATTTAATTTTTACATATACTTATGATTATTAGGTTTTCACTTTTTGCCTACACAGAATTACAAAGGCTTAAAATTTACCAACAATAACAATGTTTAAGATAAGGACTAGAAACAAGAACCTTGTAAAGAATGAATGAAGATAAATACATTCAGAAAAGAAATCAGATGATTGCTGCAACGAAGTATTAAGCAATAATAATAGTAGTATCTATACAATTCTCTCACATATGGGGATTTGAGTATCCACCACCGCAGTCAAGATACTGAATAGTTCCCCCATGAGGATCCCCCACGTAGCTCTTACACTTCAAAATCACATCTACCTCCCTTCTGAACATCAGCAATTATCATGTTATCTACCCGCAGGCAACCACTAATCTGTTTTCCATTTATGAAAATTTGTTTTCCATTTATGAAAATTTGTTATTTCAAAGCATTATATAAATGAAATGATGCATCATTTGATGCATCTAGTCTTCTAGAATTAAATCCCTTCATTCTGCACAATTCCCTGGAAATCCTTTATGGTTGTTATATACATCAATAGAGTTCCTTTTTATTGCTGAATAGTATTTCATGGAATCCAGTCACATGTTGTTCACATGTTGAAGGGTGTCTGTGATATTAATAGTATTTGCCTATGTAGGTCTTGGTTATTATGAATAAAAATGCTGGCTCAGCGCCTGTGGCTCAAGTGGCTAAGGCACCAGCCACATACACCTAAAGTGGTGGGTTCGAATCTAGCCTGGGCCCGCCAAAAACAACAATGATGGCTGCAACCAAAAAATATCCCTTGTGGCAGGCAGCTATGGTCCTAGCTACTTGGGAGGCTGAGGCAGAATACTTGCTTGAGCCCAGGAATTGGGGTTGCTGTGAGCTGTGATGCCATAGCACTCTACCCAGGGGGACAGCTTCAGTCTCCAACTCAAAAAAAAAGAATAAAAATGCTATATTCATTTATAGGTTTGGGGGTGAAAATAAGTTTTTCTCTGTGATAAATGCCCAAGATACAATTGCCATGCACTGACTACGCACTTAACTTCTATTAACATTTTTTTTTACTCCCACCAGCAACGTAAGAATGTTACTGTTTCTCTGAATCCTTTTACAATTTTTTAAATTGTAGTTATTCTGATAGGTGTGTAGTGATTTGCCATTGTGATTTTTATTTGGATTTTCCTAATGTTGAACATCTTTTAATGTACTTATTTGCCATCAGTATATCCTCTTAGGTAAACTTTCTTTTCATATTTTCTCATATATATAGATAGATAAATAAATATACATACATACATACATACATATATATCTCTATCTCTATCTATCTATCATCTATCTGTCTGTCTGTCTATCTATCTATCTATCTATCTATCTATCTATCTATTTTTTTGAGTCTTACTCTGTAGTCCCAGGCTAGAGTGTCATGGCATAAGCCTAACTCATGGCAACCTCAAACCCCTGACTTCAAGCAAACCTCCTGCCTCAGCCACTCAGGTAGCTGGGACTGCAGGTGCCAGCCACCACACCAGGCTAATTTTTCTGTATTTAGTAGAGATGAGGTTTCACTCTTGTTTAGGCTGTCTCTAACTCTTGAGCTCAAGTGATCCTCCTGCCTTGGCCTCCTAGAGTTCTAGGATTATAGGCATGAGCCACCACACCTGGCCTCTTATCAGCTTTTTCTTTTTATACTATTGAGTTTTTAAATGTTTTAATACATTTTGAATACTAGTCCATCATTGAATATGTGGTTCACAAATATTTCCTTTGCTTCTGTAGCGTGTCTTTTCATCCTCTTCACATGTGACTTTATGTGTATAAATGTATGAGGCATGTATGCAATTTTGTTCCATGCATAGAGGACAAATTGCTCTCTTTTTTTTTTTGTAGCTGGAACATCCCTCTTCTCCTGCTCTCTAGCACTGGAATGCCTGCTCGTCTGGCCTTTGGACTCCGGGGTATTCAATAGCATCTTGTCTACTGTTCTCAAGCCCTTGGCCTCGAGTTAGAATTATACCACTGGCCACACTGGTTTTCAACCCTGGAGACTCAGACTGAAATGCACTGCCTTTCTTCCTGGTTCTCCAGCTTACAGGTACTCTATTTTCCCATAGAAAAATCCTCTTAGGGATATGTGGGCATTAGAAATACACACACACACACATATATGTATATACACCTGTACACACACACACACACACACACACACACACACACACAGGTTCTATTTCTGTGGAGAACCTTGACTAATACAGATTTTTAGGCATTTAATTGTTTTAAGTAATGTAAATAGTATTGTGTTTTAATTTCAATTTCAGTATGTTCATTGGAAGTACACAGAAATGTGATTTTGTTGTTATTGTTGTTGTTGATTCCGGGACGTATCAGAACTCACTTATTAGGTCTAGGAATATTTTGCTTTGTTTTGTTTTGCTTGTTTTGGTGGATTTTCTAGATGGACAGTCATGTCCTTTCTGAGTAAAACAATATTATTTCTTCCTTTCTGCTACACATACCTAGGTTTATTTTACTTGACTCATTAAATTCACTGGGATTTCCAATGCCCAGAATAGTGAAAAGACACCCTTGCCTTGTTCTCTGTTTGAGGAATAAGGTATTTAGTCTTTCATCATTAGTATCATGATTTGTCATTGTGATTTTTTTTGCATATTCTTAATGTTGAAAATCTTTCTGTGTGCTGATTCATCATCTGTATATCCTCTTTAGTGAAGTGCCTCTCCTTACTTTTACCAATCTAGCAGCATTTAAAAAATTTTTATGATTGAGTTTTTAAATATATTGTAGATTCCAGCCAATTTTGAATATGTGGTTTGCAAATATTTCCACTCATTCCATAGCTTGTATTTTTATTCTCTTTACACGAACTTTTGTAGGACAAATTAATTTTTTTTTAAATTTCAGGGTTTT
Organism: Otolemur garnettii; assembly: GCF_000181295.1. NCBI lineage: Eukaryota > Metazoa > Chordata > Mammalia > Primates > Galagidae > Otolemur > Otolemur garnettii. Next base: position 9,418,401 of record NW_003852447.1, read on the forward strand.
GTGAGGGTACAAACAACCAGGTCACAATTTTTGAATTTTCTAGATAGACTCCCCTTATACTTTTGTCCCCCACCCCAAAGGTGTGCCATTCACCCCTATTTTGTTCCCTTTAAGTGAGAGCACATCAATCCCCCCTTTCCTCTCTCCCTCATTCCTCCTCCCCCCAACTTAAATAGAATTAAGTTTTTCTCCTATGTGGGCATGTGTTACATTCTCTACTGGCTTCATAATAAAATGGAGTGCACTGGATATTTGCTTTTACATTCTTGTGATGCTTTACCAGGGATAATTTGTTTCAACTTCATCCAGATTAATACCAAAGATACAAAGTCACCATCTTTTCTTGTGGCTGAATAGTATTCCATGGGATACACATACCACAGCTTGTTAATCCATTCCTGGGTTGGTGGGTATATAGGTTCTTTCCATATTTTGGTGATTGTAAATCGAGCTGTGATAAACAGTCTAGTGCAAATGTAAACTGAGCTGTGGTAAACATTCTACGACACACATATTCGTGATAAAATGGTGTCTTTTCTTCTGGGTAGATCCCTAGTAGTGAGATAGCAGGATCAAATAGGAGGTCTAATTGAGTTCTCTGAGGATTCTCCATACTTCTTTCCAAGCAGACTATATTAGTTTGCAGTCCCACCAGCAGTGGAGAAGTGCCCATCTCTCTTTTCACACCTGAGCTAGGATCCACAATTTGAAACTTTGTGATGTGGCCTTTTTTCACTGGGGATAGGTGATATCTGAGGGTGGTTTTGATTTGAATTTCTCTGATTATTAGGGATGATGAGCATTCCATTCAGTTCCATACATCTATGTCTATCTTTTCCTGCCAATATTATGCTGTTTTGATAACTGTAGACTTAAAATATAACCTAAAGTCTGGTAGAGTAATGCTTCAGAGTTTATTTTTATTACCAACAATAGCCTTGGCCATATAGGTTTTCTTCTGGTTTCATTGAAATGAAGAACATTTTTTCCCATTCTTCAAAGTATGATGTTGGAATTTTGATGAGGATTGCATTGAATCCATAGATTGCTTTGGGGTAGTATAGACATTTAACAATGTTGATTCTTCCCAGCCAAAAGCATGTTTGTTCTTCCATTTGTTAATGTGTTCATCTATTTCTTTCCTTGGGGTCTCATAATTCCCTTTGTAAAGATCCTTCACGACTCTTGTTAGTTATATCCCTGTGTATTTAATTTTCTTTGAAGCTACTGTGAAGGGAGCTGTAGCTTTTACTACTTTCTCAAATTGACTGTTATTGGTGTATACAAAGGCTACTGATTTGTGGACATTGATTTTATACCTTGAGATGTTACTAGTTACTATATTTCTTCATCACTTCCAGAAGACTTGTGATTGAGTCTGTGGGGTTTTCTAAGTATAAGAGCATATTATCAGCAAAGAGTGAGAGTTTGACCCCAACGTCCTGCATTTGGACACCTTCTATGTCCTTCTTTTGCCTAATTGCATTAGCTAAAACTTCCAGAACTACACTGAATAGTAGTGGTCATAGAGATAATTCTTGTCTGGTTCCTGTTTTAAGTGGACAAGCTTTCAGTTTTACTTCATTCAGTGTGATATTAGCTGTGGGCTTTTTGCAGATGGCTTCAATTAGTTAAAGAATTATGCCACCTATAAAAATATTCTTTTTTTTTTTTTGGTCTGGAAAATCTTAGCACTTTTTTTTTAATTGATGGGGATTCATTAAAGGTACATTAGAACCAGGTTACATTAATTGGTTTTGTTAGATAATTTCTGGTTTTCTTATAATTGTGTCCTGCCCCCAAAAGGTGTACCACACCCCTGGTGCCCCACTCCCTCCTTCTCTTTCTCAGCTTCCCCATCCCCACCCCCCATCGTGTACTAGGACCTTAATTGTCCTCATATCAGGATTGAGTACACAGGATTCTTGCTCCTCCATTCTTGTGGTGCTTTACTAAGAATAATGTGTTTCACGTCCATCTAGGTTAATACAAAGGATGTAAAGTCTCCATCTTTTTTAGTGGCTGAATAGTATTCTATGGTATATAGATATACCAGAGCTTGTTAATCCATTCCTGGGTTGGTGGGCATTTAGGCTGTTTCCACATTTTGGAGATTGTAAATTGAGCTGCAGTAAATGGTCTACTGCAAGTGTCCCTGTGGTAAAAGGATTTTTTTTTTCCTCCTGGGTAGATGCAGTAATGGGATTACAGGATCAAATGGGAGGGCTAAGTTCTTGAGTTCTTTGAGGGTTTTCCATACTGTTTTCCAAAAAGGTTGCATTAGTTTGCAGTCCCACCAGCAGTGTAAAAGTTTTCCCTTCTCTCCACATCCACTCCAGCATCTGCAGTTTTGAGATTTCGTGATGTGGGCCATTCTCCCTGGGGTTAGATGATACCTTAGTGTGGTTTTGATTTGCATTTCTCTAATAATTAAGGACAATGAGCATTTTTCAATATGTTTGCTAGCCATTTGTCTGTCTTCTTCATCTCTCTTGCCCAGTGTTCTAAGGGATTGTTGGCTCTTTTTATGTTTATTCATTTGAATTCTCTGTAAATCCTACTTGGCTTTTCTTGGGACTGACCTTGAAGCATTTTAGTGTATACTATTTTCTTCCATTAAAAGTAAATAAAAGTGAAAAATAAAAAAACCCGCAAATATCCTTTCCCAATGTGTAGGTGCTCTGTTAGCTTTGGTGGTTGTCGCCTTAGCTGTACAGAAGCTTTTCAGTTTCATTAAGTTCTATTTGTTTATTTTTGTTGTTATTGCAATTGCCATGGAAGTCTTCCTCATGAAGTCCTTCCCCAGGCCAATAGCTTCCAGTGTTCTCCTCACGCTTTCTTTGAGGATTTTAATTGTTTTGTGCCTTAGACATTAAAAAAAATCATACATCATGATCAAGTAGGATTCATCCCAGGGATTTGAGGCTGGTTTAACATACGCAAATTCATAAACATTGTTCACTATATCAACAAGAGCAAAAACAAAGACCACATGATCCTCTCAATAGATGCAGAAAAAGCATTTGATAAAATTCAACACCCTTTCCTAATTAGAACGCTGAAGAATATAGGCATTAGCGGCACATTTCTTAAACCAAGAAAATGTAGTCCTAAGCACACAAAAGCTAGAGGCATCACACTACACGACTTCAGATTATATTTCAAGGCTATCATAACCAAATAGCATGGTATCATTCTATGATGAAATTTTTCAGAAAAATGTTGATATTTTACAGGCAAAAAACATAGCTCAAATACTAGCCATTTCATTGGTTCAACCATATATTTTTTCCAGTATGAGTGACCTGATAATTTTCTAAATTAATTCAAAATGAATTTTCTAAATGAATTTTAAGGAAAGAGAAAATATGTACTATTATCTGATTTTCTGTGAAGTAACTGTACTATAATACCATCATGGAAGAGTTGTGTTTTAGTAGGGATTTACTTATAACTTAGATCACTTCTCGGCCTTTTGGCTAAGATCAAGTGTACTTATAACTTAGAATTCAAAAATGCTGGTAATGCTTCATTTTATTTGTGTTTTTAAGCCTACAAAAATAATGTCTTTGGTGCACAGCCTCTCTTTTTTTTTCTTGTTGAAATAGGAACACAGAATTTTAAGAAATAAGCATTTTCTTAAGAAAGTGCATGGAAATTAGTTTCCTTTTAATCAAAAATAAGTGAAGGTGGAAAAATTGATTGATGGATTTTCTTGATAGCACTGAAAAAGAGTTGACAGAAGGTATAAGCTTAGATAAAATACGTTTAAAATTTAGCAGAACATTAACTACAAGATAATGACATCTCTGCCACAGAATGAATTAAAATTGCTTAGTTATGAGCAAGGGTATACTGACTGAAAATCAGCACTGGAATCACAAGATAAAGATAATAATAATAATACCTTCCATGTAGAGCACTTAACTTCATCAAAACACTTTCACTTGCATTATCTCCTTTGATTCTCACCATATATTTTAAAAAAATAAAATGCCATTTTTATGTAACTAACTCATTTACAATTACAATTCTGCCTCTAAGACTGACACTGTATAAGAAAAACAAATTTATCTGTGTCTTCGATCTTAATGCAGGAGTTCATGACAACAACAGACTTAATTCTATGCATTTCTTCCTATTCTTCTATTTCCTTA
>NW_003852447.1:9423524-9430447 GCF_000181295.1 Otolemur garnettii
TTTTTTTTTTTTTTTTCCTATATGACACATTTTTAAATGTAAATCTAAATGTTCTGGTAAGGTGGAAGGGTTTGCAAAAGTCCTGCTCCTGGAAATTGAACTACATGAAATATTTCCCTTGAGTTCATCTATTAGTCCCACCCACTGCCATATTGCTTTGCTCTGTAGAAGCCATAATATCTTGAATATGTAATCCCCACCATGATTATCCCTCTTTTTAAAAAAGCTTAAATTCTTTATCCTTTTTATCCCATTTCTTTTTTCCCCCTCTGCCAAGGTCACTGGTGATTTTTAAATAACCACATACAGTGTGTTAGAATCAGTCTCCCTCATAGCTCACTGGAGTCCTCTTTGAAATAACTGCTACTGCTGGATTTTCATATCAACCATTTCTCTGGTCATTGTTTTCTTTTTTTCTTGTCAGATTATTTTCCCCAGTGGGTCCTCAAATGTTCATATTGATGATTATTATTTTTTCTTTATTTTCTCTCTTCTTCTTGCTTGGATGATCTAGCACAATGGTTTTGACTATCACAGACTGACACTTTCAAAATCTTGGTCTCAGCACTGCTTCAGATTCAGCCATGCAATTCTCTTCTGAGTCTATGTACTTTTCAAGCTTCAAATATTCAAAACATCTGAAGCTGAACTCATTATATCCCTCTCTAAACCTTTTTTTTTTCTTTCCTGTTTGAACTTTATCTTGGTGAACACCAATTTATCAGTCCATTTGTTCCTGGTCACATCTCTGTTTGGCTTTCCCTGGAGCACACACATGCCCGTAGACATTCACATGTACAATAAATTATATCTACCACTTTCTATTTATCATACATCCTAAGTATCTCTTGAAACATGTTTCTTTCTCTTCGACTTCCTGGTAAGTTTGCTTAGCATTTCATTAGCTTTCTCATGGACTATTGAGATATTCTCTTTACTCACCTTTTGGCTACCTATCATATTCTCCTCAATTCATTCCTCAGTACTTTTCTGAAAGCAATTCACTAGAACGCCGTTGCTATTTACAAGGTCCCTAGGGAATTCTTAACACAGCCAGCCAATCGTAACAAGGTCTACCTAGACTTGTATTTGAAACTGATTATATAACCTTGCTGCTCAAAATGAGATCTGACAACAATAGCAATAGCAATATCTGGGAACTTGGTAAAAACACACAATTTGTCCCAGACAGTCTAAATAATAATCTTCATTTGAATACCATCCCAGTTGCTACACAAGAACATTAATGTTTGAGAAACTCTGTATGATGATTTTGTTCCAAACTCTGCCAACCTAGGGGCGGGGCAAGTCCAAAGAAAGGATAACTGGTTATTTGTATGTAGCCCGTAGAGTCCAGGGAAACTCAATTCATTCCCAGACTTCTCTTATCTCATTTGCGTTGAGAATTTTACTCATAGTCTACTAAGATTATTTTTTGTCTTCAGAAGATTTTTCTCTCTTCATAAACTAGAAAAAGAATTTGGAATTTCAAAATGAAATTCGATTTCTTTTTTATTTTTTTTTACCTTTCCTATATTTCAAAAGGGCCAGTTTGAGCTTGGGCACAAGAACAGAATACAATGTGTTTTCTTAGTATGTATTTGAATAAATTGCCATAAACTTTCATAACTAAAATGTTCTTATCAGTGTTAATTGTGGGTCAAAGATGTTCTTAAGTTTTTTAATGTAACTTAACTTTTGTGCACATCTCATGATAATGGCCACTGATTTTGACTCATCTGCTGTCAAAGGTATTCCCAGGTTCTATAAGAGGACTGATCAGAGCATGCACTGAACCAGTGGTTCTCAGAGTGCACTTCTAAGGTCAATAGCTCTAAGGTCAATTTTCGTGGACTTACGAAAATGTAAATTATTTCACCTTCCCAAAGGAATATTGAATATGTATTTTTTTTCCAGGAACCGTGATCTGGGTTTTCACAATTCCTCTAGGTGATTCTGATGCATGGCAAAGTTTGGGAATTATTAGTCTGTCTAAAACAATTACTCTGATTTCATTTTCCTTGCTGGTGCTTGATTTAGATGTGGGCATGATATACAGTACTAATTAATCAGATGTGAGAGGAATATGCTAAGGAGGCCTCTGGGAAAGATATTCTTGTTCTTATAAAATAACAAGCAAGAAGGAATAGACCTTTTCATGGCTGGATACTGAAATATTGGTTGTGATTCCCAGAAGGGCTATAGCCATCTCACCACCATCACACAGTATATCTCTTACATTTTGAGGTTGCTTGAATTGAAAGTTTGTAAACACATAGATTCTTGATGATATTGTTGAGACAGAGGATAAACCAGCTCTAGCATGACACTTATTCTGAATTTCTTATTAAATGAAATAATAAATATCCCTATTCTATAAGCCATTTTTATGTTGGATTAACTATAATCTATAGTTGAAAATATCTCAATGTGTACAACATGAGTTTCTTTTATTATGACAAAATAAGAATGCTATTTAAAAATTATTGATGCAGAAGAATATTTTTTTTCTTTTAGACAGAGTTTCACTTTGTACCCTTGATAGAGTGCTGTGGCATGGAAGCTCACAGCAACCTCAAACTCTCAGGTGCAAGTGATTCTCTTGCCTTAGCCTCCCAAGTAGCTGGGACTTTAGGTCCTACCACAAAGCCTGGCTATTTTTAGAGACAGAGTCTTGCTCTGGCTCAGGCTGGTCTTGAACTCGTGAACTCAAGCAATGCACCCACCTTGGCATCCCAGAGTGCTTTGATTACAGGCATGAGCCAACGTGCCTGGCCCTGCCTAAGAATTTTTTAAATGGAGTTTTTCATCCATCCTCTTCACACAGATGATACTTATAGTCAGACAGGGCACATGGTCAGTAGGTTTTAACGTGTGAACACCCACAATCTAAAAAGTATGTCAGAATTTAAAAATAAAAACAATTAAAGTAGACAAGATTAACCACCTAGGAAAAGCTTCTGAAGCATAAAAAGGCCATCAAGTAATTAAAAAATTGTGATTGGATTAGGATCCCTTATTTAATCTCATAAGGGACTTGAAGAATGTCCATAAAAGACAAACTCTACAATGTGTATCTTTCATATCCAGAAACGTATCACACACCTAAGCACTTTTTAAAGAATAAGAAGATAGGCCGTTATTTCTATGCCATACTACCCACATTAATTGAAAATTTGTGATTTCATTTATTATAATTCTACTTTCCACATTTTCCCACTTCAATTTTCAACAATTGAAATGTAATTAATATAAAAATATCTATAATGAAAGCGTGTCTATTCCATGAAGGTGTTCTAACGTTAGGAGATTTTGTTGAATAATAAAGAAATACTGAAGATGGGATGGTAAGAACGTCTTTGCATTTATTTGGCTGCTATTGCTGATCAGCTCTACTATTAAAAATGCTTCAGGTTTTACCACAGATGAAACTGAGTAGCAGGAACAACTGTTAAACTACTTTTTTTTTAAGAGACAGAATCTCACTTTGTTGCCCCTGGTAGAGCGCTATGCCATCACAGCTCACAGCAACCTCCAACTTCTGGGCTTAGACGATTCTCTTCCCTCAGCCTCCTGAGTAGCTGGGACTACAGGCGCCCACCACTGTTAAACTACTTACTTTTGCTCTGACTTCATACACATGTAACTACTTTATGATTCTAAATTCATATTCTTTTAGGTATCTTAGTTTTGAGATGCAAAAACAAACTGTTGCATATATATATATATATACCATATTCTCTGTTTAAAAGGGTAGCATTTGGGAGTATAAATCAATGTTTTGGGAGTTTGGTTAATGTGACTCACTTACCTAGATCCCAAATATTCTCATGGTTATAAAACTTCTATGACGCAAAACTGAGACTCAGACTTTGAGTGAGTAATGCCCTTACTGGTACAAATACTTCATGAATTTTTTTTTTCTTTCTCTCTTGATAATCATTTTAACTGCTTGAGTGTCATAACTGCTCTGTAATTTCATTTCCAGTGGAACTTCTGAATACTTTATAAGAGCAGTTTAATAGTTAGAAACAGAAACAGGAAATAATTTCCCTTGGTAAGTAGGGTCAGAGGATCTCTTCAACTGCTTTTATGAATTCTTAGAATACTTATCTGTGCTTTATACTTTCCTCCTCTTCTTGCTGCTTCAGATATCAGGGGGGGCAATTATATGAACACAAATTTTCACTTATTTACTAGGCAATGTTTCTGATTGGTGGTAGAAAGATACAGAAAGAAGGATGATAATAATAGAATCACACTTGTTAATTAATGAAGGTAGGAGTATAGCCTAGAAAAGGTGGCCTATCTCATTATTCTCCAAAAAGTCTTCATATGGTCATACTGCTGTAAATATGAAAGATGCCCATTATAGAGTTTTGAGGTCTGACAACTCAGATTTCGGTAAACATACATTGAAAGAGTTTCATTGATAATGAAATTTTGCCATCTCCTTCTCGAATTCTTATGGAAAATTCTGAAAATTTCATATACAATGTCATCTGCCATTGGAGTGGTTCTCTCGTCCCAAGATTAAAAGATAGGAGAGAGTGGTTATTACAGTTTCTCTCTCACTACAGGGAAAAATGTGATCTTTATGCGGAGAGAATAGAATTCATGATTTTCTTTCCTTCAGAAGAGTAATTGCAGTATACTTTTAAAAAATGAAACTTAAAATCTTATGACACTTTTTGACAGACATTCACCAAATTGCAGGGGAGGAGGAGATCTTTTATTTTTGTTCCTCTGGCATGAAGTGACTCGGTTAAGCAGGAAAAAGAATGAGAGAGTTTTGACACCTCATCCTCTTTTTCTCTTCAGCAAACCACATAATCCTCCCCTTTGCAGTTTGATTTCCCCTTATTGAATTTTGCTTTCTGTGATGTTCTCATTTCCCTTATTAGATTAAATCAAATTGTTATTACCCATCCAACATTATCCCTTTGGGAGAGCAAAATTCTGTCTCCCGAGAGAAAAACGTAAAGGAAATCTACTTAGAGAAGATTACTCAGCTACCGTTATTATCCGTTTCCAATTTCCTTTTTACTTTACAGAGTAAGTTTGACTCATTCCCCAATGGCAAACCTATTCCTTCTACTATGTAACAAGGATGTGGACAGGTCATCTCTAATAGGTGGCTCCTAATGTACAGTCCAGAAACTCAGGATTGGTATGACAGGTTATATACCATAGGTCAGAAAAACTCTTAGGTTATTTATTGCCTGTGCTTGCGGCTCCTGCCTTCTGAACCCACAAGACCATCCTACGGAACCAAGAATTATTTACGAAAATTCTATTAGACCTTTATCTGACACACAGGTGAGACTCTTTTGGTGATCATGACGAAACTGCTGAAAATCTGTCACAGAAAGGGTGTGAGAGCAGAGCGACTTTATCTAGATGGCTTTGCATCCGATTGCCCGTCTGCCAGATGGAAGAGCAAGCTTAGGACATACCCCTCAAACTGCCGTTTAACATTCAACACAGAGGTTGGCAGGGGGTTCCTTGTGTTGTTGTTGTTAGGTTTTCAAAACTGCTTAAAGGCCATTGATCTTTTCATTCTGGGACCAAAAAAAGGAAAAAAAAAGTCTATTCTGGTCAAAATTATAAGTCCATGAAGAACCTAACAAATCGTGGATTTCCCCATCCTGTGTGTGTGTGTGTTTTCCAACCCCGCATCTTAAATTCTCCTGAGGTCACCCTGTCAGCATCGGTTCCGCGGCCTGGATTTAGTTGAATCAATCCTAATTGCAATTCTGCACGGGTCTGGTCCTCGGTGGAGATTGCAGATGAATGACAGTGCAGTGGCAGGAAAGATAAATATGCTGGCAAATAAGATCCCAGCTCTCCACAGAGGATGGAATAAATTACTTTCCCAATACAGGGGAGGTAATATGTGGGAGACAGAAAGTGAAATCCAAGCCGGTGTAATACTGGGTCTGTGAAAGTTTAGAATCAAGCATTTTCAGCTTTGGTAAAATCCTGACGGTGATTCTTTCTATTTAGAAGACATTCCTTCGCTCTGTACCATGACAAAGAATGGCATCCGCTGATTTTGTTATGCAGATGACGGCTTGGGCAATTTTAATTCCTGTGGCATTCTCTGGTCGCTGAACGCCCAGTGGTGACTGTGGTGTAGCATATTGATTAGTAATTTGATAAATACACAAAATGGCACAGTGAGCTTTAGGTGCCTCATGCAAAATGTATTTAAATGACCTTGACTAATTAGCGTGCATAGCTGCGAGGCAGGACTGTAGGAACAAGAGCCAGGTTGCTGGTCCAGAGATTTATGTACGTTTATGACAGAGAATAGGAAGAGCCCTGCACACAAATGCTAAGACTTCTTTCAAGGAAGTAGAGTTAGAAGACATCATCAGGAGAAAAAAATCTTATTTTTCACGGAGAGAATTATTCTATTACCCACGTGCTATAAAATTGATTCAATAATTTTATACCTAAAATATATTTGAGAGAATGTAGCTAGATTCTGGATAATATGTAAACCTATATTTTACTACAATTAAACAATGAGGAAGAGAATTTTAAAGCTATCTTAAAAGGGTTATTTTATACTAAAAGGATCAGGTAAATTCTTCATATTATTTATTTACCTCTTCACGTTTTCTCGCTGCATGAAGTGTAAAGTTGCAAAATAACAATGCTGTCCTCGCGGGATACACATTTATGGTAATGGTCACAGATTATGTGAGGTGTCCTTTCATTGCTTCTGAAATAAAAATCCTAATTAACATTCATGGATGAAGTTTAAGTTTTCTACCTTTATGGAAAAAGTGTTCACCAAATATAAACAGAGTGCCTCAGGAATTCATAGATATAATACCTCAAAAATTTCTAAAATAACTTCCTGTTTCACTTGACTATACATTTCCATGACGACACTAGACCAAAAATTGAAAATA
>NW_003852447.1:9430758-9439292 GCF_000181295.1 Otolemur garnettii
ATTTGATGAACAGAGGAGTGAATTAGCTCCTTCAGTAACTGAGCTCAAAGTCAGTATCTTTTTATTTTCCTCAAATGTAAATCCCAGGTGATTTCAACTATCCACTCAGAGCAGCTCAGTGGGTTTCTCTGATTTTCCAAAATCCCACTTCTCACGTAGTTGCTTACCAACTTCAGAGAGCTGCCAGAGACGATTTCAATTTGTTTTTCATTGTGACAGGTATGATTTTGAAAGAATAGATTTCTAAAAGGAATTTTTAAAAGACATGAGTAAAAATCGACCTACGAGACTGATAATCTATTATTTTCTATCCACTCACTGCAATTATTAGATATTTTTAAGTTAGAGAAGACCTAGAATCTTAACACCATCTCAATCTTTGGTAATATGCGATATGCTTATGAATATTGATATAATGGATTAGTATTACTCTGAGTATTATATATATAATTATATCCACATATAAATTAATAAAATTAGGAAATTTAAGAAATTTAATGAATAATTGAGAAAATGAGTTATATGAAGAAGAAATTAGATTGAATAGTCTTATGAAGATGAAAGTAATTGAGTAACTATTTCGAACTGATCGCATCTCAGGATGATGGCCTCCACTTTGGTAGTTTATAAAAAGCCAGACCCTCCCTGTTGTAGTGACTGCTGGCTCTTTGGAAAGCAGAGTTTGGGGTTTTATACACGTCTTCGAGGAGTATCAGCTGCTTTTTGGAAGTTTTCCAGGGTCTTAATTAATTCTGTTCTCAAAACAACTCACCTGCAATATCTTAAAAACTACCCACCTGTAAGATCTTAATAGCAATCCACCTGCAAGGTCTTAATCAGTCTCATTCTCATAATAGTCCAGGCCAGCCTGACCCAAACCAATTTAAAATGATTCTAACTCTATCTGTCATCCACCCTACTCCCATCCAGTTAACTGCCTAAGACATGGGTAGTTATGTGTGTGCAAGGGTGTGTGTGTGTGTATGTATGTGTGTGTGTATTTTCCTAAGTTAGTTTCAGTTTGTTGAAGAACTGATTTCTGTTGTAGTTCATTTAATGAGAATCCCAAATATGGAGATAGCTTCATGTCAAATTTAATTTACCCCCTATTTTTCTTCATGATAGCATTGGTCTTCAAGATAAATAGCCTCTTGAAGTAAGCTTTGTTTTTTGCATCTGAGCAGACTCACTAATCTTTACTATAATCAAACACTACTTCCTGATGAATTTTTTTTAGTTCCGCTAGCATTTCCTCCTTTCCTGAACATACTTCAACCATTTCTCACCTCTTACTTAGGCTACTGTTGTACCTCCTAAATTGTTTCTTTGATTTCAGTCTTCACATTGGCCAGATTCCTCCTCTGCTGTAAGGTGAGTCTTCTTAATCCCACTTTTTATCACTTTTCCCCAAATATCTGTGATGATACCCTTTTGCCATTTATCTCTAACCAATTTTCGTATCATTTTCCACAAATAACACGGATAAAGTCTATACATTTGACTTCCTCCTTTACTGTTCCCTAAACTATCTTTGAGTTTTGGGCCTTTCCTTTTTGTTTGTGCAATTCCTTCTCCCTCTCGGGTCTCTCTACCTTTCTCTCTATTTCTTGTCTACCCTTTGGCCCAGTTCAGATCCCACTTTTGTGTTTACGTACGTGTGGCCCACTGTCTATGTCAGAGGTTATCCGGAGGCGGCCAGCATCTTGTCTATTCTTCTGATTCTGCAGGTGGAGGACACGCTGCCCTGGGCTGTTGGAAAAGCTCCCTAACTGGTCACCGTGATCCCCACATCCTCCCCGCCCTCACTTAACACAACCCATTGACATCAAATTGACCTTCGGGAGTGCCGTGTCTAATGAATGACTTTCTTGTTGAAAACCTTCTCTGGAGACATATCCCTCATTCTGCTACCCTGTTTGCGGGAAGTTGTGCAAACTAAGGTCCTAATCGACCCGGTCAGTCTCACTTGTCCTACTCTCCTACAGACAATATGTATCTCCAGGACAGGAAACTGCCTCATGCTATTTTTTTTTTTCTATCCCTGCATGTGAATGTCGATCTATACTTGAACCTGTTAACGCTCAGCTGAAATGCAGCTTTTGTGGAAAAAGTTTTCTTTTTTTTTTTTCAACTTTCAATTCTCAGCAACCAGTTGTGCTTTTATCTGCCATACTTTTGTATCATTCTCCATCTCTCTGTCCCCGTTAGTTCTGCTTTGCTGTTAGTTTGTATTTGTGGCGCTAATGAGATGAATTCTATTATATTTTTACTTGCCCTGACACTGTCCGTCACCACTGTCCCCCCCCTTTTTAGTGTAATCACTTTTTTTTTTCTTTTTTCAGTCACTTGTATTGTTATCCTGCTTTGGTTTCCTCTTTCTTTCTTTTTTTTTTTTTTATTAAATGATAGCTGTGAACATTAATGCAATCATGGGGTACAGGGTGGTGTTTTCATATGGAATCACGTCTTGATAGCAGGAAGAACATGTTTATTTTTTCCACTCTCCGTTATAGCCAGCACTCTTGTTTTGGACATACGAGGCATGCGTCGGTGATTCTGAGTTTGAAAACAATGGTATGAAACAATTTTGATACTTGAATTATTGGGCTATCATGACTCTGATAAGGTTATCAGTGATTTTTATGAGTTTGATATTTTCTCAAAGAATAATCTACACATTGAGAACTTCTGCAGTCACTGAAAGAACACTGACTCTTTAGGGAAAAGTCTTCTGTAATTTTTTTCAATTTTGATACAACTGTATCTTTGTATGATTTGTTTACCGGTCTATAAAATAACTTGTAACTTTTAACCTGTAGAATATAGTATAGTTCATGTACCTGAAAAAGATGTTCTGAAATATTTTATGGAAATAAACCAATATTTTTGTTCTTGTTTAGGTAAACCTATAATTGGAGGATTTGGGGATAGGGCTTGGTGTAACAAATATACAACAATATATATGGCTATGATGCATATATGTATTTGTATATTAGATTTTTATTGAATAATCCTAATCTTATCCTATTGTAATTTATATCGAAAGAATTTAGAACCCTGATCCCTGATCCACATGGTTGATGTAAAGAAAAAACCAACTTTATCTTTTTTCTCAATTTTTATCTTTTATCTAATTTCATCTTTTAATCAATTGTCTTGCAATTATTTCCCCAAATCTCTCCTTTGTGACAATGGCCTAACATAGCACGCTCAACATGCAGAAGTCGCATATGTGCTCATATCTATTTTTACACTTTGCATTCTCTTCCTTTGTCTATTTAAGAACTAGTACTGTGAGGTTTTAATTATAGGGGATTTGTAACGTTTGAATGTGTGCCAAAGTTGACCCCTTCCTCCTCATGACTGCATAAAACTGACGATTTTTATATGTGAATATTTTAAAATATGAATGAAATGCATGGTTCCATTCATTATCTTAATGAGCAAAGACTTAAAAATGATATTTTCCAGTGTTGTCAAAATGTTTAGGGTACAAGGCACTTATAAACGCTGTTACTTTAAGAGTCAATTAGTACGATCTACTTGGAAAATTATTTGGCAGAATATATTCAAAGTCTTCATATACTGAAGAATCCATACCCGTCTTTGAAGATTTAATCAGAGATATTCCCAAAAGTTTTAAGTATGCAATTGTTTCACACTATTGCTTTTAGCAACAAAAAAATTGGCAGCAACTTTAATGTTTATAAAAGAACTGAATAAATAAATTAGACTGAAATGCTAAAATGCTTTGTTACATGAAAAACACATATTAAAAGACTAATGGGCTAAGAATGCACTCACCATGTAATCTTCTAAGATTCAGTATAATTTTAATTTCTATTTAAGAAATTCTTCAAACATTTAGACAAGCATAAAAGTAATATAAAAAGCTAATTGCATCATAGAATATTGAGTTTGATCACAAGTTTTGTAAAGTAGCAGGAATATCTAACAATAAGTAAGTGTGTCTATACTGGACACATATTTACATACAGGTCCTTACATGCATATGTAGGTATTTGTGTGTGTGCATGTTTGTGTGTTTATGTATGAAGCAACTTTGTCTCCTTTCTTTCCCTCACTCCTCTTTTCTGCTCTGAGTTCCTATAGCCTTGGTTCTGTCTCATTCCCAAAATGTTTACAGTTAGGACTTATCTACCTTACCTTACTCTTCCATTTCAACTGCAGCAGGATTCTCCTAAATGGCTCGCCGTGCTTACAGACATAAAGATGGAAAATTTTTTTCTACTACTTCACAAGTTCTATGGCTAAGTCCCCATAAATTGACTGATAAAAACAGATCAACAAGAGAAGAACAAACAAACATTTATTAGTATGCGTATGGTCCTTCCACATGGCAGCCATTGGAGATGAGTAACTCAAGTGATGGATTAGAGCAGCACCTAATACAGCATTTTAACCAAAACCAGAATAATTTTAGAAATGTAACTAGACAAAAAGGCTGAGTTTTTAGGGATGGCAAATGGTGAGAAGGCAAAAATCTGGAAAACTAATGGTAGATAATGTCTAGTTAGTAAACTTTGTTATATACATAAGTATCATAAATTGCATCTGGAGATTGATTTTGTCTGTCCTAGTAGAAGGGGGAAAGAGAAAATCATTACAAATTTATGCCCTGCTTTTAGGAAAATGGGAGAGGGCAGAGAGCTGTTCTTACACCTGCTTCTTCTTCCCTGCCTTCAGCTCAAAATAATCCTTACACCAAAGTGGCATATTTGGGGGTGCCACCATATTTGCAATATGACCAAAAAAAGAAACAAATTTTATATCATTGATTCAAACTGTAGGAATTCTGAAAAGTATAGATTAATTTCAAATATATAATCATATAGAAGTGTTTAAATAAACTGAATTGTACTGGTATGGGCTAATGAAAACTAGAGTTAATCTTATTATATATAACCCTATAATTAAATTATAAGTGGAGGTACGAACATTTTTTTTTATTAATTATAAGATAAGGTTAATTAAATAAAAGTTAATGACGTTTCCTGCCAATTTCACCAGAGACACTTACGTGGTGAATAATAAATCACAGTAATGCACAGACGTCTGAACCAGTGAAGCATAGTACCTGACTTGGCTGGTTGGGGTGGCAGCTGTTGACTCTATGGTCTTTCCCTCTATGCTATTTGATAGAAATTCTTCATGTCACTATTTCAAGTACTTCAGTAACTCAAGATACAAGTCAATAAAAATTGGTCTTCTTGTTGCTTTTGAGAGATTTACTCCACCATCTTTCTTAGTAATATGATTCTGACTTTATTCTAGGGAGTCATTGTTATTATTCTTTATTTCAGATTGATTATGAGGGTACAAATGTTTAGGTTACATTGTTTTCATTTCTAAGGTAAAGTTCAAGTTGTAGTTGAGCCGCTCGCCCTGGGGCGTGCTGAACACCCTCATGGTGCACATTAGGTGAGATCCCACCAATCACCCTCTCTCCTCCCCTCCTTACTCCCTTGTTAGCCTATAATTTTGTTTGTTTTGTTTTTCAAGTGGGCTTGTCATTGTTTATATATTGGTTTCATATTAGTATTGAGTACACTGGATACTTTTTTCCCATTCTTATGATACTTTACTAAGAAGAGTTTCAACTCTATCCAGGTAAACACAAAAGATGTAAAGTCCCCATCTTTCCTTAAGGCTGCATAGTACTCCATGCTACACATTCACCACAGTTTGTTAATCTGTCTGGGGCTGATGGGCATTTTGGTTCATTCCATGTCTTGGCAATTGTGAATTGATCTGCAATAAACATTCTAATGCAATGGTACTGGTGATAAAATGTTTTTTTTTTTTTCTTCTGGGTCGATGCCTAGTAATGGGATTGTGAGACCTAATGGAAGGTCCACTTTTAGTTCTTTGAGAATTCTCCATACTTATTTCCATAGAAGTTGTATTAGTTTGCAATCCCACCAGCATGGCAAAGTGTTCCTTTCTCTCCACATCTGTATGTCTACTGCTTATCAGAGGATATCTTTGTTGCTTATACATTTTTAGTTATTATAAATAAGTATGCTATAAATATCCACATGCATGTTTTGGTTTGAATAAGTTTCAAACTCCTGTGGATCATTATTTAGGAGTGTAAGTGCTGGATCACATAGTAAGAGAATGGCTAGTTTTGTAAAAACTGACAGATTTTCTTACAAAGCGACTGTGCCATTTCGCCCTTTCCCAGCTCTTGTTGCTAGATCTATTCCAGCATTTGAGATTTTCAGCATTTTTAATTTCTGCCATTCTAATAGGCATATAGTTGTATCTAATTGTTGTTTAATTTGCAATTTTTTAATGACATATGATGTCATACCTCTTTTCACATGGTTACATACAATGTGTGTATCTTCTTGGGTGAGGCATGTGTTCAAGTCTTTGGCTTTTTTTTTTTTTTTTTTCAGTTTTTGGACAGGGCTGGGTTTGAACCTACCACCTCCAGTACATGGGGCTGGCACCCTACTCCTTTGAGCCGCACACACCGCCAGTCTTGTGCTTATTTTTACATTGGAGTCCTTGTGCTTTTATAGTTGATTTTTTAAATTTTTTGTTTATCTTGGATAAATGTCCTTTATATACTTTTCTGTGACTTGTCCTCTCAATCTTTGTGCTTTTATTATTATTATTATTATTTTGTGTTTTGAGATGGAGTCTCACTATGTCACCCTCAGTAAAGTGCCACGCCATCGTAGCTCACAGCATCCTCAAGCTATTGGACTTAAGTAATTATCTTGCCTCAGCCTCCCAAGTAGCTGGGACTATAGGCATCTGCCACAATGCCTGGCTATTTTTTGGTTGCAGTTGTGATTGTTGTTTATTAGGCCCAGGCTGGCCTCAAACCCACCAGCCTCGGTGTATGTGGCTGGTGCCCTATTCACTGAGCTATGGGCACCAAGCCTGTGTTTCTGTTTTTATAATGCATTTCATAAAATTTTCCTAAAATAACATAGCAAGTGTGATTTTTTTTATTTTTGAAAAGTAGAGTCACTATAGTATAAGCAGTCTGGAAAAAATATATTTTGACTATACTATTAGGTATTCAAGTATCAATTAAAAAGATAACTTGTAAATTCTATTTAAATATGCTTTATCTAATATTGAAATGTATTAAACATTTAGGGTTCAAACTATCCAATGTATGGAGTACTGAAAGCCAGTAGCTATTAAAATAATAAAAAGGGAAATAATTTTTAAATTTAGAATATATTTAAATTAAGCTGCAATGTTGAAAATTAAGTAAATGGAAATGAGAAACAAAAACTACTTGGTCATCAATGTACCAGATAACTTTCAAATCTCCTTTTTCAGAGATAATTATTTCCACACTCACCACAATTTACCAGAATTTTCAATGAATTACATTTGATAAGCAGCGTGTTATCTTGCTCACCCTCAAAAGGAAACAATTACAGAGAACTAACAAAAGGAATGATACTCCATGAAAAAAGGGAGGGATATATGTTAGATCATCTTAACTCACTGAGGTTTGATTCTACGGATGAGACTGTAGAATAGAACATTAACCCAATTTATATATTAAAAAGAACACTGTGGAATAAAAAGAAAATATTTGACTCATAGGTTATACTCAGAATTACAATTAGAAACACAATGTAATCTCCATGTAAGCTCTGCAGTAATAAAATAACAGTTATTCCCATTACGATTGTCGACTTCTCATAATATGCGTATCTTGATATCCCTTGGAAAAGGTGAAAATCCCCTGATAATACCTTAGCCATGAATAAGTGTAGCCAGCCCCTAAGGAATTAAGATAAGATGAGAAAAGGTTATAAGAATAGATCTCTTGGGCTTAACTGAAAAACTAAATTCATTTACTGAACTGCAATAAGCCTCCAGGAATACGCGAAGAAATCTGAGAAGCAGAATAAAAGAATCTGGGGACATAAAAGTCAAGATGACACAGGAATTCACTGAGCTATGAAACAAATTTCTTACACATTCTGTCATGGATGGGCACAAGGAATTCTATTTGAAGAAATTCATCAGCTTGTTTACACTGATGGTGCCGAAGTCACTTTTCCGTGGGGAGGCTTATCACCAATGATGAAGCAAAGAAGTGAATCTGCTCATTAAAATTAATAACTTCACTGAGTTTACACAAATGTATTTACCTTCCCTTTGTAGCAATGTAACTATTATTAAGTGTAATTTACACATGTTCTATAAACATCCATGTTTATATTTATATAGTGTATACTTTATCCACACGTACACATATATACAAATATATGTGTGCATACATAGCATTACTTCTGTATTACTTTTCTATCATCGGGAAACTGGAATTTCCATTTCCTTCAGGAATATATCACAAAAAAAGTCTGCGCAGTATTTGAATTTAGGACTGAGACTATTAGTCCCATAACCAAGAAACGTGAAGAAGATATGGTACAAGAATATTCAAGCAAATTATCTAATGAATTTTTTTTCTGTCACATTGGGAAAAGAAGGAACCAAGAAAATTAGTATGTGAGAAAATTAATAAAATA
>NW_003852447.1:9440263-9448523 GCF_000181295.1 Otolemur garnettii
AAAAATAATTATCTCAGGCCAAATACTAACCTGTGTAAAACCCCTGGAACACTGTGTTATTCCTTACCGACCAACTGACCTGAATTAGGACCTAATTTGTGAGCTCAGAGCTTAACCTCTCCAGGGGATAAGTCTAATTTTAGATTTTTAAAAATCAACAAATCTGTCAACTAGAATCTACAGAGAACTCAAATTAATCAACAAAAAAAGAGCAAACAATCTCATCTATCCCTGGGAGAACAGAACCTTCTCTGAAGAGGACACACAAATGGCCAACAAACACATGAAAAACATGCTTACCATCTCTCACCATCAGAAAAATCAAATCAAGACCACCCTCAGATATCATCTCACCCCAAGAACAGCCCATACCACAAAGTCCCCAAGCTTCAGATGCTGGCACAGTTATGGAGAGGTGGGAACACTTTTACACTGTTGGAGGGACTGCAAACTAATACAGCTTCTTTGAAAAGAAGTTGAAAATCCTCAAAGAACTCCAAATACGCCTTCCATTTGATCACATAATCCCATTACTAGGCTTCTACCTAGGAAAAAATATCCTTTTATCATAAGGACATTTGCCTTTGATTGTTTATCACTGCTCAATTGCTATCACCAAGATACGGAACAACCTAAATGCCCATCAACCCAGGAATGGATGAACTGTACCGTACGTATGCCATGGAATACTATTTAGCCTTAAAAAATATAGAGACTTTACATCTTCTGTATTAACCTGGATGGAATTGAAACATATTCTTCTTAGTAGAGTATCACAAGAATGGAAAAGCAAGTATCCAATGTACTCAATACTAATATGAGGACAGTAGATGAACTTACACATGTCCACAAACATGAAAAAAAAAAACTCAAGTTGGTGGGAGAGGGGAGGAGGATGAGGGGGAAGGAGATTGGTGTGCTCTTACCTAATGGGCACAATGTTGGGGTATATGGCACACCTCCTGGGTAAGGGACACAACTACAACAGGGACTTTGCCTAACAAATGCAAGCATTGTAACCTAATTGTTTGTACCCTCATATTAATCTGAAATTAAACAACAAAACAACCAATCTTTTAGTTTTGACTGTAAGTAGTAGAATTATGATTAAATCTCTCCTGAGATAATTCCCTCAGTCCCAACATCATTTGGACCTGAATTAAGATTAATACTCATCTCTGCCTACCCAGATTTCTCTCTTAGATACTAAATCTCCTACCTAAAACTTAAAGCTGTCTTACTTTAAGTCTCCTGAGTGTTATCATTGAAGAAACCAACTGTTTGCTCATAAACTTTGTAAATAAGATTCTGAAAACTGGTCTTGGAAATAGCTGCCATCTTGCAGCAACTTTGCTATTTTTGGTAGATTTTCACAGTCCTCACTTGCTCGGGTCTTATCTGAATCTCACCTTGTTCTTCTCAAGCCATCTGACCAGGTTGTTCCAGAACCTGTTAGCTACCTTGGGATTCTACCTTCTCTACTTCAAAACGGATACACTGCTTAGGCTGCGGTAGTCCTGCCGAAGTCCAATAAGCCGTTGTCTACATTGTCTTTCTTATAAGTCTCTGCTGTGCCTCATAAAGATTAAATCCTGTGTCAGAAAAGTATCCATCTGGCAACAGAATAAGGGGGCTTTTGAAAGCATCTCGATTTATAGTTATGAAGCCATCTGAGTAAAAATAGATCAATCCTAAATATTCATGCCCTGCTGCTTTGCCTGTGAGGGTGAGTGAGAGTCATGCGACAGAGGTATAGTAACTAAAAGGGAGAGGAAAGAGGATTCTCTATTTTCTATTTTCTCTCCTTCCCACATCCTCACTTTCTCATTATGAATTATTATAATATTGCCACCCAGCTATTAGAATGAGTCTAGAATAAGATTGGGCTCAATGTGGGAAGAGTTGATAATCAGTGATGAAGACTGGAGGCGACTTTTTCATGAGGTTCCTTGAAACTTAAAAATAGAACTACTTTATGATTCTGCAAGTTCATTTCGGGAGTATTTCCAAAGAAAATTACATCACTACTTCATAGGGATAATCTTCCCATCCATATACTTCATAGGGATAATCTTCCCCTCCATATTTATAGCTAAATTATTAACAGTATCCAAGAGGTAGATATAATCTATCAGTCAACTGATAATTGAATAAAGGAAGCAATTATACATATAATACATATAAAGGTTCAAATACATATCATGTACTTATGTATTAGACACATAAGTATCTCCTTCATCTAATTATCAATAGACTGACACATCATTTACAAAGGTTCCTAAAAAATGTATACACCTTTTAAGAAAGGAAAAAACTCAATTAAAACTTTGGTACTCAATATATACCAATGACAAAAGATGAACACAAGCCCCCGTGAACATCCTTTGTAACCACAGAAGTGAAACAAGAGTTGAATATTACAAATTTCATACAGTTTTACCCTTTCTTAAAATGTGTATACATTTTTAACCCTTTGTATGTAGCTATGGGTATATATAATGCCATGTCATGGGAAACTACAAAGGAGAGAAATATTGTCATTTATGACAACATGGATGAATCTGAGGATAGTATACTAACTTAAATAAGCCTGATACAGAAGGCCAAATACGACATGACCTCATACATATGGGATCTAAAAAAATCAAACTGATGGAAGCCAGAGAGCAGAAAGGGGATTGCCAGTGCCAGCGGCTGGCGGGGCTAAGAGAAATGGAAAGTTGTTGGGCACAGGATACAAACTTTCAGATAATAAGATAAATAAATTATGGAGACCTAATGCATAGCAGAGTGATTATAGTTAATAATAAATGTATCATACACTTTAAATTTGTGGAGAGCAGACCTTAAATATGTCACCACACCCCTACGACAACAGTAACTGTGAGGTGGTGGAGGTGTTCATTCGTTTGAGGGTTTTAAACATTTCACCATGTATCCATATAGCAAAACATTATGTTGTCTACCTAGAATATGTACAACTTTTATCTGTTAGTCATGCCTCATTAAAGCTGGAAAAATACTGCATTTATTTAAGCTAGTTAATTATATCCCGCAAAATGTTTTCAAATAGATGAGATCATTTTAATTTCCTTAAATATTGAAAATAGTAATGGAGTAAGACAGGAGATTGGCCCTGCTCTCAGAGGTGTAAAGGGCTATAAAATCGATTGAAACCTAGACAAAGGGAGGGATTACTCACATATTCCCAACCCCACTTATCTTCCCGGAAGTCATAACTATGAAATTTGGAGCTTGGCTCAGACAGGCAGTTATAGCTGATGACTCTTGATTAATTTGGTGGATTTAGTGCTTATGTGAGCCCTGACGTCTGCAGATAATCTGGGCATGTTTGAGAAAGCACTCTAAGAGGTGTATGCATTTTAGTTATCTATTGCTAGTTATGTCAAGTTTTTAATGCCCTCACCTTTAACCATAATCATTTTTGATAATAGACAGAACACAGTCATTATATTCCTGTAAGAATAATATTATATTAGTGAAGGCAACTAAATAAATCTTAAATTACATCTGGTGTTAGTTTTAGAAATACTTAGGAGAAAATCCTCAAAATAGGACTAATCCTCCTCATCTCAACATGCAACCATAAAAGATTCTATCTGATCACCCAGAAAGTCATTCAAGAATTGGTGACTTCAGTAGTTGTTACAGCTTTCCAGCTGGTCAAGCAGCAGCCTCACACAGACAGATGTTTTGAATTTCTAGTCAGGGAATAACAGTCTTAGTATACACTTCACAGCTGTTTGGCACGCAGCTAGTACATCTTTGGCTGGACGCTCTCATGTCCATCTGCTGGGCTGGCCAGTTGCCGGCTCACAAGCTGGTCGAACCATTGCCATATGGCACAGGTTTCAACTTCAAGAGCATTTACATGGATGGCCCAAATTAGAGCAAAGGTGAACATCATCTCAATACCAGGCTCCTTTTTTTATCTTTTGGTATCACATGATGTTTTCACCTCTATTCTGACTTAGATTTTATGGCGATATTATTTTGTTATATACAAGCACATTCTATGATCAAGCACATTTTTCAGGTTAGTGTATCTAAACATATTGTCAATAAACAATTTAAGAATGAATAACCTATTTATTTGGAGAGTCTATGTTTCAATTGGGAAGTCATTCATCGAAACTATGTCTAGGAAATTGAGCAGTCTACCATCAAGCAGCACACAGAGTAATAACCTCCTGTTCTAAAAGTTATATTTAATACCCAAATTCTTGAGCCTCTTAAACTAAGAGGAAGCAATCCCTCTGAAACAAACACACTATTGGAAAGCTCATATATTTGGCTCACAGTTTATGAGTTTTAGAAATACCATAAAACTTTCATTAATCTGGTTACTGAAGATTACATATGAAAAGACTTGATTATATGATTTTCTTTCTAAAGCAAATTACAACAAAAATATTAGAAACACAGCACGATGATGGGGGAGAAGAAAGGCTGTTAGTTCTTGTACTTTTACCACAGAGATTGTGGCAAAGATGTCAAGAGAAGCTGGAGGCAGATGGATTAACCAAGCGGGAGTCTTTGTAGATCTCTCTGGTATCACCCCTACTGGTTGATAGTCCAAATAGCTAAAGTTTTGAAAATACTTACAAAGTATAAGTGGGAAGAAGAACATTTGAAACCGAAAAACCACGGCTTTATTTTTACAATGGAAGTGTAAATTGTCTTAGTGATATTTTAAAGTTAGACTCTGATATAATACAGGCTTACATAACCAGAATTCTTAAGAGAAAAATGCTCTCTTTAAATTTCATGTTCTGGTAGAGTTGAGGGGTTTTGACATAGAATTTCTCCATGTTTTAAATGTTCTAAAATTTTATTAGTCTACTTTCTCTGTTAATAGAGTAATA
The DNA here is from genome assembly GCF_000181295.1 of Otolemur garnettii. Lineage (NCBI taxonomy): Eukaryota > Metazoa > Chordata > Mammalia > Primates > Galagidae > Otolemur > Otolemur garnettii. The sequence continues at coordinate 9,445,150 of NW_003852447.1, forward strand.
AAAATGAAGAAAATGTAAGCATTCTTTAATTTTAGAGGAGTACTGTGTTCAGGCACTTAATTTAAACATCAATTCCCATTGTAATGCAAATGGAGTAAGTATATATAATTCACTTTAATCTGAACTATCTTCTCTGAGACACATTTTTGCTAGATTTTAAGTTTATATCAGACACATTTTATCTCTTTTCAAAATATTACAAATATGAGTTGATGTTCTATTTGGATGAATTGTGATTAACTGAACTGTTACTAAACTTTTCTTTAAAATATTTTTGAGAATCTTCAATTTACAGACAGAAAACACTTTCTTTTCAAACCATGTTTTAAAATTCCAGAGGAATTCCGTTCCATATGAATGATTTTAAATAAATGTTAATGCACAAAATAAGAAAATTATTATATGGCTTTGGAAAACTGTAGAATGTTCAGCATTGTGAAATGTACACTTTTAATATAGTGATAATTGAGACTCTGTTAAGAAACCAGTATCATCTGAACTGTTGTAACAAAAATGCCTTCTCTAGAATTTTATTTTAAGGCAAGATGATTAGTCATTGTGATAATAATGATATATATTTAGCAAGATCTTCAACAATTCTTTATGACATATGCTGTGAAAAATGTGAGTTGATAAAATAGAATACTATATCTATTTTACAAATCTTTTGTTTAGAGCAGAACAAGGAAGAGAGGGGTGTGGGGGGGTCACAGTGTGTGACATACCTTTTGGGGCAGGACATAATTATAAGAGAGACTTTACCTATCAAGTGCAATCAAGGTTACCTGGTTCTTTGTACCCTCAATGAATCCTCAACAATAAAAAAAAAAAATCTTTTGCTTATAAGTTTTCTTAGACATACCTTTATATAGGAAACTAATTAAGTACTAAAAAGTCTAAGTAGTAAAAATGTTTAAGTATTAAAAATACAAGTTCTAAAATACATAGATTAAATAATTTAGTTCTAGGTGGAAAATTAGATTGTCTAAAAATACAATGGAAGAATTTGAAGAAAAAAAGCAACAATGTGGCTCCTATTCAAAGGTGAAAAATTATATGAATTGAAACAACTCTTGGAACATATTGCATAGAGAGAAAAAAGTTAGACTTGTTCATTATCCCAGCTCTCCATCTATAGGAAGAACCATATCTACTATAAAATAATAAATTTTCTTTTTCCAGCAATAAATTCACAAATCCCATTGGGTCAATAATTCCAGGTCCTGTTATGAGTAATTTCTTTTTCAGATTATGAATTGAGCCTCTGACTATTGCTTTGTCCTTAATAGAGAAGTAGAATTTTTTTATTATTCTTTTAAAAAGACTCCAGTATTTAAAACCCCATGTTATTACATGACCCGTTAACATTCTCTTCACTCAGGTAGAGATTCTAACTCCATTTATTTTTTTGGTAACTATTATTTTCATTCTCTCAATTTGCTTTCCATTCATAATTTTCTTGCCCATATCATTTTGGTTACAAAGTTCAAAACCAGATGCATTTTTCCACTGGTCATAAAATACCGCTTTATTATAAAATTTACTCTGACTCCCAGATATTATTTGGTTGTGTATGTAGGAAGTAAGCTTTAAATTGGTATAACAGCTTTTCTTAGAGAAATGGGTGAGAATAGCAAACAAGAGGGTCATAGTGTAAATTCCAGTAGTTAACAAGGGACAAATAACATGTCCAACAAACAGAATGTTACTTACATTCAAATTCATTTTAAAAACTGTCATTATTCAAGGCATTCTTTCAATAAAATGATAAATACAACACAGCTCAGAGAAATATTCAAGATATTTCAGAAAACATCAAGTACCTTTTTTGGGTGGTGACGGATTAAGTTTAGTTCACTTATTTCCTGATAGCTAATCATCGAAAACAATTAACTTTGAGATATATGCTAGCAATGATATATTCTTGAGGAAATGAAAATTTGTTTTGTTTGACTCCTTTATTTAGTTTATATTATTAATAGTTTTAAGTTGAGAGATGAACAATCATTCTTATTGTTATTTTATTTATTTTAATTAATTAATTAATCATTTTTTAAAATATTGAGATGGGATCTCACTGTTCCCCAGGCATGATTCAAACTCCTGGGCTCAGGTGATCCTCCCATCTCCAACTCTTGAGTAGCTGCAATCACAGACATGGGCCACTCCAATGGGTTGAATGACCATTCAGGATGGTCCTGTCACATTTGTAAATAACTAGAATGATGAGGTGCTGAATATCTATTTGTACCACACTAATTTTTGGCTTGCATATTTTTGTTTTATACATTTTACTCAAGTAACTACACTTATGCAAATGATGGCATTTAAGTTAATTTTTTGTAGTAACATGAATTTTGATACTCAGTTGTTTTTCTCCAGTCACACTGCTGAGCAAGCTTGACATCGCTTTCTATAAGCTATGGTAAGCTGAAAAACCTTACCATATTGAGCAAGACCACAGCCATGAATTTTAGTTATTTTTTTAAGAGTGAATCTAGATTATTTGTTTATTTTTTAAAATTGGAGAATATTACAAAATTACAAATGTTTTGTTTACATGGATTGCTTTTGTACTGCATTAATCAGGGTTAAAATTGTGCCCATCACCCAGGTAGTGTTCCGTGTACCCATTAGGTATAATTTTACTTATCCCCTTCTCCTCTCACCTGCTGAATTCCTTTGAGGTTTATGTCCATCTGTGCATGAGTGCTGATTGGCTAGTTCTAATTTAACAGTGAGGCCATGTGGTATTAGTTTTTCCATTAGACACTTCAATTAGGATAATGGTCTCCAGTTCCATCCAAATTGTTGTAAAGTGGATTAAGTTATCTTTCTTCATGATTGAGTAGTATTTCATTATATATATTGAAATATATATATTTAAATAGGCACTTAGGTTGATTTGCAAACCTTTGTAATTGTGAATTATGCTACAATAAACATTTGAGTACAGGTGTCTTTTTTTTCACATTAATGTGAGAATATAAACAAGTAGGTTACAGTGTTTACATTTGTTAGGTAGAGTCTCTCTTTTATTTGTGTAGTGCACCTAAGAGGTGTGTGATGTACACTTACATAGTGCCCATTAGGTGGGAACATGCCACCCCCTCCCTCCTCTCTTTCCCCCCTCCCTCATTCCATCTCCCCCCAATCAAATTGAATTGAGTTTTCACCTATGTGGGTGTGTATTAGATTGACCACTGGATTCATGTTGGTATTGAGTACTTTGGATATTTGCTTTTCTATTCTTGTGATACTTTACTAAGTAGAATGTGCTTCACTTTTATCCACGTTAGAACAAAAGGTGTAAAGTCTCTGTCTTTTTATGGCTGAATAGTATTCCATGGTATACATATACCACAGTTTGTTAA
>NW_003852447.1:9449843-9451901 GCF_000181295.1 Otolemur garnettii
TTTCCATAGAGATTGTACTAGTTTACATTCCCACAGTATATAAAAGTTCCTTTCTCTACATTCATACCAACATCTATTATTTGAGATATTTTTACAAAAACTTTTCTCATTGGCATTAAGTGATATCTCCTAGAGATTTTGATTTGCATTTCCCTGATAATTAGAGGGACTGGGCATGTTTTCATACAGTAAGATCAGACAGAATGAAGAAAAGTTCAAAACCTTTCTCTTTAAAAACTAGAATAAGACAAGGGTTCCTACTGTCACCTCTTCCATTCAATATAATATTGGAAGTTTTAGCTAGAACAATCAGCCAAGAAAAAGAACCAAAAGGGATCTGAATGGGAAAGAGGAGATAAAATTATCCCTGTTTGCTGATGATATGATCTTGTACCTAGCTAATCCTAAAGCATCCACCAAAGGATTCCAAGAATTGATAAATAAACTCAGCAAAGTCTCAGGTTATAAAGTCAGTGTATCTAAATCTATAGCATTTCTATGTATTAATAACAGTCAAGCTGAGAGTCAAATCAAGAACTCAATGCCATTTATGATAGCTGCTAAGAAAATAAAATACCTAGTAATATACGTATCAAAAATGAAACATCTCTACAAAAAGAACTACAAAACTTTGATAAGAGAAATAAGAGATGACACAGATAAATGGAAAAACATCCCATCCTCATAGATTGAAAGAATCAATGTTGTTAAAATGTATATACTGCCCAAAGTGATTTACAGATTCAGTGCAATTCCCATTAAAATGCCAATGTCACTTTTGACAGATTTAGAGAAAATAATCCTAAACTTCACATAGAACCAACCCAAATCCGTAGTATCTGAAGTAATCTTAAGCAAATAGAACAAATCTGGGAGCATTACATTACCTGACTTGAAATTATCCTACAAGGCTATTGTAACAAAAACAGCATGGTACTGATATAAAGGTAGACCCATGTACCACTGAAAGAGAAAAGATAACCCAGAAATAAAACCAGTGACCAAATGATTTTAATAAAACAGATAAAAACATACACCAGGGAAAGGGCATCCTCTTCAATCAAAATGTACTAGGAAACCTGGATAGCCACATGCAGAAGAATGAAACAGGACCTTAGATTTTACTATAGAGAAAATAGATATGGATTAAAGACCCAAATATAAGTCCTGAAACCACAAACATTATAGAAGAAAACATAGGAACTACTCTTCTGGCCACTGGTCTAGGCAAAGAATTTAACACTAAGACACCTGTGGCAGATACAGCAACAACAAAAATAAACAAGTAGTACCCAATTAATAAAGTTTCTTCCCTGCAAAAAGATAATCAGCAGAGTAAATAGACAACATACAGAATGGAAGAAAATATTCTCAAACTAAATAGCCAACAAAGTACTAATATTTGGAATCTACAAATAACTAAATAAAACAGATTGTCTGGAAATTGATCTACACATATATGGTTAATGGATTTTTGAAAAAGGAGCAGAAGAAATTCAACAGAAAAAGAATATTTTTTTTTCAATAAATGATGCTGGAATAATTCAGAATCCACATACAAAACAGTAAGTCTTGACCTAGAGTTCAAAACATATTAAAAATTAACTCAAAAATGTATCATGGGACTAAATGTAGAACTATGTATTATCTAAGAGATAATAAACGAGAAAAATTTTGTAATTATAAAGTTGTTAAATATTTCTTAGATTTTATTAACGTTAAAAATGTTCACTCTGTAAAAAAACAATTTTAAGAGAGTATACTCACAAATCAAAATTAGGAAGAAGTATTTATAAGAGCTTGTACACAGAACACATGAAGAATTTTCAACATTTACTAATAGGAAAACAAAAACTCAATAAAAATATTAAACAAAATATTTGCATAGGCCCTCTACAAAGAATTTGTAAAATGATGGTAGAAATGTAAAATATAAAATTGTTTTGGAAATAATCATATCAGTTTTTGAAAGCTAAACACATTGCTATCATATAATCCAGAATATGTTCCAGCCATTTGTTTCCCTAGGTATTTATACAAGAAAAATAAAGCATATAT
>NW_003852447.1:9452354-9476623 GCF_000181295.1 Otolemur garnettii
AATATCCATTTAAAACTTCAGTAGTTTTAAACATTCTAGTAGGTGCATGAGAAGAGACAGTACAGAGAAATCCAGAACGCCCTTAGTGTACTGTAATGGTTACATTGTAAATCATAGATGAAAGAATTCTCTATGAATGACAATGGTCTGCCCTTAAAAAATAAACTTAGAACTTCATCCTGCTTCATTCCAAAGCAATTTCAAACAGATTGAAAGGTTAAATGTAAATAAATGAGTTGAGGAAACATTCTGAAAAAATTGAGATTAATATTCATCTCCTGAGAAAAAATTAGATGAATATTTATATAAGCTCAATGGTAAGAAAACATTAATATAAGATACCAAAGGCAGAAACTGTGAAGTGATTAATAGCTGTGGATATACAAAAGATAGAAATTCATAAACAGCATTATGAGCAAAAACATAATAAGCATTATTAAGTGGCTAAAAGTAAATGAAGGAAAGTTATTTGCAGCTTTATGTCAGATTTTTTAATATTCTAAGAATATAAAAGGCTCTCACACATCAACAAGCAATTAAAAAACTTAATTTCTTAGTAGAAAGTGGCCAAAGAAATAGATTTTAGGTATTGTAGAGAAGCAAACAACAACAACAACCAAAAAAAAAAAAAAAAAAATAGAAGAGGCCAGGTGCCCATAGCTCAGTGAGTACACGGAGGCTGGCAGGTTCGAGCCTGGCCAGGGCCAGTTCAGCAACAATGACAACTGCAATCAAAAAATAGCTGGGTGTTGCTGTGGGTACCTGTAGTCCCAGCTGCATGAGAGGCTTAGGCAAGCGAATCACTTAAGCCCAAGAGTTTGAGGTTGCTGTGAGCTGTGACGCCATAGCACTCTACTTAGGACGACAGCTTGAGACTCTGTCTGAAAAAAAAAAAAGAAGAAGAGATGAGTGACAGGTGAAAAGAATGAGTTCTAAAAAGTTGGCAATCTCTATATCCTCACTTTCATCTTATTACTCTAGTGTAATGGGCAGCGCAGTTGTCCCTGGTCCAGAGGTGGGTAGGAGACGCATCTGGAGTCTTAAATCTTAATGGTAGTGGACACTTGGTTCTTAATCACTTTCTTCTCTCAGTTTCTATGCCAGTTGTCAAATTTAATGTGAGTAGTTCTCCTTAATGCAAATATATTCTCAGAGAAATTTCTGATACCTACCCGCATGGGTGATATCGCTATGAACCCACCAAAGCTTTGTGTCCTTAAAAATGGGCTTTTTACTTCCTTCACTTTTTTAGGCAACAGAATGCGATATGTTTATTGGTTCCCCAGATAAACTGTGCAACCCTGTGGGATTTTCCTCCATGAAACATATTTACTACAAATTGAACATATCGTTTCATTTTTGTTTAAAAATCAGCTATGCAGGCTGAAGTTCATTATTCCTCACTTTTCATCCCCCTAGAAAATGTTCTGTCTTTGCTTCTAAAAGCTGAAATTGCATAGATCCTCCTGTTGTTTGTAGATTAGCTGTAATGTATTCAGTGCCCAAAGGGTAGCATAAGAGGATTAGCCAGAGTAGATCAGGAATAGGAATGGTCCTTCAGGCTTTGCTGTGTTACCGCCATGAGGATGAAACCAAAAATTAGGTTAAAATGTCACCTCTCTTTAAGATTAACAGCATAACAATTTTCCAACCTATTCCCCCCATCTTATTTCATATGAATTTCTGAATCTCCAATAACTCAAACCATAACTGCTATGAACATTAGAAAGGTGAACATTTTCTATAAACATGGTTTCTAAATATTTTATCTAAACGTATTTCTTGATGGTGATTATTCTAATAGAATGTTGACTGTGATGGTGGTTTCTCTTTTTCATCATGGTGTCTCACAGCCTATAATTTTCTCCTTGTCTTTTTCCCTTAAATTAAACAAGTTTATCTAGTACATTTTTACTTCTAAGGCTACAGGAGAATATTGAAAACTCTGAAGATGTATAGAATTATATAAAGTAAAAATGTAGGTTGAACTGATCATTTAAACATGTGTAGTGTATATGCACTTTTCTGCAGAATCCATACATGATGTTTGTGACAAAATCATAAAAATTCTAGAGAAAACATAGGGAAAAAAAGTATTAAGATCATCCCAGGCAAATAATTTATGACTAAATCTGAAAAGCAAGTAACAAAAACAGAAATAAATCATAGGACTTTAGTAAACTAAAAGTAGGTATGACTATTACTAGACTTACTTAGTAGATGGAAAGAACTCAAATTTAACAGGTCACAGTAAGGGGAAATGGTAGCACATGGTTCTAACCCAGTTCGATCATACACCGTCCTGCTTCACCAAGGTGGGCTTTTGTTTTACAGCACTGCCAGTCAGCTTTTGATGTGTGTGTGTGTACTAGAGATCATAACAGTACCTCATCTTGACAACATTACTATCATATGCAGGCACTGCTCTAAAAATTTTTCCCTTGATTCAATCATTTTATTGCTACAACAGTTCTAAGAGGTAGATATTACCGCTCAATTGATAGGTGAAGAAACTGAGGAATGTAATTAACATAACCTGCACAGATAAGTTTTGAATGAAAGATGGTGGTGAGGAGGCTGGAGGAGGCAGCAATGGTGGTAGTAGGACGCGGATAGTCCTAGATACAGAATCGTGAAGGTAGTGGTGCCCACATACTCTGGGCAATCCAGCCATATCCCGGTTTCACAAGGAAGATAATGTGATGAACTCATGTTAGATTTCAATATTATTTTAAACCCTTCTGATTTGAAGCATGAAGTAGTTGGCTAAAAATGAGAAAACATATCATGTAAATTCTGCAATCTTGTGTCATGATAAAGAGAAATTGCTCTCCAGATTATCCTATCATTTGCTGAAAAAATATTATTAGCTGCCAACTGATGTATTGTATAAAAATTTCCTGTGTGCATGGAAATTGCTTTTTCTCTGCGCAGATTCCATCTCCTTGACATCTATAATTATTTCCTCTGCATGCATTAAAACTTTGTACATACCTCTGTCTTCAAATATATTCCTGTATTGTAGCTATTTTTTGATAGGCATTCCTCTCCATGTGATGTGAATATTATCCTCATTTATTTTTATGATTTCTTGACCCTAACACTGCCTTGGACTAGCTATACAGTAAATTTTTGAGCGATGGAACCAGTTCTTGATACACTTAACATTATGCAGTTCAGTCTATATACTGTTTTATTTATTTATTTATTTTGAGGCAGAGTCTTACTGTCACCCTGGGTAGAGTGCTGTGTCATCATAGCTCACAGCAACCTCAAATTCTTAGGCTTGTGCAATCCCCTTGCCTCGGCCTCCCCAGTAGCTGGGACTATAGGCAGGTGCCACTACTATAAACTATTTTAAAACTTAGAACAGAGCACAGAGATGATCTCATCCTGTGATTTTCATGCCATACTGTTACTGTGCTCCAATTTGTTTGCATCAGGCTACCTTGGAGAGCTTGTTAAAGACAGATTTCTGGGCCCCATACACAGAGTTTCTGATTCAGTTGATTCAGTGGGTGTGAAGTTGGGTTTGAGAATTTGCAATTTCTAACAAGCATCAAGGTGACATTCCTGTGACTGGTGCAGACGCCATCATTGAGGACCACTGCCCTTAAGGGCTTCCATAGGAGTTATTCGTAGACAAAAACATTGAAGTAGTAAGTGAACAGGACTATGCAAAATAAAATTTCATTATTTTCAATTTTCTGATTTATAGTCACAATTAGTAGGTTTCCATACTGCTGGGGGCCATGCAGCCACAGCGTTCCCCTCCTCCTCCTTCTTGCCTCCTAAGACAGAGACACAAAGGATCTGGCTAGCCCCACCCCCCAAAAAATTTAGCAAAGAACCCCAAGTTTGCAAACAGTCTCTGGAATTCCCCCACCTCCCACGGCCCCATACAAAAGGGGTCTTTCACTGCCCACAGGGCACAGTCACCATCTTTGCAAAGTCCAGTGGGTAACCTTCCCCTTTCAGTAAATCTGCCCCGAACATCTCTGCTGCGGCCTGTCTCGGGGCACCATCATTTACACCTTTCACGTATTCAATATCTTCATGAGAGAAAGGAGACTCATACAGGTTAGGTTATAGGAAAGAAAATAAAAGGCATTTATTACAAATTTTTGTTACTCCTGTAGCTCCAGATTCACAGACTGTGTGCGTCTTTTCTCTCCTGCTCTCCATCTCCTGGTCACTTTTTCATAATTTATTCTGCCTTTTCCTTTGTTCTTGATTCACTAACTCTCTCTGTACCTCTGCTTACTTAAGATGATGTTCTTCAGTCCAAATCCAAAAGAAATATTATCATCAATTGGCTGGAGAGGACCTTTCCACAGGCACGTGGAGGCCTGCTGAGGTTCTGTGGTTACCCACGCTAAGGGCTATCTGAGCGCTCTTCCCTCCAGGGCTCCATAGGCAGGAAAACAAATGGTGAAAGGACATGCAGGGCATTTAAAGATGTCAGACATATCCAAACAAATCTCTAAGATCCAGACTGAAGAGAAAAAGATAAGCAGAATCTTTCTTGTCTAATTAAGTGTGAAAAGAAACGCCATAGTTCTTGGACAAGGGATATGATTCTCTGTTTACACACAGTGTTAGCACAGAGATCTGTCTTTGTTGCCTTTTGCTTCTGAACCCATTTGAACATCACACAAGGAAGCCCTATTAGGGTGAAGGAAAAGGAGACATATGAGGACCCAGGTGTTGCTGGAGGATGCGTTTGCCCAGCCAGACCTGGGAATGTGGACCCCTTGCAAATCTGGCTGCAGGCTCCTCGTCTTTTTTCCTTTCCAAAGGTAAATTGTTCCTAGGATACCTGCTGGGGAACACGGACTGTGATTAGTTGGTCTTCTTTCTTAAGGCAAAAAAAAAAAAAAAACCAGAAAGAAAGAAAAGAAAGAGAGATCTGAGCGCAGAAAGTAAGTTCATGTCTTGCGAGGTGGCCCTTGCAGATTTCATTGTAGTTTATGATGTTGGGAAAGAGAACTGATTACACTCATTACGAATTTTTTTCCTAGGAGCCAGCTGCAGGAGAACAGGTGGCAGTCTGGTAAGGGAGTTCTAACGTCTTTCTGCGTTTGCTAAGAAAATAGCACTTCGTGTAGTGTTTTTGTTTTTGTTTTTGTTTTTAACTTTCTATGTGCTGTGCTATTTTACGGTCAGATCTGAACTTGGTGTCCACCAACTGAATAGGACACTCTCTGAATTTTCTTTTCACCTGTCTGAAGAGCTTTGATTTAATGTTGAGACTAAAAGACAAATAGAATGAATCTTTCTCCTTCTCTGGCTTGAAGTCAATTACCTCTGCTCAAGCTTACTTTAGGAAGCTTCAGGGCATGCACTAAATTCATTTAAATACGCTTAAGAAATGATTAGCATCCTGGTGGAGTAATAGAGCACAAAAGACCCAATTACCTCACTGTTTTTCTCTCTTTGCAGCTATCTGACAAATCACAAGAGTCCACGTATGTTGGACTGGGTACACTGGTCTCTGGCGGTATGTGGGGAAAAAACCTTGCTGAGTTAATGAACTGTGGCTGAGCAGGGAGGAAAATGAGGGTAGCATAATGAATGAAGCTGAGGTTCTTTGTTTCTCTCTTTCAGTCACCTCTTTACCCTGAGACCACTCAGACTCATCTAGGCCAAGACCCAGAGAGAGTCAACTGCTTCTGTTTAATTAGTGTAGGTCAAGCTCATAGTATTTTCTTCTGAACTTGTGGCTCTGCAAGAAAAGATAAGCTGACCAGAGTGTAGCCCTTTGGATACGAAATAGAGCATAATTATTTTAGATATTCCAAACATGCGCAACTTCTGCTTTGATTTTACACTTACTTTGTCCTTTTTTTCCACTTAATTTTCTAGTACACTGCACAGCTATGCTAATTTGGCACGGATGCTAAATATAAGGTCAGGGCGTCTCACTTTGGTCTTTACTTGATTGCTCATCACCTTTCCTGAATGCCATTTCTATTTACTCTGTGCATCTGATCTCGTGTCGACACCGCATCCCCTTGGCAGGCTGGTGTTCTTGTTTTTCTGTCTTTCCAAACAGCTGTTCAATAATTTCACATGACATAATGTAAATGCATTTTTCTATTCATAAGGGAAGCAAGTGAGTCTCCATAATCTCAGACCATCTTCCCTCACACGTTTCTTTTATCCGTTGATCGGAGCAGGTTCTGCAGTTTTTGCATTTATAATCTCTGTTGTATGAAGACATGTCGAGGGGAATTGTACAAATATTTATATTTTCCTTTTTTTAAATTGCACGGCACAATCACAGTACATTTTACGAGTCATTTCAATATTTATTATAAGCCAATGGACCCATTCCCTGGCTTCTCATTCAATGACACCTGCAAATAATCAGTGAAGATAATTAGGCCCATGAATAGACATAGTTCTACATAAATTAGTTTAGAAACATTCTAGTATGGGGTAGATTTGGAAAAATTATGTTTCTATGTTTAATTTTTACATGGCAAGAAAAAACTCTAGGCTCGTAATGCAATTTTTGGTTTATGCAGCTGATTAAAAACAATCGAGTAAAAGTCAAATATTAAGATGCTTTGGCTTCAGTTTTTGGCACACAAAGATGTCTCCATGGTCCCTGAATGGAGAACAACATTAACCAGCATGCTGTGGTTCTGTCTATACAATTTCTAACATCATTTTGACTTGAGGTTTTAAATACCATATGGCAAATTCATAAACACTCTGAGTGAGCAGGTTTTTCGGAGAAATAATATGAGATTACCACCTACCTGAGACTTAGGGAAATCAAAAAAGAGACACATTTTCTGGATGCCTGGCTTCTGTGAGTGATTTTTAGAAACTGCCAGAAGCTGTTTAAAAGTCTTATGCTGGTGCCTGGCAAAAAAGACCCATACAGAATGCGGTCAATGTGTGTTTCCTAAAGAAGAAATATATAACTATAAGGAGGCTTTTCAAAATATACTTATTGTTTTCCATTAAGAGAAATAGTATATAAATATACTGAAATAATAATTGATATCATAACTTGAGCGTTGTATTTCTAAAATATAAATATGAGGTTATTAGCCTTATCTTGACATCTAATTATTCATGTCTTGGCTCAAAATTTGGAGTTTTGGAGTTTCATTTTCTACAAAGCATTTTCATTTCTTTTTCTTTGTAAGATATGTCATATTATACATTATTATCTAGTCCCTAAGGAGACCGTTTTCGTGGTGGTTTCTTTTCTTTTCCTCAATCCAAATGTCATATTTATAATTAAAGGTCAGATAGGAAAAATAACAACAAAACAAATAAATAAATAAAATAAATAGCTATTGAAACACTATCCCTTACTCACTTTCTCAACCATAATGGTACTTTAAAAGATAGTTAACGTATCCTGTGTTTAGGCCCATTTGTCAGGGTTCTCCAAAGATCCAGGTAATAGTCGAATCTAAACATATACCTCCTTGAAACAAAAATAAATAGAATTCATGATACGTGTCCTAGACTAAACCCAGAATGTAGTTTGTAAAGCACGAAATTTTTTCCAAATGCAATAACTTTGTGATTTCCTCAGGGGTCAGTTCTGAGTCCTCCTCAGCAGCATCTAACATCATGAAATTGCATTTCAACTCCCATTGTTTTCTTTTCTGCCATAAAATAAACTCTGAGATTGTTAACCCAGGACTGAATTTACTTTTATTTCCTATCTTTGACTTAAAAAATTTGGAGAGAGATTTTTAGTTCAGAGGATGTAAGAAGCCAGCAAACTAGAAAGAAAAAGAGGGGTAAATAGAGACAGGTGAAGACATGAGAGCCGGGACTAGGAAGACAAAATAGGCCGTGTTCTTTATTTTTAAAAAGTACTTAAAGTTCACAATGGATATTCTGAGTCATAAAGAAAAAAAGCCCTTTTGCATATGTTTGCATAGTCTCTATTTGAGGAGGAAGAAAAACATATATTTTAAAACCGTGTCCTAATAATAGCTAAAATAAACAAAGCCTGCCAGCCTGAATTTTAAAATTGCAAATGTATTTCTAGGCAACTTCTCTAAAATATCTCATCATTCTAAGATGCCAGAGAATTGAGAAAACACAAACGGATAGTTGCAGAAATGACTAAGCAGACTTGGCCGAGATGCTCCCAAGCACAGATATTTCTGAATTTTTGTTGGATTCAGAAAACCACGGGAACACTGAAGTTTTGATGGATTCAAGAAGCAGCATTGAGGCAGATTTGTGAAAGTTTTCAGCTCAGGACTGTTTTTAACTCCTCCACACGCTAAAAAGACCAAGGCAAAAGAGAAAAAGAAGAGAAAAAACAATCTGAGCTCCAATTATGATGTGACAGGGAACACGGAACAAATGGATACAGATGGTTTGACGAGCAGATCTGCAGCAGAAAGGCCCGTAACCGAGAGACAATGGAAATACCTTCATGGATAAATACATAACTTGCCAATGTGCATTTTGTGTTCTCTGACTGGACTGGAAGCACTTTGAGGGGAGGGTTTACGTATAATTGGTTTAACATGATACATCTCTAATGCCAAGCGCAGGACATATCAAGCCCTCCACAAGCGTCTGTGGGATGAATGAATGAATGAATGAATGTCTTCACAGTTAGATGAGAGTTTGTACCATTGTTTTTACCATAACCTATTTTATCCCTAATGATATTATAAACCCTAAGCACAGTGTTCAAATAGACACTGTTATTCCTTTAAGCTAACAGGCAGAAAAAGAGATATTATCATTTGTGGGCTTAATTATAGCAAATATTTATTTGATTTTGCAAGAAATATATCAAATTTATCTTTTAATTCTATCTTTCAAGGTAAAATCATCTTTCTCTGCTTTTTTTAATACACAAAAAATAATTTTGCGGTTTTTTTCCCCAGTAACCTACAACTGAAGGAGGTTAGGGTCAGAGAATATTGGCTGGAAATGAGAGTCAATCTACAGACCTACAGCAGCAGCTGACTGACCCGCTGCCATCCGGCGATGATCAATTGGGTAGTTGGGGAAAGTCAAGGTGAGGAGCTGATACACCACACCTCAGGGCAGAGGTCAAAGCATACACACATTTTCTTTGAGAAAGAATTAAAAGTTAGAGATGCTGAAAATTAGTTGTAGAAATTGTTATGCAAGTTCTTAAAATTTAAGGCTCATGAACCTTATTTAATAGATAAGATAGGTCTATTAATTCAGGAGTGCTTAAAAATAATATTCTGAAAGTCACATCTCATAACTTACTCATTTTAAACATAAAAGCAAGTTAGCAGTGAAATTCAACCATGATGGGCGTTAGATGAAGTTGTTATCTGTCCTTGGATTAGACAACTTTTACGCTAGTTATTTCCAGAAGGGATATTTTTATTCTTCATAATAAAGTAGTAAAAGAGGTAGGCAGAGCCATTTATATCTATTTCTTTAGTGACTTTTTCCTTCCAGTCCTGAAATATTTTTGCTTTTTTTGTGTGTGCTGATTTCCAACTTTCTCATCGATCTCATTGACTTACTTGTGATTTATGTTTTGAATTCCACATCGATATTTCAAAATTATCTGTGGGTTGACGTCCATGCCTGGAGAGTGAGTGTTAACTTTTGAGAGTGCCAGGAGAGTCTTTTCTTTCCACATTGCCAGAGTTCCTATGCCAGTTTCTTCTCATCTGGAACCTCTTCTCTCTGCTCAAAATGGATAGCTTTGCCATCCACTTTTACTCCTCTGCTGGGAACTCTGTTGCTCGTCTGGAGAAGTAAACTGCCTTTTCACTTGTGCAAGCTGGTTCCCCCTGTGGTGTGGCTAGCAACTTGGGTCACTTGAACCTCAGACCCCTTGCTTCCAGCAAGGTTTTAACTAGGTTAGGTAATCCTCAGATCACAGGTTCTTGGATGTTGTGCTTGAGTCCTGGGGAGAAGGCAGCAGACAGGGACTGGACTTAAGTCTTCTTGAGCTCAGGAATTTACTGTGATAGTAAAGGGTGGGTGATCTCTGCTCCAGAAAAATGCTCAGATAGGGCAAAGAACTGTGAGCCTGTGACAGGACAGGTGGGCCCCTGTTGATGACATTAGCAGGAACAGGCAGCTGACGCTTCCTTCTTTTGACAATGACAGTGATTCCTTCCTCCAGGGACACAAAAACACCAGGATTCCCAGCTCCCACTTTGACGCAGCTGGAGCAGTGGTGGTGGTGGCAGCTCAACCCACTGCGGGCAGAGTTACCAGACTGGCTATGGGCTGTGGCTACAATGCTCAGGCAGGGGAGGTATGGTCATGCCAAGGTCTTGTCTCTAGCATGTGTGAACCCCTCCCAAAAGAGACAAACAGCTCTGAGAGGACTGCTAGTACTGCCTTCTCTCAGTGGAGGCAGGAATTTTAATCCTTGGGGAACATGAAAATATTTGCCATTTGCGTGCCCAAATATCCATAGAATCCTGAGTGGTCCCTTCTGACAGTCCTTGCTTAATTTTCCCCTATGGAGCTCTCACTGCTCATAGGTGAAAACAGCCATGGTGGCCTCTGCAGTAGCAGATGGAAGAGGGGAGGGGAAGGAGAGACCTCAAATGGTGGGGAGTCGGTTCCCTGGTCTGCCTTCTCAAAGGGACCATCCGGGACACTACATTCTCCTCTCAGCTGGAAGTGGTCTGCCCTGAATGCTCAAGCTCAAGGAGACCCACATTTCCTCTAGGACCCACTGATCCTGCAAAGCAGCCATGGTCTGAGTAGATACTGGAAAGCATCGGTCGTGGGTCAAGGGATGTAGAGATTCAGAGGTTGAGTGATATTCCCAGTCCATATCAATGCCTGTCCATAAAGTAAGAGATAGGAGCCCCCCTTCCATCCCAACCTGTGCATGGTGAGCAGAGTACTGTGGGCGATGTAGCCCCCATGCTAGCCTAGAAATGAGTGTTCCACAACCCACCCACAGCCAACATTCATGCATGGGTGCAGAATTGGTTATACCTATAGCATTGCATGGTTTCAGGAAGGGAGGTTCCCACATCCAAATCCCTTCCTAGGCTTCCCAGTTTTAAACTCTGAAAATGGCATGTTGGGCTCATGACCAGAAAGAGGGGGGCCTCTTCTCCACAGTGTTGGAAAGATGCCGGGTAGGATATTATCCACTCATGCGTCATTCTCACTACAATCTGTAGCAGGGTCATTGGAATGGTCCTAAGTGTGTATTTGAAACCTTGGGTTTTGTAATCCCTCCTCAGCTGTGTTGGGCTATGTTAGCCCAAATTTAGCCCTTAAGCAGGGCACTGTCTGTCTTTAGTTTTCCAAAGTGGAACACTGAGCCTGAGGTCCCTTCTAAAGGAAGATGCACTGGCAGGAATTTTGGGGGACTGGGGTTCATCTGAGATTCTGCAGGATGGTGGGTCCCATCATCATTCAGAGTGCTCGAACTCTGGTTTCCCTTGCCTCTCTCCAGCCAGGCGGAGACTGCAGCAACATTAAGCCCAAGCTCAGCCTGAGCCTTAGTATCAAACTACCAAAACCACGTGACTAGAGAGGCTGGGACCCCACTCAGACAGTGCGGGTGACAAACTGTGGAAATGCTGACTCATCCATAGCCCGCAGCAAGTTGGTCGAGGCTTTTGTTACGTAAGAACAGCAGAACACCCATTTTTTTCAACTGTACGTGGAACACTACATGTATAAGGGACAATATGGGCACAAAACAAGTTTCAAATAACTCAGAACCATTTAAATCTCTCAAAGTTGCACTTGGCATATAGAGCAATACACTTAGAAATAACAGAAGACAATTTCAAAATATACAAATATGTTGAAATTTGAGCAAATACCTAGCAGTAGGAATTCAGCATCAAATGGTAGGTCTACTTTTAGTTCTTTGAAGAACTGCCATAGGACTTTCCATAAAGACTGTACTGGTTTACAGTTCCAGCAACAGCGTGTGAGTGTTCCCTTTCCTCTGCACCCACGCCATCATCTGTTGCTTTGGGACTTTATGCTGTGAGCCACTCACAGGTTAGATAATGTCTCACTGTGATTTTGACTTGCCTTTCGCTGATGATTGGAGATGACGAACATTTTTTCATGTGTTTTTGGCCATTCATCTATGGTCAGAGGAAAAGTTTCTGTTCCTGTATCTTGTCTGCATTTTAACTGGGTTGTTTTTATCTTCTTGATCTGCTTGAATTCTTTGTAGATTCTGGTTATCAGCCCTTTGTGTAGCACACAAATATCTTCCCCTTAGGTTGTCTATTTCTTTGTTGATGTGTCTTTGTGCAGAAATTTTTAACTTGATTGGGTTCCATTATTTATTTTTGTTATGGCTGTGATTACCAGTAAGCTCTTCTTCATAAATTCATTCCCTGGGCTGACATTTAGGAGTTATCCCCACACTTTCTCCTAGGGTTTCTATAGTTTCGTGTCTTCGGTTCAAATCTTGTATCCGTCGTAAGTTAAATTTTGTCAGTGGTGAGAGGTGCATGTTCTGTTTCAGTCTTGTATGTTTGCCATGTAGTTCTCCTGGCTCCAATTGTGAATAAAGAGCCTTTGGCCAGTCTATCCTTTTTTTGCTTTACCAAAGATTATATGGCAATATGAGGGTGGTTTCATCTCTACATTCTCTCTTCTGTTCTATAGGTCTAAGTATCTATTTTTGTGCCAATAATACGCTGTCTGATCACTATAACCTTAATATAATATAGTCTGTAGTGTGGTAAAGTATTGCCTCCAGAATTGTTCTTATTTCTTAGAATCGCATTGGCTCTTTGGGGTCATTTCTGATTCCATATAAAATGTAGAGCTATTTCTTCAAGATGTGCAAAATATGACCTTGATATTTTGACAGGTATCACAGTAAATTTGTACATTATTTTTGGTAGTATAGACATTTTAACAATGTTGATTCTAGCAATCAATGATCAAGATGTTTTTCTGTTAACATCTTCTATTTCTTTTTTCAGTGTTTCATAGTTCTCTCTACAGAGATCCTTCACTTCCTTTGTTAAAAATATGCCAAGATACTTCATCTTCTTTGATGCTTCTGTGAAGGGCATTATGTTTTTGATTTAGTCCTCAGCCTGACTGCTATTTGTGTATACAAAAGCTGATTTGTGTGCATTGATCTTATATCCTGAGATGTTGTATTTATATATCAATTCCTGGAATCTCTTGGTTGAGTCCTTGGAGTTTTCTAGGTATAAGATCATATAGTTTAACCTCTTTGTCCCCATATGGATAACCTTGATATCCTTCTCATGAAAGACAGAAAATTAGAGGCAATATTTGAAACAGTAATAACTGACAATTTCCCATATTAAATTAGACACCAAACCACAGATGCTGAAAGTTCAGAGAACTCCATCTAGGATGATGTAACTCCCCCCCCCAAAAAAAATTCTCAACAAACATATTATATTCAAACTTTAAAAAATCAAAGGTAAAGAAAACGTCTTCAAAAAGTCAGTGGTGTAGGAGGGGAACATACGTCTAGAGAAGCAAAGATAAAAATTATATTTGGCTTCTCTTCAGACATTATGCAAGCAAGAGGAGAATAGATTCAAGTGTATAAAGAGTTGAGAAAAAAAAACCCAACTCTTTATGCTAGAACTCTGTCCCCTGCAAAATTATCCTTCAAAAGTGAAAGCAAACTAAATATTTTGTCAGAAAAAAAAGAGGGAGTGAGATTTTTGCAAGTAGAAACTGGCTTGCAAGAAATGTTAAAAGAATTTCATTAGAAGAAACATGATATATCAGAAACCCAAATCTACGTAAAGAAAAAGAGAATATCAGAAAATAAATAAGTTAAGGTTAAATAAAATTATTTTATTTGATCTTCATCAGCATAAGAGACAGCTTGTTCAAAATAAAGCAATAATGTATTTGCTTTGAAATAAAAACCACAAGGAGGTTTTGCCTAATTACAGTGAGGAATGACTTTTATCAAAAAAATTCCAAAACAATAGATGCAGAGGGCAAGGGACACTTATACACTGTTTTGGGGACTGCAAACTAGTACAACCTCTATGAAAAGTCATAAGGAGATACTGTAAGGAACTGAAAGTAGACCTACCATTTTATTCAGCAATCCCACTATAGGGTATGTACCCAAAGGAAAAGATATCAATTCATCCAACAGACACTTTCACTCGAACATTTATTGCAGCATGATGCACAATTGCAAAGACATGAAACTAACCCATCATTGTAAGAGTGGATTAATAAAACAGGGTGTATGTATTCCATGGAGTACCACTTAGCCATAAAAAATGGTGCACTCATTTGATTTGTAACAACCTGATGCCTCTAGAGACCATTCTTCTAAGTGTATAGCAGGGATGGAAAACACTGCCGGTCCTCACTATAAAGTTGGAACTAATCCATCAACACCCATGTGTACATATAGTAGTAAAACTCAGCAGAAAGAAAGCAGGTGGGTAGGTAAGGGGGGAAACTTCACACCAAATGGGTACAAAGGTCCCAGGCGCACTATCCAGGTGAGTGGCACCCTTACAACATTGACTCAGACTTTACAAAAGCAGTTCATGGAACCGAAATGTTTGTACACCTATAATGTTCTGAAATTAAATAAAAATAATACAAACAATATATTTGCTTTTTAACTTTTTAACTTCAGGTTAATATGAGGGAATACACAATTAGGTTACATTGTGTGCCTTTGTGAGGTAAAGTCCGAATTGTGGTTGTTTCCTCCACCCAGGAAGTGTGCCATATACACGCACATTTTTCTCTTTGGAAGGGAATTTGCAATAAACTGTGGTATATGCATACCATGGAGTACCATTCAGCCATAAAAGATGGAGATTTTCTATCTTTTGTAACAGCCCGGATAGATTTGAGGAACACTCTCCGAAGTAAAGTATCACAGGAATGGAAAAACAGGCATCACAGGTGCTCAATACTAAATTGAAATTAGTAGATTAACATCTGTTTGACTGCATGAGAGAAAAACTGAATTAAATCTATGAAGGGGTGGGAAGGGAGAAGGTTAGGCAACAACATATTTGGTAATGTATGCCTGTGCATATATACACACAGGGTGGACATGCAGTTCATGTGCAATTCAAAATAGTTTAACATAGTAAGTGCACATAAATTATATGTGCACCCTGTATATATATATATATATATATGCTTGTGTGTCTTTAATGAGTAAAATAAATGACACCAAAATTTAAGAAATGGAAGAGAATTAAGATTATTCTGTTGGATAATTATTCAGAATGAAGATTAATCTGTTATTCCTTGTGAAATAGCATAGTATAGTGTTATTTGAAAGTATACTTGGATTAGCCATAAATGTACATGTTGCCTATAGAATAACCACTAAAAAACAGAAAAAATATAACTGACATGCTAAAAAAGGAGAAGAAAACCAGAATCAACTTTAACCACAAAAGGCATTGAAAGGGTGGAAGAGAAAAATAGACACAAGCAACAGAGGTAACAAATAGCAGAGTACCAGACATTGTAGATATTAATTCAAATATGTCAACAATTGCTTTGACTATCAGTAGCTTGAATGTGCCAATGGTTTAAAAGGCAGAGATTTTCAGAATGAATAGAGAAGTACTCAATTACATGTTGTCTCCAAGAAACCCACTTTATATATAAAAATATGTTATATTTAAAGTAAATGGACAAAAGATTGTGATTGTGAATTGTACTGCAATAAACACTCGAGCATGTGTCTTTTTGATAATACAGCCTTTTCCCCCCCTTTGGGTAAATACCCAGTGGTGATATTGCTGGATCAAACAGTAGGTCTGCTTTTAGTTCTTTGAGAGATCTCTGTATGCCTTTCTGTAGAGGTTGTACTAATATGCAGTCCCACAGACAGTGTACAAGAGGTCCTTTCTTCCCACGTCCCCACCAGCAATTTGGGATATTTTTACAAAAGTCACTCTCACTGGAGTGAGGTGACACCTCCTTCTGGCTTTGATTTTCATTTCCCTGATGATTAGAGACACTGAACATTTTCTTCATATCATAAGATCAATTTTTATATATCATTTACCAATCATTTATTGAGTATCGGCTATGAGACAGGCACTTGTTCAGATGCTGTCAGGAGCTTCTTGTATACTGGGAAACTCACAGAATTATTTTATCATCCCGGAAAAATGAGTTTTTGTTAATATTAGCAGCTTTTTCTGTGCTTCAGAGTCAAAGTCCTTGCAATTGTCATTATAATAATGAAAGAGAATGCCACGCTCTTGGTTTTACCCAAATGCTGATTTTATTTGTGTACTGTAGTGTTGCCTGTCCTTTTACTAGACCTAAGAGGAATATAAAAGTGAAAGAGAAGGAGGAAGAAAGTTAAGGGACCCCTGGGCAAAATTTTGGCAGAAATTAGATTATTGAGTCCTTAACCCTACATTTTATTAGCATTATGTGCTTATCAATCAGGATATATACATATACTAATTTTAGCAGTACCACATATATTAGCTTATTTTGTTTTTTATGACATAGTTTACTTATTTTTTTAACAAAGGAAACTAATAACTTGCTTAAATAAGTTAGTCAAATTTACAGAGTGGCGTTCTAACTTGAGTCAATCACACACTCCATTCGTCCTTCCTTCTTACTTTCCTGCCTTATAACAATGTACCAAGTTATTACAGAAAGCCTTATCTATACCTCATTTTACTTTTGTTTCCATGTCTCTGGATTTCCACAAATAGGGTATAACATTTTAAAGGGGGAGTTTCTACACAGTATGTAGTTGTTTTAAGAATTTGGCAGAAACTCCCACGTGGGAGGACAAATTCCAGTTGTCTTTCATAAGATGATATTTACTGTTTCTTTTAATGTTTATCACTGAGAAGAAATATGTAATCACTACAAATTCTCATTATACTTAACTTTGTACCTGGTTGCTTGGTGCATGACTGTGACTGAGATAAAGTAAATTATATGTGTGGGAACTGTGTAGCAAAGACATCAGAAGATGAGTGTAGGGAACAGGACGTCCAAGGAAGGCAAAAGTTACTGACCTGGGACACAAAGCTAGGCCTGTGACTGTAACAAAGTTGCAGCCGCATGCACAGGAAGGACTAAGGGGCATATGTGTCAGTAGCAAAAGTTGCAATCACAGGCACAACTAATTAATCACTCAGCTAGGCAGAACCAGCGAAGGGAGATACTAGTCATTCCAAGAAGCAGTAGGCGTCAAAGCACGTCTCTGGCACACTAGATACAGTAACGCAGGAAAACAGTCACATCTGCTCATCCTGCACATCCAGCTACACTGTGTAACATGTTTTGTAACTTTTTCTCTGTAACATTTTCTCTACACTTCTTTGTTTGAATCCCAGTAAATACTCCTTGGAACCTGGAGTCAGGGCCACACTGCCACATTGTGACAACATCTGCCCCACCAAGGCTCTTGGTTGTACCATTGTATTACACTCAGGATTTTGTTGTTCTCTCTGCAACTCTTAGAGATGTGGAGACTCTGTTGTGCCAGGGTCACCCCCCAAAAGCAGGTGCTATAATCTCCAAGTACCACAAAAATTGGAAAATATTCTAGATTGATACAACTGCAATTGTTACTAAACAATGTGCATTTTCTCGCTCTCACTGGAGCTCCGTCCATGCATTGAACACGGTGAAGGCAAGTACTCATTTCACTCAAGACCAACGGATGAGGTGAAATATACTGCTTGGCATCTCATGGATCTTTATAAGAAGCTAATCATTTTTATGTATGATATTTTTCTTTGGAAAATTGTGCTTAAACAAATAAGAAAACCTTGGTGAAGTTGTGAAAGTACTTTCACCATGGATTTTGATGCCATTATATTTCACTGATCTTCGATAGCCATTTGTTTTCTGCTTTATCATTGAAGGAATCACAAGAAAAAGATGAGTAAATGGCAATTAAGTAGTAAGTAATGATTAGTAGCACTGGCGTGGAAAGGCTAGGTCAAAGCCAAGAGGGGAAGCTTAGGGATTCAATACTGTTCCTGTAAATATCATGGAGTGTTTAAATATGGAATATTGATAAGGGCCTGTTCTATGACCAGAATATTTTATGGGAACAGAATGGACCAACCCAACATATATGATAAGAAAATGGCATGCCTGGTGATTGAACTAACATGTTAGCTCATTTAAAAAAAAAAAGAACAATAAGCAAATAGTGACTTTTCTATGTGACATTTAGATATTTGAAAGATATCAAACCAGATAAGATTTTTTAAAATTTCAGATAAATATGAGGGTACTAGATGGTTAGGTTACATTGTTTGCATGTGTTAAGTAAAGTCCAAGGTGTAGTTGTGTCCCTCCCCCAGGACGTGTGCCATAAGCCCTCAAGTGCAGCAAACTCATCCCCTCCCTCCTGCCCTCTCGCCCCACCTCCCACTTGAGTTTAATTGTGTTTTTCTCTGGTATGAGTGTGTCTTGTTCCTCTATTGGCTTCATGTTAGTATTAAGTACATTGGATACTTTTCCATTCTTGTGATACTTTACTAAGGAGAATGTTCAACTTTATCCAGGTTAATGCAAAAGATGTCAAGTCTCCATCTTTTTCATGGCTGATGAGTGTTCCACGGTGTATATTTTAAGTAAGAAAAAGGAAGGAGATAAAGCAGCTAGCTGGTCTGAGGAACTTTCCCTTTTCTGGGCAGATGTGAAAGAAAAGAACACAGGTGTCCTGGACTTCTCAGTAAATAAACAAATCACATTTCAAAGAAGCAAGTGATCTTACCTCTGAAGGTCCTTATCAGTATGCCTTGTAAATAGAACCTAGGCTCTCTGAGACGTAGTTCTCTGGAGAATGTTTAGTCTTTATAACCTTTAGGGGGTATAAAATAAACCCCATGCTCCCAGGGTGTTAGATGATTCCATGAAGATGCGTTTCTGATGCTGGAAAATACAATCTGAAAAGTTTCCATTAACACATCAGATTTTTCTTTACTTTATCTGGGTCCATATATTGCCGGTATTCTTAAAGTTATTAATAAGTCTCGATATTAGATCAGAACTCTTTTCTTGTGTCTGATATGCCAGTTGATCCTGTGTTAGCTTAAGAGAAATGAAAATGTACAATTTAACATTTAATCGTATCTGTTGAGGGTTTATCTTCAAATTTATTTTCTTATAGTAAAATCACAGTATCTAACAGATTCTTGGAACTTCAGAAATATTTTATCACTTTTTCCTAAATATCTTTTTCATTTTAAAATTTATTTACCAATTTATTCTTTCAAAAATAAAAACACAAAGTGACATTAACTTTCTCCATCAAGGATCTCATACTCTAGTGTGGAAAACTACAATAATTAATAAATAGTTGTATATTTTGACTATGTATTGTACAATTGTATTTAGTTGTACAATAGAAGTATGAAAAAAAATTGCCTAGCCTGGTTTATATTGAAAAGTTAATCTTCATTCTTGAAAAAACTGACAACTTGTTCAGAAACATAAAAAGAGAGTTTCTTTTATATATTTATATACCCTATAACTCCCTTGATCTTTAAACAATGCTTTTGGAAAGCTAAAGATTTTTAATACGTTTGAGCCCATTGTCATTGGGAAAACAGAATCCAGTTTATTGGTCTCTTCTACAGCTATTTATTGAGAAGCTAAAATGTGCCATAAATAAACATAGTTATTTACTATAATTAAAATGATAAATATATTATATTCAAGATATAATGATTATGTTGAGGAGTAAAGTTAGAAGATAAATCACTTCCAGTGCTTCTTAAACCTAAGATTTAACAGTTAAAAATAATCTTTGTTGTTTTACTTTAAGTCTCTGTTATGCTGTCCTATTGCATATAACTGAATTCTGAAGTGAAAGGTGTTCATAGGGTCCAGTTCATAGTTATGGCAGTCTTAAAATGTTTTTGTTATTGAGAGGTTAATTTTCCCCAGATGCCACATGGTTCATGAATGCTTCTTGAAAATTTGAGCCCATATTGATTAATTTATATTTGAATTCCCATTTTATGGCGAAAGTAATAGTCAAACAATTAATAATTTTTACTTATTGATGATTTTAGGTTGAATCCTGTGATCAACTAACTGTAAATTTTTAGTTATTTGCAGAGCAATTAAAACATCATTTATTACTAAATATATAGTAATTAACTATTTTTCAGGTCAATTTATATTAAATATTCTTTTTTGATACTAATAATAATCTGGATTTTTCTACTTTTTAAGAAAGCATACTATTGTTTTTAAACTATTTTACTCAATTCCTTTGGTTTTATTTTGAAGTACAGCAATAAATCTCAGTTTTATTCCTTTAGTACTGAATAACTAATGCCCATGATATATGATTATTATGACAGGTTTCAGATTGTAGCTCATGTTATTTTAGCAACATGACTAATGAACCTGTCAACTTTTAACATTAAAAGTTTGTGAGCCAGTTGAACTGTTGGTGGTTGAATTGAAAGATGATTTAATAAAAAGTCTTGGCATAGGAAAAGGGACTATAAATTCAAATTCAGAACACGAACTTCACATATATATACATTTACAGATAGATTGTAAATACAATCCCTTGCTATACATACCCTAAACCAGCTTCAACATACCCAACAGATCTGGTGACACATTGTGTATAGATAATTTGCAAAGGATGAGTAAGTATATTTAGCTTTAAAGTAAAATTAAATATTTTTATATATACTTATCAATTAAAATTTACCTAGGGATTATTTCCACGGTTATATACCACTTAGAAAAAGTAATCTTTCATAAATCTATTTGAGAAATACTTCCCAGAAAGTATGTATAATATCTTAGAAAATGTATATCATTATATTAATTATATCAATTTATAGTATTTTATTTCTTTGAGATATAAATATATGATTGATTGTTATAACGTGTTGATAATATTTCATCGTTAACAATATTGTCCATAATCTGAATTGGAGATTCTGTTTTTTTGCGTAAGAATAATTGCTTATGAGATAATAGAGTAAACCTTCATTGACACATACTGTGTGCAAGAAATTTTGGAGTTTTTTTAAGAAAAGGACTTTACAATTATATAAGTGTAATTGTTTCCAAGTATAATAAAAATGGAAGATTTTTGTATTATAGACGTAGTCCCAACAATTGATTTAAATATTTAAAATTGAGTGCAATCTTAAAGTCCATATGATAAACATAATGTACTTTAAAAATGTTCTTTAAAATTCTACATTCAGAGCATAAAGAGCACAGTAATAACGTCAGCAGCTAGTGAATCACAGTGCACATTGGGTCTGTAGATTCTGAATTCTTTGTAAATCACTTAGTTACATTTAGCATCAAGGAACTAGGCTTGCATTGCACAAAATATTTAGACTTCAACTCTTCCAATTAATTTGTAGAACATACAGAGTAGAACTCCTTTGCAAATCATGGCGTGGTACAGGACTTCACGGGCATTTGAAAGTGAAAGAGACTTTGAGAACAACCTTTCAGCAATGAGTACATGATATGCTGTTCCCTGTGGCTCAATCAAATACTGAAGAAATCCTCAAAAGCTGAGGTAAGATGTTTACTGCCTGGAGTAGAACACTGTGATATTAAGCCCAATTATCAGCCTTCTATATATTTGGTCTTCTGACTGCGCTTTTGCAGTGCCAGTCACATTAATTCTTTTGGAAACTGCAAATTCTGCTGAACATTCTCAAAGAATATAAATTTCTTTGAAAAGATTGACAAGGCCATATCACATTATGATTTAGAGCCAAATGATTTAAGCCTTTGCATTTTCATGAACTCCTAGTGGTTGACGATGACACACTGATATGATTGATGTGTTGTGAGGGACATAAAAATCTTGCAGTGCTATGGAAAGAGTGATGTGTCTATTAACTATTTCTTAGCTCCTGTATCATTGTAAAGACATTAATCAACACAGGTGTCTGCAGTTCCAGCTACTAAGGAGGCTGAGGCAGGAGGATTGCTTGAACCCAGGATTTTGAGGTTGTTGGGTGAGCTAGACTGATGCCATGGCACTCTAGCCTGGGTGACACAGGAGGATTGTGTCTCCAAAACAGAAAAATTTCTAATCCTGCAACAGCAAACTACTCTACCCTTGCTTGGTTTCAGCAGCCACCAGGCACTCAAAGTATGCCAGGGCATTGTCAGTCTTCCAAGTCAGTAGAGATGGATGCTGGTCCCTCCGGAAACCCTTCAAATAGCCAGAATGCCAGAAAGAGAAGCCTTAAATTACAGGTTGTCTGCTCACACTGACGCATGTTTACTGCAAATTGCCCCTTACCGTTTTGTGTTATCAGTGGCCACTAGGAGTCCATATACAAAAGATGGAAAATCATGTGACTACACAAGGTCAAAGCTGTCAGTAGCAAGCAGTGGCCAGTAAGCAAAGGGGGAGTTGTGCTTGGTACAGCAACCTGGAAAGCTTATCTTCTTAATAATCACCTTCAAGCTAATTTATCAGTAATCTTCCTCCTAATCTACTGATAAGATTCTCTGAAAAGAGAATTTAAAGCAACCACATCCTATGCTCTGTAAAGGACCTCAATTATGACCTGGGAAGACATGAAATAGGTCAGTAAGAATCTGCTCTCCCTATGTTTGGAAAATGGGAACATGTTAAGCTTAAATAAACCGGAAACAGTTTCTGCATAACGATGGGCAGTAGCACGTACTCTAGCTGTTGACACTTGTATGTTGCTTTCTATGGCGCAGACATTGTTTTCTGATATTTTACATTTCTAAACTAAATTAATCTGCACAAACAAGCTCATGAGATAGGAAGTGTTATTTCCATGTCATTTCAAAGGTGAAGATAAAATTATTAGAGTGGTTCAGTAAAGTACTTGAAGCCATATCGCTTCAAAGTGGCAAGTTCACAATTTGAAAGCACTTAGTCTGGCTCCAGCAGCTTTGTTGTTATTATTTTCCTTAGCTTAAGTATTTTAAGGTAATCGCAAGTATTAAAACAATTTTATCCCTGGACAATTTAGCTTTACTTTTTCAAAGTATAAAACTATTTTGTTCTTAGAAAAAAAAAAATCATGCCTAACAAACAAAATTTTTAATCTTATCTAGAAGCCAGTTCATTTTCTCTAGTTATTCCTGAAATATTCTTTACTGTAAGTTTGCCCAGTGCCGTAGCAGGTGTTGTATCTGGTTGTTATATGAGGTTTTAATTTTAATTTAGAAAAGTTCTTTAATAATGCCCCTTGTTTACTAGGGACTAGACTTGTAGAATGTCCCATTTTTTTAAATTTCTGCAGCCATGTCCTTTATCCCCTAATTCTCTACTACTTTTAGAAGCAGGAAGTTATGTCTAAGATTAAGGAAAAAATTTTTGGCAAAATTAAATAATATATGATGTTGTCCTACCTGGTTGTGCTGCCATGAGTTCTGCAGAGGATTAATACAATCCTTCCTTTGTTCTTCACGGGAATGCTCAATCTCACATCAACCATTCTCCCAGTGATTTTAAATTCAATTAATAAAACTTGGCTGAAGGAAGCTTTTCTTAGGGCTGACTACTAATAAAATTTTTACTTTATTTCTTACTTCATTATTCTTTGTACATTTATTAGCTGGCTGTTTTCTGTTTATGTCCGTTATTCTCAAAGAGCTTGAACTATTGGGTTATCATAAAAATAATGTCTAATGAAAAGGCAGATTATGCTACTATTTCCTCTTTAATTACGATTTCTGAAATTAAGACCGGCCATAAGCCATCTCCGGTCATGTGAAGGATACTTAAGTGAGAACATAGGGTGTGTGGCTTTTTGCTCTTGGGTAACTTCATTAAAAATAATGGCCTCCTGTGCCATCCAAGTTGCTGCAAAAGACATTACTTCATGCGTTGCGATGGCTGGGTATCATTCCACGGTATGTACATGTACCACATTTCTTCACCCAGCCATCTGTCGAAGGACACTAAAGTTACTTCCATATCTTTACAATTGTGAATTATGTTCTGATAAACGTACAGGTGCAGATGTCTTTTCTGTAAAATAACAGTTTTGCTTTTGGGAGGGTCCACAGTAGTAAGATTGATGGATTGAATGATGGATCACCTTTCAGTCCTTTGAGAAATCTCCATCCTGTTCTCCATAGAGGCTGTAGCAGTTTACAGTCCCATCAGCAGGGCATCAGCATTCTCTTTTCACCACATCTCCAACAGCATCTGTTATTTTTGATGTTCTTTCTTTTTCTTTTTCTTTCTTTTGGAACCAACTTGTTTTAATATAGTCCACATTTATAGGTGCTCCATCTAGAACCTTTGAGGTTGGATGCTTTCCCTTTCCTTTTTGCTTTAATTTCTTTTTTTTTTT
>NW_003852447.1:9476666-9490393 GCF_000181295.1 Otolemur garnettii
TTTTTTTTTTTGCTGTTCTTTAGAAAAGTGTTTGTTCATGTCTTTTGCTCATTTTTCAGTGGGGTTATTTGTTTTATTTCTTGCTGATTTGTTTGCAAGACCAAAAAATATCAAAAAATATTAATATATCAAAATGTATGACTAAATTAAAAACAATAGTTTTTTTTATAGATTCTGGAACTTAGGCCCTTATCAGATGTATAGGTTTGAATACTTTCTCTGATTCAGTAGGTTTTCTATTTACTCTGCTAATTTCATCAAGAGTCCTGACTCTCTTATTGCAAATTCATTATTCACTAATCTTAAAAAGATTCTTTATTTTTGTCATAATAAGATATTCTAAGTACTTATTTTTTCTTTGCCTAAACCTAGTTATTTTTGCCTATAAATAATTTTAAAGTCTAAAATGTGGATTTCATGACAATAATTGCATTATTCGTTGCAATGAATTTCTATAAATGTTGATTATACATTTCTGTCTTGGGCTATTATCTGGATTTCTAGCTAATTTCATTTTGGGGTGATTAGCTTTAGTATGTTATATAAATTACAACTATTGTTTTTAATTTAGTCATACATTTTGATATATTAATTTTTTTTTTATATTTTATGGTCTGGAATCCTGAATTAAAACTATTAAATGTTTATTCCTGGGGAAATTATTAATGAAAAAATGCTAAATTATTTTAATATTACATTGAAATTTTTGTTATCCTTTGGTGGCCTGAAAGCAAATAAATTTCATTTCCTGAAACATATTTTGTGAAAATATTTAATTTATAAAGAGCAAATACATACTCAAAAAAATGTATCCTTTCCATAATACATTACTTTAGAACTGCACTGTTAGATTAACGCTTATGAAAATGTTATAATAATCAATTAGTTCTCAATAATCATTTGCTAAAATTAGGATATAATGTATATCATTTAAAATGGGGTGCCTATATTCCTTAAAAATACTATCCATGAAGAATACAGTAGCCTTGATTTCAGGTTTTCTTCTTTGTATCAGTAAATATTATATTTCTATTTAATAGGACAACTTTTAAAACCTGAATTTGTGGGCTTAATATTTATGGTTTGAGTAAAACAGAGCTCAATTTGAATATAACCAAGGGGACATTTCATTATCAATTAGTTAGCTCAGGAGGAGTTATAAATTTTTCTCCTGAGACTTAATAGAACATGATCAGTTTTCTGAAAGAATTAAAAGAAAAGCCCAGGATGGCATGTGAAAAGAATACAATTTGTGTTCTAGAATTGTAAACATAAAATGACATTTGTGTGCATAAGAATTCATTGGAACACTGCCTCTTTGAATTTGTACTCAAACTTATAAAAGTTATAGATACTAATTATAACTGAGGAACTGTATAAGGAAGAATTTAAGGCTGTCTCTGGTGTTTGACAAGTATTCTTGTAGAAAAGCTAGCACACAAAGGGAACTGAGGGATTCATTGTGTGAAGTTAAGTATCAAGTAAAAATTTCATATTTTGTTTTCTCTTAGTCTATAATTTTAAAAAACAAATATTGCTTTTCTGTTTTCAGATATTAAGTAAATAAAAATGTGGAGGTTCATGTGAGGTACAGCTCTAAAGAATTTCTCATTTCAAGGCTTAGAGGACAAGGTAAGGTGAAAATGGTTTTTGAAAACTTGCTTATTACTGTAAATCAATGGCAAATATTATTATAAATTATCTGTTGCATTTGCTGACCTCATTCAATTTGAGGTAACGAGACAGTATGTACATAATTAATTGTAATTACTTACAGAATACTATACTCACAATAAGAGAATAATGATGAAATTTTGACCACAACAATTGTAATACTTGGTAATCATTGTTAAGCATAAGAAATACTCCTAGAAATGAACTTTTACTTGAACACTGTAGGATAAGCTACATTTAAAAAGCTGGAAGTGAGAAAATGTATGTGTTTGTGAAGAGGAGGGAGGATGTGGCTCCTGGATCAGAATGAAGAATATGTATAAAAAAGGAATAATAGTTCAGTCTAAAAACAGAGAAAGAAAAAAGTTGATGATAGGAAAGCAGAAGATATAATTCCAAGGAAGTATGCTGTTCTTGTTAAAACACACCAGACAGAGATTTGGGAACATCATAGAGGATCTTGTAAGGCAAATGTGGAGAGTAGTCTTGAAAGTTGAGCCTGCCTGCCTGCCTGCCTGCCTGCCTGCCTGCCTGCCTTCCTTCCTTCCTTCCTTCCTTCCTTCCTTCCTTCCTTCCTTCCTTCCTTCCTTCTGTCCTCTCTCTTTCTTCCTTCTTTCTGTAAATAAGAGATATCACAGAAGGATTTTAAAAATTCCTGGAATAAAATATCCTTAGGCTATAATTGACCATTTTAAATATGCATTTCTTAAATACTTAAGAATTAAGTCCATTACTGATATTGGGTAAGCATTACTCTACCTGTTAGGTGAACAACTAATAACTGTATTGTGTATTACATTTATTATAGGCAATCTTTTAAAACACTATGTTTCAACTCTCCTGTGCCATTTATTTATGGAATTTATTTTATGGACTGTGTTCACATAATTTTTTTTAATAAAGCAACACTAAATAGATATTGAAGGTAGGAACCTAAGCTGTTCTGTATTTTCATATCTCCTGAGATCATGGATGAGATTTTAATCTCTCTGGCCCTATAATTTCTCACTTGTAAATTCAGAATATTGAGCTACATAATTAGTAGAGTTTTGTTTATACACAAATTGAACACTTGTGACTTATACAGTCACCAGGGCGTCAAACTAGAAGAGTCATGTGCTTGGATTTGTGTGATCTTGAAATTCTTAATAACTTTTGAATAAAAGGTCTCACCGTTTGATTTTGTAGTAAGCCCTACACATTGTATAATTGATAATGTGTGAAAATAATTCTAATTTTTGTGATTAAATCATCTGGGATATAGCTTTAAAAATCTCTTCCTGTCTTCTTTACTATATAGAAAAGCAAATTTTCTAAGGGAAAATATAGTGATTAAAAAAAATCAGAAAGATTTGGCTCTTGTATCTTCACCCCTATACACACAGCACCAGACTTAGAACTGAAATTGCATCATTTCGATGGCCCACAGAGAAAAGTGAAGCATTTTGATTAACCAACCTAAGAGGTTTCTAACTTTTTATTTTTCTAGGCAATCTTTAAATAGCAATGCAGTTATGACAAGTTGGATTACAGTATTTAGCACTTTTCCAGGAGTTTTTAGATTTTACATGCTTTCTTCCTTTCAGAAAGATTTGTGCCAGACATCGCAAATATGAAATAAATATATTTTTATTGTGTTTTCTGGAGTGTGTGATGTAATTCAATCATTGAAGGTAAATCTATTTTCTCCTAGCTGGAAAACTTGAATAGTCCAGTGACTGCAAACATTTACCTCCCTTTAGATTATAAAATTTTAAAATAATCTATCTATGAGCAAATACATATTCTGTAGTTTGAAAGAAAGCTTTTGATATTTATATCTTGGAATTTGGTAATTAAAGGAACAATATTAAACTAATGTGCTAATGAGAAAATAATAGCTTTTGAATGCTTTAGTGAACAGGGAATTATCATAAGTTTCTGCTTGTGATATGAAGGCTGCAGATGGTTAATTATTATTAATACAAAAGAGTTTTCTATAATAAACCTATTATTTTAAATTTCATAAAACTTCTCTTCGTATTGCCATAGTCACAATGTTTTGAAATGAGTCAGTTCTAAAAATATTCACAAACATGTTTCTACCAACTAATTTTGTGTTCTAATATTTGCACCATCTTGAACATCCTCTCTCTTCCCTCATACCCTTTCAAGACTATCCAAGAATATAGAATAATATATTATTTTCTATAGCTCATCAAACCTTAACATTTTGTCTATAAGTCATGTCCTCCTTACTGTTTTGCAGTTAGCCATGTCTTTTTCCTAATTCGAGAATGTCCTTTGCTTATTTCTACAAAAGTTTGCACATCCTTTATGTATTAGGAAAAATAATGTCGTATAATTTTTCATAGTCTCTGCTCTCAGGAACCTCACAGTCTAGTGTAAGGACATAATAAATTATCCAAACAAAGTCCATGACATGCAAAGATTTTCGAC
Source organism: Otolemur garnettii (assembly GCF_000181295.1). Taxonomy (NCBI): domain Eukaryota; kingdom Metazoa; phylum Chordata; class Mammalia; order Primates; family Galagidae; genus Otolemur; species Otolemur garnettii. The sequence continues at coordinate 9,480,780 of NW_003852447.1, forward strand.
CATTGGAAGACACTGTATAAAAGCTCATGGTCAAGTGCCATGTCTTCCAAACACTCTGCATGAAATGTTAATGCTTTTCCTAATTATTTTGTGTACAAGTAAGGATGTGAATTATCTGAAAGTAAGGATCTAGCTCACTATAAATTCAACTGTTGTGTTTATATAACATAATTTTATATTCATATAATTTTGAAAACTATAATTAAATACACTTATTGGTCCATGTTTTAAAAACAGAACATGTTCAACATGGGATTAACAAGTAATCCCCATTTTAAACTATTTAAACTATTTTAAATAGTTTCCCAATGTGATAACAAAGTAAATTTATATTAACTACAGTATGACTTAGGCCTGTCAGAACTTCTAAAGATATAAGGTCTAACAATTAAGTTTGTGAACTTGGCACTGTGTGCTTACATTAGCAGCACTGTGCAAACAACTCAGTAAGGTTTTACAACAATGGTGTACCAGTTTTCTCATAGCTCAGTTCACATTGACATTCGGTGGTGTCTTGCTGAGTCATGTTCCTTATTATTGTGTGTGATTGTGTGCTCTCATGGGAGTGTCTGAGCTTGATTGAGAGCAATGGACAAACATTGAATTTCTTATTAAATTGGCAAAAGTAGAAGGGAAATCAGGGGCATATTAGTCTAAGTTTACAGGGATAATACCATGAAGAAAACAGCTGTGTAAAAATGGATTAAATGCTTTTGCTGATGGGAGAGAAAGTGTCACTGATAAAGAGAAGTGAGGGTGGCCAGTAATGAGCAGATTGATAAAACATTATAAATTGTGTGTCAAAAATGGTCAGCTGACTGCAAGCAGCATAGGAGACCAAGTAAACATTAGAAAAGAAACAGGAAAATCTCAACTGAAAATCTTGGCATGAAAAAGGTGTGTGAAAAAAATGGTCCTGAGAGAGCTCAGTAATGAACATTAGTAAAGGAGAGTTGAATGTGTCACTAAGTGATTTTTTTCATCGTGGGAACATCGTAGTGTGTACTTACAGGCACCTAGATGCTATACCTTACTACACACCCTGGCTTTATTGTTCAGCCACTTCTCCTATGCTACAAAATTCTGCAGCATGTTACTGTACTAAATACTGTGGGTAATTGTATCAGTGACAAGCACTTGTGTAGCTAAACATATCTAATCATGAAAAGAGACAGTGAGAATATTGTACAGAAGATATGGCATGGTGCCCTTGTACAAGGAAGCTCTATTATGCTCTTACGGCATCATCATTGTGGTCCACTTCTGACCAAAATCCCCTTACACCATGTGTGACTCTACTTCCTTTCCTCCTACCTCCGTTTGAAATAGTGGATGCTTCTTCACTGGGCAAATTATATGAGAGGCCATTAATAAATTGCAGAAGTTTTGAAGTTCTACCATTTATCCAGATCTTTCAATCATCTCTTTAGTTTCCAACTACATTGGCGAGATTACCTCAAAATTACATAGACAAAGCTATTGTGTACTATTCAAAAATCAATTGTGTATCATTTTATATATCTATCCCATTTATACAGGCCAAAACAAGAGCACAAAAACACACCATTCTGGCAAGTTAAATGAAAATATTAATTCACGTATTTTTTGGCTATCCTAGGAGTCATATGTTTTCCACATCATTTGTAAAACATTTTGTATAATTAAAGAACTGAAGAAATGCAAAAATCTAGTGTGTACTTACACGCACCTAGATGCCATACCTTACTACACACCCTGGCTATAATGAGTCTGGTTGAGAATTTCAGTATTCTGGGGGGAGACAGAGTAAGTAGATGTGTATGATTGTCAAACTTTCTAATAAATCCAGAGACACTGGCTTTACATGCTCTAGGACGAATCCCTTTAGGAATTTGGAAACTCCAAACAGAGCAATTATACAACAGGAAGTAATTTCAATTAACTGAGGCGAACTTCCTTAGAATACGAAAACATGATGAAGACACATTTTTATTCATAAACAAACATTATAGTGACATTATTACAAAACCTGATGAGATTTATCGGAGTAGTTTATAAGGGACAGAACTCTGTAGTAAAGTTCATATTTGATTTTAATCTTTCATTATTCTACGGAAAAGCTTGTCTAGTCCTATCCGGCCAAGGCAACATGGTAATGCAGGAGAGTGAGAGCCCCGTTCCTCTGTCCCTGCACATAATCCTAAGGGTGCTGGAAGAGAGTTTTCAGAAAACATCTAACTGACCCTGACAACACTGCCTGGGTGGGGACACATTCCGCTTTGGAAGGTGCATCCTCTGGGGCCTCTGGTGTTCAGCTGTGCTGCCTTAAACCTACTGAGCTTTATTATTCCAAGATGCAAAAGGAGGGGATGGGAAGGAGCCTCCTAAGTTATCCATACTTTTCCACTTATGGTATTTTATGCACTTGTTATCTTTAAAAGAGTTTGGCATATTCGAGTGACAGACTTCCAATTATTATGAAGTAACTGAGTTGGTTTTTGGATTTAAAGATGTAATCAAGTTAGGCATGTACTCAGACTCTGGGAGAACTTTAGATTAATCATATTCATGAGTTTACTTTATTAGATTTATGAATCATTTAAATACATAGGGAGCTTTTGTTTGAATTATGCAATCGAAGTAATTTAAAAGGTAATTGAAAATATTACACGTATAAACGCAATTTAAAGTTTACAATTAACTGCCCTCGAAATTGAATATGTGTAATTTGAAGACTGCTTTTAAACTTGCAACTGTTTTAAATTGTGTTTAAAAAGTTAAATTAAAAATGGTAGCATTAAATATTAAATGTGAGTTCTTAAAAGACAAAATATTATTCTTAATAGTCTTTTATTAACACAAAATACCTCTGATGCCATAAAATTCTCACAACAATAAACATGAATAACCAGACACTTGGGAGAAAATAGACTGCAAGCAAACACGAAAAAAAAAGAAAGAAAGAGAAAAAGCAAGGAGGAGAATGATAACTTATAACAACTGTAAATGAAATCATAAGAAAGCTAAGAGAAATGACTGTGTTCATAAAGAACAAAATATCAAGGAAAAGGAAAAACGTACAGAGTGAGGGATACCTCCGGGCAATTTAAACATGACGGGTTATTTTTCCCCTAAAATAAAGAATTGAAATATAAAGCAGATCAATTAGTTAAAGAGATGAAAACTGCGAGAGAAGGAAAAGAAAATCAAAGGAACAATGATAGAAGTAAAAAACTATACACTTCCGATTTCCTCTTTGGCTTGTCTGTAAGCTCAGCGTAACAGGCAGTGGAGGCTAAACGAACTTGTAAATGGTCTGGCTGGGCACTGACGGGTGCCCCCAACACAGAGTCAATTTGCAAAGCTGGAAAATAGATTTTTCAGTATTTTTTTTTTCTTTTTGTAGTCTTACTCCCTAAGTTCAAAGAAATCTCTTTTAAAAATACTAGGTGATCACCATATAAAGGAACCAAGACTTCAGACACCACTCATAACCACAGGTATAGACTTTACAGAAATAGTTTAGAACCATTGCTCAATAAACCAAATACTACAAGCCCCAGAAAACAACAAAAACAAGCCCCATGGAGAGGGAAGAATCTGATTTTTAGAATTTGCATATTATAATATTCAAAGTGTCCCGTTTCCAAAGCAAAATCATGAAACATGCAAAGAAACAAGTAAATATGAGCAATTTCAGGAGAAAGGAACAATAATTGTCCCAGAGTCAGCAGAGACAATGAACTTACTAGAGAAAGGCTTTACATAAAGTATCTTAGATACACTCACAAAGCTGAAGGAAACCATAAACAATAAGCTAAATAAAATCAGGGGAAAATGCTTCAAAAACCAGACAACAAAGAGATAGAAGTTATTAAATGAAAACAAAAAATCTAGAACTAAAATGTATAATAACTGAGATGAAGTTCTCCGAGATTCAAGTAGGCAGAAGACAAAAAAAATCAGCAAATTTAATTATAGGACCATGGTAATTATCTAATTTGAGAATCAGAAAGAAAAATGAAGGAGAAAAACGAACCAGACTTTGAGATACCATCAAGGAACAATGTACGCGTGGAAATAAAAATAAATAATAACGGCCAGAAAAGGAGGGATGGAATCAAAATAGTACAAAATTAACTAAATACAACAGTCAGGACTGAATTGAAAAAAGAGCGAAAAAGAAAGATATATTTAAATGAAAATATAGATTATGTTTAAGTCAGAAAAAAACAAAATGGACAAAGATGTTTCCAATCTTCATTCACCTTCGGATAATGGTAAATGTTCCACATCATAGGAATTTTGCTGACTCTTTCTACATAATAGCTATAAAGAATCAAAGCAAACCTAAATTACCTGGAGTTGGTGTGGACACACAATATCCACAGTCATGCCAAATCACTATTAAAATAAACTGTGAGATCTTATGAGTTTATTGAACTATGACCGAGGCAAAGACAGTATGCAAGCCTCAAAAATTAAATAAAAACTGTTACTAGTTATTTCTTGTCATACTTCCTAGAGGAGCAAAATAATCTTGGGGCGGTGCCTGTGGCTCAAAGGAGTAAGGCTCCGGCCCCATATGCCGGAGGTGGTGGGTTCACACCCAGCTCTGGCCAAAAACTGCAACAAAACAAAACAAAACAAAACAAAAACAAAAACAGAAAAAACTTTGAATAGGGCAATAAACAGAAAATCAAGCAAATCTACAGCAAAATATTTTCACAATATCTTGATGGCTACGAAAGCCAGAAAATGTGTTTGTTGTTACTTGTTTCTTTCCCCGACTCATTAAGATTCCTGTGTAAATTTGATTTAGTAATTTGAAAATAGAATTAGTATCCAGTTACATTTTAAAATAGTGAAATACCAAATGGGCTTTACCCTGATTACAACCCCCATTTACAATGTAGATTCTGACATGCGTTGGCCTTACTGGTTGTCTCAGGTACACTAGGCTTGTCCTTAACATCTTTATTCTGTAATATGCTAGACCTGCTGGAACTCCGTGGGCAGGATAGATCCCACCAATATGCTCTCTCTCTCTCTCTCTCTTTTTTTTCTTTTTCAATGGTTGAGAAATTTACAACTTATTATGCATGGTTGATTCTTTTGTAGTTTTGAGGATCTCAGATTTAAATAATACATCTTGTGTTTGCAAATACAAACATATGTAGAAATTAGGCTCTTTGCAGTAAAGGTAGACCCACATTTCATGAGGAAATGGGAGCCAAACTCTAACACATGCTGCTGGGCCCCACTATGACAGCAGCAGGCTGTTATTTAAATGCCCTTCATCCAGTTGATTGGAAACAGACATGAGAATTAAATTGTAGAAACTCAGCATGTAACCTTGGCCATTCCCTTTTTTAAGCAACCATCTTTAATTTTTCCTTCCTTTTTATTTTAATGTCAATATTTCAAAGTAGAAAAGTTCAATTTAAGTGACATGACAACTTTTATATATTTCAGGGAGCTGAATAACATAGACCCGAGGCTGAATAAGTTTATTTTTTCAATATAAAAGTCAAATCAATTGTACACGTTTTCAGTGCAAATCATCCCCGATCTTCCCTTTTTCTTTCAGAAGGCCCCCTATCAAGTCTAACTCTTTACTGAGACCCATACTAGAAAACTAAATACTAGTTTAGGCACTAAAACCCATTAAGGAAAGAAAAAACTGGGGCCTTGGAAAAATGACAAGGGGATCGGCTACCTCAGTTTCTAATTTTTATACATTGGACCCCGTTTTATCCTGCCTGGACTGTGTAACTTTGTTTCTAAATAAACCTAAATATAGCCCCCATATTTTCAGAATCTTGAAATTTGTATTACAAGATCAGTTCGTGGCAGCTTGCAATTTACCCGGCAATATAAAATGTTATAAATCTATTCCCTAGCACATTATTGTGATGAAATATAAAAAGGCACCGGTCAATATAGAACAAGTTGAACACCTTATGGCCATTCTATAAAAAATAAATTCAGTAGCAATTGTAAAAAGCTTGATGAATAAACTTCCTCCCTGCTGCAAATCCCAACCGTGTCTGGGGTACAGTCTGTCTGCTTTTTTCTTTATGATTTCCTGATGATCAATACATTTAACCTTGGCTCTTTCACCCTAGTCTACATTCCTACTACTGTTTTAATATATTTTAGAATTAATCAAAATTAGAAAATTTCAGCTTGCGGCGTTTCTTAAGTAGAAAACCCACTTTGTGTCTTAATTAATATTTTCCCCTCCACAAACATTTAATGACCGTTGTCTAGTTAAGCAGATAGTTTTCATTATCTATTGCCTTGTTTTGCTTTTTGCTCTGACTTTTCAAAAATCCATTATTTGGGGTTGATTTTCTTGCAGCTGACATCTGGTGCTGTCAGTATATCTGGAAATGGCCCAGAAAACATAGCTGTTAGAAAAAAAAAAAATACCAGAAACAGCATTCTCTTTCCTTTTGCAAAGGTTAGGTTCTGATCCTTTATAAAGCTAACTAACCTTTCCTATAGTTAGGTTTTAATAAAGTTCTTTTATTGAGGAAAATTGAATGAGTCTTTAGCTTTCTGCAACCACTGAAAAACACTGATAGAAGACTCATGCATTAAATTTAGTTAATGTTATGAACATTAAGAACATTATGAATTATTATGTAAAATCTGTCCATACATTCTTATTTTATATTTAATATGTGCTAAATTATTCACAAGTAACATTTCCATTCATAATTTCTGGCTTCAAATTCTATGACACACTTCTGATGATAGGAATAGAAGAATATAAGGTAATTTCTTATCATAATGACCCATCCGTGACACTTCCCTTGTCACTCTATAGATTAAATGAAAAAAATAGTCCTTTGGGGTCTTTTAAAATAGTGTTAAATATATAAAAATTGAAAAGACTTTAGAAAATATGTCTTCAAGATCAGCACAAACCCAAGAATTAAACTTGAGAATGTCTGTCGCTATCAGGGATTATTTCAGGAGATGGAAAGCGTTGCTTCCATTTTAAAGAGAAGGCAAGCATTTAGAGAGTTGGATGATTATAAAATCACTAGATGACTGGGATGAGGCCCTGGAATGGTTCTTTTAAGAATATTCAGAGATGTATGTTCCCTCTACCCCAGGAAATTGGAATTTGAGGCCAGTCCTGGAAGGGATCAGTTCAAGAACACCACTGCGGCTACGATTCTACTATTAGGAAGCTGACACCACCATGGCTGCAACTTTGTCTTGACACTCACATGGCCACTCACTATTCATTAGCCTGTTCTTGTCACAGCAATAAGCGTCCTTCCTTATCCATACAGGAAGCTGCAGACTGGAACATTGCAACAGAAATTAACAACCCCGTGAACTATTTTGATAGCAGTAATACAGCAAGGGGCAGGAAGGTAGCTCTCAACTTATTTCTACCTCCTAAGTCTGGTATTCAGGTACCTAATTGGCGATAAATAATGAGAATCTAGAAACCTAGTGCAAGGGTCTCAGAATTGTAATTCTATGCATTCTAATTTTACAACTACAAGAATTCCAAATTAGAAGCCCAGGATGAGAAAAGGAAAGAGATGTGTACCTGAAGTTGGAAGAAGGCAAGTGATAACTTCTCAGAGGATCTTGCTGTTGCAAAGATTGATACGTATTCTCTGTAACTGTGCTTCACAGTTCACTATGATTCATAGACAGGAACTCCTGGTTATAAAGAATGTCAATAGATTTCTTTTTAAACTTTCCTTATTAGATTAACATTGTGATAATAAAGCAAACGTGATAGTCAAGCAGAAATTGATCAATCCGTTATTTTAAACAGACCTTTTTTTGGTCCTAAAAACTATTTGTTTTGTACCTACAGCAGAGAAAGTAAATTAGACTTATTAAACACTATGTACTAGAAACTTTAGTAGATATGCCTTCACTTATTTCTTAGATCATTGAGACACAAGCAAGATCATTAAATAGATAAAAGAAAAATAATAATATTTATACTATGATAACTATTAGAGTAAAAATATAAGTATTTATAGTAGCTTTTTAAAAAATCACAAGTGTGAGAATAAAAAGTATTTTTTTTAGATGTGGATATGGGAACCGAATACCTAATCGTCCTTTTCACCCATGTGAATGTAGGACCCACTGACAGAAGTAGCAAAAAGGCAGATGGAGACCAAATATATCTTTATCATCAAAACCGTTTTTAAGACATGAGAGGCAAATAAGTTCTCTACCCTTTCCACAAATTTAGGCCTTCGAGCAGCCATCCAAATGAACAGTTTGAGTCTAAGAAGTCATACTTACCCAGACTTACAATTTTTTGGTGTAGAAGGAAAAAAATGATGGAACTTCCAGTGGTAACAGCCGTTAGCACCACCATCAAAATTTGGAAACCAACAGTGTCACCCTCCAGGTCTATCCCTCAAAATTTCTTCTGAATTGAGTAAAACGTAGGGTAAAATAAGCTGGCCATCTACTCTAGAGAAGTCCCAATTTAAGTTTCTCTTTTTTTCCTGTCTCTACTTTTATGCCAGTACCATGCTATTTTGGTTACCATAGCCTAAAAGTATAATTTGCGGTCTGGTAATGTCTCTAGATTTGCTCATCTTGCTTAAGATTCTCTGGCAATTTGGGCTCCTCTAAGCACCTGAAGCTTAGAGTTATTTTTGCTAGAACTGTGAAATATCACATTAGTATTTTGATGGTGATTGCATTGAATTTGCAAATCACTTTCGCAGAATAGCCATTTAAACAATGTTAATTTTTTTCACTCTGCGAGTATGAGACGTTTTTCTATTTGTTTGTATCATCTACAATTTCTTTCAATTATGTTTTATAGTTGTCCTTTTAGAGTTGTAGAAACCTTTCATCTTCTTTGTTAAGTTATTCCTAGGTATTTTATTTTCTGTATGGCTGTTATAAATGGTACTAAGTCCTTGATTTGAGTCTCAGCTCAACTGTTGATAGTATATAGAAATGACATTGATTTGTATGCATTGATTTTTGTAACCTGAGATTTTACTGACTTTATTTATGAATTCTTGGAGTTTTTTTGGTGGAGTCTTCAGGATTTTCTAGATACAAGAGTCTATCATCAGCAAATAAAGATAGTTTGATCCTCTCTTTCTTATTTGGATATGCTTTATTTCTGTTTCTTGCATGATTGCCCAGCTAGGACTTCCAATACTATGTGGAATTGAAGTGGTCATGTGAGTACTTTGTCTTGTTCTCGTTGTTAGTGGGAATGCTTTCATCTTTTCCCCACTTCATATGACATGGGCTGTGGGATTGTCATATTTGGCTCTTACAATTTGAAGTAAGTTTGCTCTATGCTTGGTTTGTTTAGGTTTTTTATCATGAACTGGTGCTGGATTTTATCCATTGCCTTTTTTGTCTCTGTTGAGATGATTATGTGGTCTTTGTTTTTGCTTGTTTATGTGGTGAATCATGTTTATCAAATTGCAGATCTTGAACCTTGCATCCTAGGTTGAAACCTGTTTGATCATGGTGAATTATCTTTTTCATGTGATACTTAACTCAGCTTGATAGTATTTTGTTAAAGAATTTTGCATCTATATTCAGAAAGGATATTGGTATATAGTTTTCTTTTCTTTTTCCTTTTCTTCTTCTTTTTTTCTTTTTTT
>NW_003852447.1:9491070-9494578 GCF_000181295.1 Otolemur garnettii
ACAGCACAATTCACAACTGCAAAGATATAGAATCAAACTAAGTGCCCATCAACTGATGAGTAGATAAAGAAAATGTGATATATATGTATATATATATATACACACACACACACACCATGAAATACTACTCAGACACATGAAAAGGAATGAAAAACTGTCTTTTGTCCCAATTAGATGGAACTAGGTAATATTATCCAAGTGATGTATCTCAGGAATTGAAAACAAACATTACATTTACTCACTAATAATTGGGAGCTAAATGATAAGCACACAGTGCACAAAGTAATGTGAAGGATATTGGAAACAAGAAGGAGGGAGGGTGGGATAGGAGTGAGGGGTAAAAACTTCCTTCCTGAGTACAGTGAACACTACTCTGGTGATGGGTGCACTAAAACCCTCAACTTAAACATCATACAAGCACATACTGTGCACATGTAACAAACACACAGGTATCCCTTTAATGTTTTGAAATAAAAAATTAAAAATAAAAATTCCTCCTTCTTGAAATATAAGAAATGAGAGACAATTTTTTCCTCTTGAAACAAGTCTGTATTTATAATGATAGTATATCCAATGATTAAAATTGACATGAATTTTAGAAGGCGTTGAAGAAATAACTCATCCTAGAAAGTTACATTCAATTCTGTTAGAAATTTAAGTAAATATTAAAGAGTTTGTTAAAAAAGAAAAGAAAGCTAGTTACTTAAAGCAATTACTTTTGGCTTTTCATCTCTAAGTGATTTCTGAAATACTAAATTCTAATTCCCTTATTCCAACCCCATTACCTGCACATCAGAACATTACTCAGCCAATTCCTACAGATAAATTGAGATTAAGTCATAGATGTCTTATATTTGAATATACAATATGCATTTCTGAAAACCAGAGGATTAGGTGACACCCAACTCAGCTCGCCTTTGCTTAGCTTAGAAATACAAGTCTTTAGAAACAGCTGCACACACAGCATACTTGAATTTTCACTCTAGTGGGTTTTGAAAATAGCAGTAAAAAGGAAAGGAAGATGTATGTGGAATCGCTTTTTGGTAATATGGAAGAAACGTATAGCAAGCAATCCATCAAGAGGCAGGAGAGGAATAAAATGAAGTTCAACTCAACTGAACTTGGACTTTACCTTACAAACAATGTTACCTAATTGCATGTACCCTCATATTAACTCAAAATAAAAATAATAAATAAATAAGTGGCTACATTATATAGCATGTAGACTCTGCAAGTTACAGTCTTCACCTTTAAAAGTGCCAATTCACAGTTTAGAGAAGGAAGGCTCGTGTATGCAGAAAGCAATTTACCATAGATGAGAAAGTGTTTTTTTAAATTGTAAAGTTTAGAACATGAACTGTGTGACACTTCAAGGGAGGGGAAGTGAATGAGAATATCATACTGGATTATAGCAGACATTATTTAATGAATGCCTACTATGCTGTATGCTTTTTGTACCTTATCCTGTCATTAAAACAGCATTATTTTTAATTCTCGTGATAATGCTAAAGAGAAAGAGTCCTCCTATCTACATTTTTCAGATGAGGAAACACATCACAAATCTTAAACCAATTGAGAGAGAACACAGAGTGGCAATGAAGATCTCAGTGCTGGGAGCCAGACTGCCTGGATTCACATCCCAGATTTGTCCTTTATTAAAAGTATCCTTTTGGCAAATTAGTTAATCTGTTTGGGCTGAAGTTTCCTCTTTTGTACAAAGGGATGGTAATCACAGTATACCATTCATTTTGTTATGAGCATTAAATTGCATGACCTTTAGCAGAGCATCTAGCAATTGGGAACTCCAGAACAAGTGCTTTATGACTATTACTGCTGTTATCCTAGTCGTTATTATTATTAGCAGAGCTCATGCAGCAAATGAAAATTGAGGCATGGATGGAAGCCAAAGTCTGTATCTGCAAAATTGCTAATGCCCATGATGCTCTTATACAAAGCCGCGTTAGTGTACGAACATGCTAAGTTGTAGATGATTGACAAATGTTCCCAGAGCTGTTTTAAGCTCACAGTCTCTGGGAACATCAGCCAAACGAGTCATTCCATTGCAGCACCTTTCCATACATTGTTAATAACAATGGAAGACACTCTCTCCATTAGGGTGCCTTGCTCGGATGGGCAGTAGCTCTTTCTGAGCACCACTGTGCATCACAAAGTGCCCACCACCATGTACGAGGGCAAAAAGGGCACAGAAGAATGATGTCTGATTTTTAGCAAATCTATGGACCATTTTCTTCCATCATGAAATCTATATCAGTTTCTGTGGGAAAATGTCTGTTACAAAACTTAGTTATACCCAACAGTGCATTTTGTGCACTTGTGGAAGCTTTTTAAAAAATATAAAGTTTTTTAAGCCATGCTTTTCCTTTATCTCTAAGTTTTGCCCAGCGAGAGGTTTAAATTAAAGCTGGAAGTTCACTTCTTTAAATGCTGAAGTTCTATTATTATGTCTAACAGCCTCACCGATACACTGCCATAGGCTCACAGGATTTTGAAGAGAAATGTCAAAGATGACATCTTCCTGGGTAATGGCCCTTGGACACTGTCACTCTGTGGAGTCACCCACACGTTTGGCCTCCAGCTTTTTGGGTTCTTCCTCAAGAACTGCATGTCTTGGTGGCTCTAGTCAATAGCTTGTTTCTATTGAATTAAACCACAAATTAATATTTAGTCAAATTATTAATTACTGTAATTATTTCACACTGCTATCTAATGACACTGATGCTTTTTATCACCTCTGTTAATCCACAAATGTTTCTGTACATCTACTGTGTAGGAAATACTGAGTTAGGTTTGGAGAAGGGCACCGATTAATTTAAGATTCTATTCCTGCGACAGTGTAATTACAGTAGAAGAGGAGGCTGGGGAAACTGATTGGATACCTGACTTGGCATCACAAATAGCATGGGATTTTTTCATCGAGTATTAATTTACTGATAGCTTTAGTACAAGAACGACCTGTGAAGAGTATGGAATATTTTCAGCACATGCCATGAAGTATAAATAAAATACTGGTGTGAAAGAGAATATTAGAAAAACAATTTGGTGCCCAGTTATAAAACGCCAGTTGAAAGACATTACTAGGAAGAGTTATCAAAAGCTGTCCTAGAAAATTCAAGATGATAAGAGCAGTTTTTTTTTTTTTGAGATTCAGCAGTAGCAATACTTATCTGGCCTTCTTGGATTTACCGTTCCATAAATATTGGATAAACACCTGTTCGGTGATGGGTTTGTGGTGCTGGATGGAATGGACTCGACTCTGCCCTTGTGAAATATGTCATCTAGGGCAAAGAAGAAAAAAAGCAAAATAGAGCAAAGAAATTTTATTTCATCTGCAAGTTGAATGTCATTGTTTTACTTCTTTGTAAGTCTATTCATTAAATATTCGAAGTGACATTTTAATTTTAAGGCTCTGAAACATTATGCGTATATTTCTTGGTTAAATTCATCATGATAGATGTGGAGAGGAGCCCTGGAGGAGTCTGAACATTAT
>NW_003852447.1:9494829-9497161 GCF_000181295.1 Otolemur garnettii
GTAAGTTCTAAGTGGGCTTCTTGGAGCCAAATACTTGTTTCCTGGATTTTCATAGTCTCCTTCTGAGAGCTATGTCAGAAACTTTAGTGATTTCTCCAAGACACTGACCACCATCTGAGTCCTTACCAGCTGACTTACGATGTTTACATTGTTTCCCAACACGGCCAGTTTGGGTTGTGAATCTACTTCAATTTGGAGCAACTAAAAACAGAAGCAATTGCAGTCACCCATGAATCTCCATCTTCACTTCAAGAGATTCTCTTTCAATGCTCCATCTGCAGTTGAGGGCCTTTAGTTATAGACTCCCCTCCTGGTTATATACCCTACTTATACAGATAGTGCCTCATGAACTCTTGTCCACATCCTTGAGGATACACTATTCCTGGTTGCTCATTCTAGCACCAATTCTACCAGCTTTCCCTTGATGACCAATAAAAATTCTAGAATGCCCTTGAACTTTTTATAGAGGAATCTGAGTACTCATAAAACTGACTTGGACTTAGAAAATCAGTCAAGCAATTTGTAGGTTCTTATGGCAGGCTTTGAGACATTTCAAGACTCCGGGGATGATAATTTACATTATTGAATATTATGGCTATGCCATTTGCTATACTGTATAATTGGCTTGCATGGGTTCTGGCCTCAGAATTTTTTGAAAGGGGAAGAAGCAAATATAAAACAATAAAATTAACACAGGCACTAGAAACAACTTTTGAAGGTCATCCATTCCTTTTTATTTTATCTTTAGATTATTGCTGAAGCCACTTTAAAAAAATGGTTTCTTTGAATCACTGAAAATTCTGATGTTTGAGTATAGAGTTTAAAATTAAGCTACTTTAAACGAGTAACCATGTGATGTTTTGACCGTAATTCCTTTTTGAAATTACTGCATTTGGTTCATTACCAGCGGATTTCAATTGACACTATTTAAAAATTCAATTTTATATCAGAATATATATAATTCATGGAGATTTAATTTTGAAGCTGTTATTTCCTCTGCTCAAGTCTCAAGGTTAAAGCTGCTGTTCCCAGGCAGTCTGATTCAATGAGTGCTTCTGTGTATAGTGTATGGTACGCAGTAGACCAATAAAAACAATCTGATTGATCTATCTCGTTATGGACTTGATGGCTTCCAAAGCACTAGCTATAAAATAAGCTAACTGGAAAATCAAAGCTTTAGTGACCTCAGAGGACTCTTCATCACAGAGTGCAGTTTAAATCATGTTGCTTTAAATTTAGATATCACATGCACACCACATTTTATATAACAAACCAGCAAAAACTTGTAAACAGCTTTTTATTTTCCACCTTTCCAGGCTGGAACGCTTGGACTAGTGAATAGCTTTCCAAGTACCCACTCTCTGTAAATGTTTAAAATTTAATTTTGGCTGGATTTTCAGATTTTTAAACCTTATTTCCCAGCACCTATATTCGTTTTTAAATGTTTCATTCCAAAGAGAGTCACTAGCTCTCTTTACTTACTTCTCTATCTCCCTAGTCAATATGTTTAAATGTAAAAATCACTTGTTTCATTCCAATACTCCAATTTGGCACAAATTATTTTATATATATGTATACACACACTCACACACACACACGTGTTGTATTGGAAGATCTACAGGCTAGTGAAATGAAAAGAACAGTTCGTGTGATGAGATAGCTGTGCCTATTTGATTTCATTCTGCAGAAAAGATAGTTGTTGTTTCAACAAAAGGGGATTATCAAGTTCTTAGAAAGTTGAGTCCATTTGCTCCTTCCAACCTGATAAAATTTGCATTGTTGTTTCTTAGCATCCAATTTTTCATGTATTCTTTTTCTCCTTCATAGCAGCCTAAACTTCACCCCTCTTTCCAAACATTCAGTGTCCTATCTTCTAGCTATCTAAAAATTGTCTTTACCTACGCTTCAGCAACTTCGCAAGTTCCCTACACTCTTGTCTTGACTTTCTCATGCTTCTTTTTTTTCAAAATCTCTCTGTCATGTAGTTGTATTTAAAGGTAACTTTCTCTTCTAGAAAACCATGAAACTGAATGCAATGAGATAGAAGTGGATAGTGATGGCAATCATTCATTCATTTATTGTGAAATAATCTTGCTATTTGTCTTTGATAAGAAGCTCTGGGAAATCAAAATGAAAGACATGATTTCTACCTCAAGGAAGTGTTAATGTTAAGGAAGTATTTTTTTTTTAAGTGCATAATCATATACAAGGCATCAGGGGCTGTAACAGTGGATGGCACAGATTGCTAAGGCACTAATGCTCACCCAACATCAATGGGAGGGTTTCTACAATATCCACCATATAGATTTTGATAGTCTTGAAGGACAAAGGA
>NW_003852447.1:9498677-9500382 GCF_000181295.1 Otolemur garnettii
AAACAAAAAACAACTCTCAGAGTCTTAGAGGGATATTCAGGAAAACTATAAGGTCAGCATCATTTTTTTGTTATTGTTTTTGAAACATTTTAAACTTAAGTATTGCAAAAATATTCAAAGAACACTCAGATAGTCTTCATTTAAAGAACTAATTTAAATCTCAGCAATTATTTTATGTAGTCATTATAATTAAAGGATCCAATCCAGAACTTCATATTATTCCTAGTTGTTTTATAATATCAGACTCTTTTAAGATAAAAGTTCCTCAGTCTTTCCCTGAATTTTACCAAGTTGATATATTTGAACATTTTATGCCTGTAATTTTTTAGGATGTCTCTCTCACATTGGTTTGTCCCAAGTTTTCTCATGACTAGACTTAGTCAATACTGTTCTGGCTGGACTATTACAGAAGTGATTGCGTGTTTTTCTCATTTTCTCCTATCAAATGACACATGATGTTAATTTGTCCCATTACTGTTGGTTTTAACTTTGATCATTTGATCTTAAACTGTGAAATCACTTTTACTCACTTTTGTCTCCTGCTTAATTAATAAACATTTTATAGAAGACAACTTCGATATTATATAAAATTCTATTTTTCATCTCACTTTAACTCCCTAGTTATAACATCCACTGACAATTATTTTTTACATTAATAAATACTGCATTGGCTACCAAATGAAGGTTTTCTAATTCCAACTTTCCCTTTTCATTTGTTATCTCTCATTCTACTGTAAGGGAGAGCAAACTCTTCTCTCCTTATCTTTTTCTGTCTCATTTTTCTCCCTTCCTCTCCCTCCCTTCCTTCCTTCCTTCTTTTCTTCCTTCTCTCTCCTCTCTCCCTCCCTCCCTTTCCATCTTCCTTTCTTCCTTCCTTTCCTCCCCACCTTCCCCACCATGTCCCTCCCCACCTTCCCCCCCCGTACGTCCCTCCCCTCTTCCCCCCCTTCCTTCTTTTCTTCCTTCCCATATTTCTTTTTTCCTTCCTTTCCTCCCGTTTTTCCTTCCATCAATATAAACTTATGATTTACTACTTTATTCATTATAAACTGTTACTATCATTTATTTCAATGCTTAAGTTGACACATATTTGGACAATGTTTTTAAATCAGAAATTAGAGGTAATTTTTGAATGTGTTTTGGGAAAATGAACTAGGAAAACAGTGACTTGCACCCTTAGCTGCACATCTGAGTCACCTAAGGACTTTTTAGATGTCCTAATGCACTGACCATACCTCATATCGATTGTATCAGCCACTTAAGATTTGAAAAACAGTGATCAATATTTGTTTAATCTCACTAATGATTCTCATGTAAAACCTAGTTTAAGAACCACTGTAACAGGGGTTTGGAATTGAGTAGAGAAAAGAAAAAGAGATGAGAGTTCAGAACCCTGAAGAGAGCGTTTGGAGTTGAGAAAAGAGAAAAACGAAATGTTCACAAATATGAAAGAAAATTAAATTCATAGACTGGAGGAGGAATTTGCTTTAGACACTTTAAGGACATAAATGTAAGAGCAGGTTACAATTTATTTTCAGAAAGGGATCCTTAGAAACATGGGTAATTCCCATCTAGTACCTTCTATTTTCTTGGGAAGGAGCAGGTGAGGCTATATATTGTGATACAGAGCAAAGAGTGATGGACACTGGTAAGGTTTGAAATAGCTGTTGTGTAGAAAATAATACCAATAATTCCATCAAACAAC
>NW_003852447.1:9511514-9513680 GCF_000181295.1 Otolemur garnettii
TTTTTCCTTCCTGGCTATTCATAATTTTTTTCTCACACTTCACTGAGATGTGATTGATATTCTTGTCTCCCAAATGATACAGAGATGATAGCATTTTAAGATTCCAATCTCTTCTCACACTCTTGTGCTATTCTTATCTGCTGTATTTCAGCATGCTTCCAATTTATTTTCCAACTGGCCTAAATATTCATTATTATTCTTTTACATAATTTATTCTTTGCAGATTAACCTACATAACTACTGATCTCTTTACTCAACACTTCTTCCCTTTTGGGGTTTTATTATTTCATTCTGAGTTGAAATTCCTTCTTACTGAAGTTGGTATGTTAGTCATTTTTCTAGTGAAAGTTTGTCAGTGCATTTATCTTCTCCATTTTACTGTCTGAATATGTCTTCATGCCCAAAATACCAGTAGTATCTCCTTGAGAAATGTGGACCCCAAGCAACAGCCTTCTGGAACAATCCTTGCATCAGCTTACCTGTTCATTCTTCATGCTGCCTTTGTTCTGGCCTCTGGTACTTATCCCAAGAATAAAATGTATGATGTTAGACTTAACATGATACCACTTAAGTTTTTTTCAACGTATCAATCTGCTGTGTCATCAAAACTAGATATCTGTCAACTGAATGTATGTGTGTATGTGTATTTCATATATGAATAGATGAGTAAATATTACATTACATATCAATATGCAAATACAAATATACATATCATATATACATCTATAGTAAGTAGTATATGGATTGTATATATAATAAGCATCTGTCTCTCTGTCTCTCTGTATGTAGTGTTTATGTACTATGTATCACAAGACAATTTTATTTATCTGTCTTTAAATATACATAGAAAAAATATTTGGACTTATGTTGACCTGTAATGTCTGTAAGCACGTAATGATGATGTATGTTTTATAAGTTTTCTGGTGGACACTGTAAGAATTTTGGATTTTTTGCAATGCTTCCATTGCTTATGCAATTTTTGTGTGTATAAGTCATTTTTGCAAATTCTTTTGCAAAATATTGTATCTACATACAGTTTTTCAATTTTAAAACTTAGCACTAGCAATACTGAGTAAATATATTGATCATAATTGAAGACTATAAAATCAGCAAAATATATGGTGAGCAGGGGCTATTGATCATGTCTAAGAAAACTAACAGAGAAGTGTAGGGTCTCTATTGAAAATACACAATACAAGAGGAATAAAAACCTCAGCATTAAATGGAAATGTGCACTGGATAAAAAATACAAGATGAAATAAAACTAACTTGAACCTGGTGCTTTATCTAAATCTTCAACTTTGCACGGTAAAGTGAAAAAATTACGCAGGAATATTCCGATTACTCAAAAGACTCTGGTATCTAAGCTACTTCTACAAAAATGAGTTGGACCTGCATTAGGTATCAGTGAATGCTTGAGAGCTGAATGTACAGAAAATATTCATTGTGTGAAGCAAAGATCAACCAATACTTAAAATCAACATGATGCAATATTTAAGATTCTGGATAAATAATCTAAAACACATTTAGTACACGTGAAATCATCACCAGATGTTCCCATGAAGCATCAAATGGAAATGGGATTATTTTAGCAGAAAGAAAAATAATAACAAAATTCAACATACCTAAAATATCACTTTTCCATACTACCTCAGCAGTAAATCTATTTCTTTTGATCTTACAGATTGATTCTTAAATATGTAAACTAAGAACAATTTCACATGCATTACCCTATTTGTTATCCTAAACCATGTCCAATATATTTGGAAGGATGATTATTAATGTAAGTTTGACTTAATATCGTGTTTAATCTATAATCTTCCAACCCAGCATATTGAATATATCAATAAAATAATGTATTTTAAGAAGAAAATAAATACTTAAAATGTTGCTGAGAAGGACATTAAATATTTAAATTTTTTTCTAATTTACTTTTTGTTTTAATGTAATGACATGTATTAACAGAGAGCTCAGTGTTTTCTTGAAAATACAGTTGCTTCTGGCTCAGCACCCGCAGCTCGGCACCAGCCACACGTTCCAGGCCTGGTGGGTTTGAGCTCTGCCTGAGCCTGCTAAACAGCAATAATAACAACAACAACAAAATAACCGGGCGTTTTGGCAGGCACCTGTAGTCCCAGCTGCTTGGGAGGCTGAGGCAAAAGAATT
>NW_003852447.1:9514338-9515416 GCF_000181295.1 Otolemur garnettii
GATATACATGTTTTGGTGAAATATAGATATAATTGGTTAAAAATACAACAAATTAAGAAATTTGGCATAATTTAAGATTTTTCATTGCCTTTTTTCAATGTTTGAGACATGTGGAATTGCATATTTTAGTTATTCTTACTGGTTTTTGAAAGCGACTATGATTTGAAGGAGACAGTGTTACATCACTTCTGCGATACAGATTTGGCCTGTGAGCTCCAAATATGCTTTTTAAAGGCAACTCCATTTTACTATTCATGAGGACAGCAATTCAATACAATGATTGGTTCCACGTATCTGGAACAATGTCTTGGCATATAACGGAAATTAAATAAAGACGATTTTTATTACTTTTGTTAAAAAGGATAGCAAGCAGTAAGCACTGCTAACATAATATCAGGCATTAACAGTAAGTAAATTATTGTCATCGCCCCACTGGAGACTGAGCAGGTTTTAACCAGGCTGCTTTCAAGCATGGTTTGATCTCTGCATAAAGCTAACTTTTCCAAGGATTAGAACATTGGATACACTGAGATATGAGACACATCATCAATACATGTCCATATATTTAACAAATAAAACCAGTACCCTGTATGCTTGCAAGAGGAGTTAAATATAGCCAATGAGGTTGAATCCCAGGAATTCAATTTTGATAAAACTGCTCATCATTTACAGAAATTGTGCTCCTGGTAATCTAGTCAACAGGATATGCTCATTATAAAGATCCAGAAAATCTATAAACAATGTAGACAGTCACTCGTCTTTATTTCCAAATTTATGGGTGAGTAAGAATTCCAGCTTGGGAAGAAACACGTTCTATTTGTGATCCTGGAGTCGGTGCCGTGAAGCTTCACGTGGTCTCTGGGCTGCATAACTCCTACCATCCTAGTTGTCATTGTCTTTCCCCAAGATTCAGTTGCTGGAGGAAGATGTCAATACAGATACCTCAAGATTCATTTCTTCCCCAGTAGATAGAGTTTGGGGGTGGGGGGTGTATTTCCATGGAAAAGAAAAGAAGACTGGACCAGACCTATTTTCCTTATGAAAATGATAATTGGGCATTTTGACTAAAAGACTAATA
>NW_003852447.1:9518466-9519279 GCF_000181295.1 Otolemur garnettii
CAGTAGCGATTGCAATATTTTAAATGGAAGTCCTTAAGTTGTGAAATCACAGAATGCCTTAGCATTTTTCTTGAGTACCTTTCCCAGACTTCAGAATTTATACCAACCCTTCAATCTGCAGTGAAATGCTTGGCTTATTGATTTTTCACTTCCACTGCTTCCATTTGACCATCCTGATTTATACACGATTCCTGACGTTTCACATTTCTTTGTTTCTCACTGACTTCTGCATATGTTTTTCTTTTATTCTGGTAAAAAGCACTGGAGTGGCCAAGTCCTGCACATTATCAGAAACTGGAAAATCTTTATCTGTTTGAATTCCAAATGTATTATCTGTCTATGGATTCGAATCATTTTTCAAATCAGACAAAGAAAACCCTCGGTCAAATTCTATACACAAAAGGTAACACACCGCATTATGTTCTATTAGCAATGCAGGTGCTTGACACTATTTAATGGAACACAGTGGCATCCCACACCGTCTTTGACAACATGAAGCGTGCCTCCTGAATAGACTTGTGAAAGTTTAATTGGATAGGAGACCACTCCACGAGGGACCACTAGCACTTTAATAGCTAGCCGAAGACCCCTAGTGAGGTTGAATAATTACAATCAAGGAGCTATCGCCGTTACCATGACTGCACTTATACTTCTGCAGAAAGGCCCATTTTCCCCTCAATGACAGTTCACTTTGTATTAATTATAGATTACATGCTTCAGCCCTCTATCATTATGCTAGCATATTCTCATAAAGGATGGTACATTAACCATAAAATACTGTGTTCATTGTATGTATGATTGTTCAACTCCCTG
>NW_003852447.1:9520243-9522908 GCF_000181295.1 Otolemur garnettii
ATGTTGATATTTCTCATTTATCAGTTTTAAAATAATAAATTGATTGATATTTTAAAGTATCATTGTAAACTCATAGACTTAAACATATTGGTAGATTTCCATCCATGATAGGTATTTTTTGAGGCTCAAATTTTCTACTTTGGCTCCTCAAGTTACATTAATAGCACCTTTGTGAACAGTGATCACAGATCTTGACTTGGGTAAAGAAACTCGCAGAAAATCATTTGTTGTGCATTTGTCACCAAACAGTAGTAATAACAATAGTCTTTGGTAACCTGCTTGGTTTTTGGTATAATAATAAATGCCGGGATTATCCTGTAGACTCCTATTGCACACTTGGTGTCAGCCATCCTACAACAAGCTCTGGTTCCCCTGAACGGGGAATGGTATGTAGAGACTGCAATCTGGGAAATAGGAATGATCTTGGCTACAGAATTTATCATTGTTTTTTACCTTTTGAAAGGACAGTGGTAAGTAATCTGGGTTCTTTTTTTGATCAAAATGTTTTATGAGTTGTATGGACATTTGTAGTTCACATTTAGAATATGTCATTTAACTTTGATTTTTTTAAATTTTATTTTTGCTCTCATTTAAAATCTTATTCCTAATGACATTAAAATAATTATCAAAATACAGTATCAAAGTCAGTACTAATAATACAATTACTAAAAAAGTAAAGAATTTGCACTTTTTCAGCTTTTAAAAATTATACCATCTTTCCATAACTCTGCTTTTTATGACATGGCTACCCACCCCATACAAAATTAGGACCATTTGTTTTATTTTGCTTTTAATTTTACTTGTTTTATTTTGCTTTTATTTTTATATGTGGCATACATTCATAAATGTATATATGTAATACCTATATGTGTATAGATGTATATACATGTATGTTTAATATGTATATATGTTTCTTAAATATCTAAATATAGGTTTCAGATTTAAATGTACAAGATAAATGAAAATTAATGATAAGTTTTACTTTTTTCTTTTTTTTTTTTGCAGTATTTGGCTGGGGCAAGGTTCACACCTGCCACCTCCAGCATATGGGGCTGGCGCCCTAATCCTCTGAGCCTCAGGCGCCACCGTAAAAGTTTTACTTTTAAACATAGGAGAACACACTTCTACCCCTACCTTTCAGGCAATTCCCTTTTATATAGGTTTCCTTTCGTTTCACTATTTGATTTATTGATTTATACCTTTTCAGGTAAATGATAGCTTTTTTCACTTTTTGTATTTTTCACTTTTTGTCTGGGAGGATCTACACAGTGGTAACTAGAGGTATCTCTTATGTCTTTTTACAGCTGCAAAATATTTTACTGTGTGGCTGTTTCATACTTTACTCAATCACTTCTTGATGAGTGTATGAACTTTGAGGCTGCTTTTAGCCTTTTTTGGGTAATGATTAGTTATTGCAGCAAATTTTAGCCATGAATTTCTTGACTCAAAGTTTACCCAATAGTTCATAAAGCCAATGGTTGAGTAAGGTCATCTCCAGTGTGTAAGGGGTATTTATTTTATCATAGATGACTAATAAATGATCATTTCATCAAAGCACGTTTCTGTGATTTTTATTCTTTTACATTTATATATTGCCTATACCTTGTGGGTGAGTAATATAGAAATAAAAATTTTCAGAATTTATTGCACACCCTTCTTTTATCCTGATCAGACTTGCCTAGATGTTCGGACTTGCTTGGATGTTCATTATTTGAGCATTTCCTCATTTAAAAACCTTTCCTCAAGCAGAGAAATATAGCTGTTGAGAAAAGAAGCTCTATTTCTCCTTTATTCTGACAATGTTTCTATTTTCCAAGAGAAGAGTAAAAGGATATTTCAAAAATCAATGCATTTTCCATTCTTTAAAAAATGTTTAGGTGAGGTGTGGTATCCCTCCATATTGGCTAAGTAATTTTTTTTTTTTTTTTGAGACAGAGTCTGACTTTTGTCACCCAGGTAGAGGGCTGTGGCATCATCATAGTTCACAGCAACCTCAAACTCTCGGGCTCGAGTGATCCTCTTGCCTCAGTATTTTTTTTTTTTCCTATGTTTAGTAGAGACAGGTGAAGTTGGGGCTAGAAATTGGTGGTCCCATGCCCAAATTCAGCATAAAACCAAAATTGATGTTGCCTAATCTCACTGGCTTTTGATGGCAACATCCTCTTCCTTTGATCATAGCTGCTGCCCTTTTCTGTGGCTTATATTCCTGCTGCTTCACACATTCATGAATGGTGTCTGGTGTGTAAGGCCATTTGAATAGTGACCAATGCCTCAAATAATTTGAGTTATTTCTCAGAAAGTGTGAAGTCAAGACATTATAAAATTCAGATATTACTTTTAAAAAAGCAACCCTACTTCTTATTCATGTAACACAGAGGACAGTGGTGAAAATGAAGGTATAATTGGCATAGTGCTATCACAGGAATTAGAAACCGGGAGTGGTGCTCCTTCAGTTTGATGTGTGCAAAGTTAGACAATTCACTGGTTCTTAGAAATACTTTGGGTGATTTACTTATTAATGTTATGAAATCGATTTTTTTATAATAATGACAGCTGGCTGTTGTGTGATAATTTTTCAGTTATCAGCCACTGTCATAGGAGCTTTCCCTAAAATATATGTTAATTCTTTCAACAATCCCAATAGGTGCTACCTGTATTATGTTCC
>NW_003852447.1:9522928-9541845 GCF_000181295.1 Otolemur garnettii
GAGCGTTAACATTTAAAAAATATTTCCATTTAGAAAACATAAATGCTAGCAGGATCAAAGAAAAAAGAATTAGAAGCTGTACTTTTCAGGAGTAAATTTTGCAAAAGCTTCTTGTAAGAAGCAAATTTTTAGGGTGTCCCCACCATAGAAAGGTTTCGGGTTCTGTCATCCAGGGTGCCCGTCCTCACTTCCATCACTAGCCTTTTACTCAGCAGGCCTGGCTCCTGGTTCTCTTTTTATTAAACTTTGCCTTTACTTTAAAACTATGGCAGAGTTTAGATTATTCAACAATGCAGGTTGACTTTCCTCCCTCACAATGATTGGATTACATTGCATGGTTTATTAAATTATTCATTGATTTTTATCTAGCAATTATTTTTTAAATAAATTTTATTGCATACACGTGAGGTTCACAACATGATCTTTTGATACGCAGATGGCAGTGAAATGGTTATAATGGTAAAGCAGATTAATATATTTATCATCTCCTATCATTGCATTCTTCTGACAGTAATAAGTAAAATCTACTTATTTAACAAAAATCTCTAATGGAATGCAATCTTGTTAACTTCAGTCCTCATGTTGTGTCTTTGCTCTCTAGACCTGTTCATCACACATGTCTATGATTTTGTATCCTTTGACCCATAACTCCCCATCCCCACCCCCAACAGTGGTAATCACGGCCTCATTCTTTGTGTATTTAAGCTCTTTGTGTTTTTAGATATTTTACACATGTGTGAAATCATGACATAGTTTTCTTTCCTTATCTGGCCAGCTAAGTGAAACAAGCCAGACCCAGGAAGAAAAATATGCCATGATTTTTCACTGTGTCTCCATGACAACTCCCAGGCACTCTCCAAATCATCCCCTTCTCCGGTGTGCCCGTCCCTTTATGTATGGGCTTATCAATACCCAGACCATTTTTGAATTTTAGAAAAAACCTGCTCTCCAGGGATAATACCTATTCTTCTCAAGCTTACAGTATTTTTGTCCTTTGAAATATTGTAACATGCAATATATCTTACTCAAGTTTTGGTATCTTATCTTTATAGAGGTTTCCTGAATTTTTATTTAACAGTTCTATACATAAATGTTGGCCCAAATAGATTATAGATATCTTGAGATAATTAGGTATATTGTGCTTACCTTAGATCTGCCCCTTTCCCCATGATTAGTAGAGTTACTGTCATGAGGATGAATTCACTAAAATATTAATTTTAATTGAATGGAAGATGGCTTCTCAATGACTTAAATTAGTTCCATTTCCATGTCATACATGTGGCTTATATGAAGTCACAGTCTCACACAGGAGATTTGCTTTCCCAAAGGGTGTGTGTGTTTGTGTATACATATATGGAAAATGTGTGTGTATGTGTATAAATATATATATACACACATATATCTATGACACACTGTGTGTGCATGCACACATCTGTACACAAACATTCAAAATAAGTCACAATAGGAATCATGCCAGAATAGAGGCCAGGCAACTAAAGAGAGAGAAAGAGAGAGAGGAGCCATTATAACCTCTTGTGTTGGCTATCTGAAAGTGCTGGTCTTTTTTCGTTCACAGCTGCATTGCTAATTAAATTGAATGGGCTCAATTTTAGCTGAACATTAATGGTATAATTGCATTGCTGTAAGTAATTAAAACCTTATCCTACTTATTCTGACAGATGGTTTGGTTGAAAGTTTCAAATGCAAAGGATAAAATTTATATAAGTGGATTCTAGAGAATAGAATCGCTCACTCACATTTTGATTGCTTGGGAGGTAATTCCAGAGACTTTTATCCCACTTTACTTGATATGAGAGGCAGTTAGTAGATTAAAAACGCCTCAACCACTGAGACTTTGTGAATATTATTTCTTTACACGAAGTGATTTTACCTATTGCGATGGCTTTTCATTTTGTGGTGCCTAAATACTTAATATACCCATAACACTAAACTTGACTCTGAGAACTTAGGCTAAGGAAAATGTTCTTATTTAAAGGAACACGCAATTAGCATATGACCAAAAAATAAAGGAACACACAGTTTATTTCCTGTTACAGACATCCTTTTGACTCAACTCTTCTCCCACAGGCATTGGTTTTAAACATGTTAAACACATTACAGGAAAATTAGGCTCCTTCTGTGTTTGTAAAATGTTTCAGTCCCTATGGGATTTATTTAATGAATTGCATATGGTAGCAAATATACAACACATTGTTAAAGATGTTGCTCTACTTCATCACACAATTATTTTATAAAAGTCCTTGGCCATCCGTGAATAGGAGCTTCAGTGGGAATAAACCATCTTACTGAAGAAGCATATGAAGCCTCAGAGGCATTGAGCATGGTGTGAAGAGCCCATGTGTGCAGGCAGTCCCTTGATTACAAGCAAGATGTGTTCAGTGGGTTTGTACTTACGTTGAACTTGTATGTAAATTGGAACCTGTACATTTCCCTATTACCTGTAAAAGTCTCTGTGCATAAGTGTGAGTTGTACGTCAGTTGGACATCGTAACTCAGGGACTTACCGTAAAAGAACCAATGATAACTTTTCTTTCTCTTTTTCTTTTTCCTTCTCCCTTTCACCCTCTTTCCTACCTTCTGCTCCTTTTTTATTTCCTTCCTTCTTTTTTTTCCATTTGCCTACAGATATTTCATCAATATATATGCTCACAAATAAATCACAGAAATTTCCATGTGTCATAGAATAGAATTCATAGAATTTGAAGTATGAGGAAGGGTTTGAAAAGAAAAGGAGCCCACATCAGGCATTTGGCCAAGCTGAATAACCACAAAGACTACAAGATTTCTTCCAGATTCTTTCAGATTTTTGACCAGTGAAATTTCCTCTAGCCTTGGATCTAGTTTTGTTGTTGTTGTTGTTGTTGTGTTGTTGATTGGTCTGGTCAGTTTTTCCTGTTGTTTATGCTTAGGTAAGAATATCTATTAAGAATATCTGTTAGAAACATTTTGAATGACATGGCTGAATTTGAGTCATGACTGGAAAGATGAAGTTCAAAATGCCCCATCAAAAATTAGGAAATGGATAATGTCCCTGTCTTAATAATCTTATAGTAAAGGAGTCTTTTATAATTGGCTACATCATAATTTCTGTATACACAAAAAATGAAAAATTTTATGCTTATTTTTTTCTAATTGGTGGGATTAATAAAGTTCCTGGGGTGTATCTTTGAATGGCAGTCAGCTGAAGCATTTGGGAAAAGCCAAACAAACTAAAGTAAAAACTAGTATTTAACACCCAGCACTTAGAAAAGACTGATGGATTCTTCCCAAAGTGTTTTAAAAGTCAAATTTGGCAGGGTGCAGGGGCTCACAGCTGTAATCCTAGCACTCGGGGAGGACAAGACAGGTAAACTGCCTGAGCGCAGGAGTTTGAGACCAGCGGAAACAATAGTGAGACCCTGTCTCTAAAAATAGCTGGGCCTCGAGTCAGACGCCTATTGTCTCAGCTATTCAGGAGGTTGAGGCAAGAGGATCACTTGAGTGCAAGAGTTTGAGGTCTGTGAGCTAAGGCGCCATGGTACTTTACCAAGGGTGACCAAGTGAGACTTTGTCTCAAAAAAAAAAAAGTCAACTTTGTAATTTCTTGTTGTACTGTTAATTAAATATCATTTAATCTATTACAAATTGGGAAAAATACCTGAATTTATATTTTTTATGTTGCTGACTAATTGCAAAACAATGCCACATAATCATATAAGTTTATCTGTAATAGAGATTTTAATAGTGAATAATCATTCACATCTAATAGTTTGTTGGAGGCTTAATGTGTAAATTGTCACTATTATAGAAAAGTATCTCAATTAAGTCTAAGAACACTAATTCAATCATATTTTTCTCATAAAATTATACTGGCATGGGAAACCTCTAACCACTTTTTTTTTGGAACAATTATAAATGAGCTATTAAACAGTCTTTTTAACAGGTACAAATAATATTCATGCATTCTCTCTCTCTCTCTAGAAAAATCAATTGCCTACCTGCCTATCATGACCTGTAGTCTTCCTTCCATGGCAGGTTTATTGCTTGAATTTTATCTATTTGTTTTCATATTAAGCCTTAAAATACATTTACCCCCACATAAATATGAAAGTCACCTTCATGTTTGCATTTTACTTTATTCCACATTATTGTGCTACATTTATTGTTAAGGCAAAATATGAAGTTTCTTTGGACTCCTTTGTCCTCAAATTGGATTTATATCAGACAGCTCCATTTTCTCCAAACATGGTTGGTCACAGATAGTCAGTTCTCGACTTATATTTTCAAGCTTGTTTATCATCCATCATGAAAATAAGTCTTTCTAGAATAACTGTGATGTTTATAAAGCACTGGCATTTCAGTACCAAAGTCAAAGTCAGGACTATTGTTTTTGAAAGAATTATATCCTTCATTAGAAAATATTTGATCAAAATTCTAACCCACATGAACTTCACACATACACAAATGACTGATGATTTTTTCTTTAAAAATTTCCAATGCAAGAGCTGTGGTGACCCCACAGCCAGTGATGAATCATGGGTGCTGTCTGTCTGTCTGTCTGTCTGTATGTATTCAAACAGGAGTACACGAAACACCTAGTTTATTAACCAGATGCCAAGAATAAAATGGGAGTAATCAGGTGAGATCATTCATCTTTTAATGGGTAAGACAGTTCCCACCTGTTAAAAAAAATAAGCGCTCAAGCTACAGAATGTGGTAGGAGTTCCTGTCCATCATTGGGAAAGGGTTCACTAAGGAATCTGGCAACATGAGTGACTTATATGTTAAGTATGTCCTAGTATGCACCATGTGCAACTATCTATAAAAAGTTTGAAAAAGTTATTTTCTCTCAGGAGATGAAGTAATATTCAGTTCTAATTTAATTAGAAAATGCCTAATAGAGGAGAAGTATTTGGCTCAAATGTTAAGGGTAATGATTTGGAAATAAGGTAGACTAGGGGAAAGTAATTTAATATAGTTAAGCAAAGACTGAATAGAGAGTCTGAAAACTGCTGTTAGTGAGAATATTGATTCCTTTTACAAAGACAAAGAGAAAAACAAAATACAATTATGTCTGAGGAACAAGAAAATCAAGAAAATGGTGGGAAAGGTAGGGATATCCATTATCCGTGTACAATCTTCCTTCAATACTATTGAAAACTTAATTTTTCTTTATTCTTTAGAAATACTGGATGAGTAATTCTATTTGTTTTTATATCCCTCCAGGACTACTTATTCAAAGCACAGAAATAAATCTAAAAATATTTCAGTGCCTGTAATAACTTTTACTAAGTTTGGAATATCATTAACATAAATTAGCTAATATGCAAAAAGCCTATTATAATACAATTTTTAAAAATATCCCCTTACAAAAAATTCCAGGTATGCAGGTCAATAGAGTATCTAAAAATTTTTTCATGTGAGTATAATTATAAAAGTGAGAAGGAAAATTAATTTACATTGGTCACCCAAAATGGAAAGGATTCGCACATGAAAATCATCATATTTGGCAGAGAAGAAAGGATTCTCTTTGGAAAGCAATCTGATATCCAAATTAAAATGGCAGCAGTAGGATCAGTAAGCCATGAATTTAATGACACAAGTACCTAATGAGACTGTGGGAAATCTCAAGAGAAGATACGAGTGGGACAATTATTATATGGGTCACCCAAATTAGAAATTGAGCTACGTGGGCTCTCATCATCAGGGAACCTGGCTAGAGGTTCTGGGGCTGCAAATACCTGATCAGGGATGAAAGACAAGATTTCTATCACTGAGAGAGAAACTGGCAAGAAAATTTCAGGGGCTTATGTTTCAACATTTGGCCCCCCAGGAGCAAGGGTCCAGGGTAAGGAACTAGCAGCATGAGATCAATTATTTTTAATATCTAGCTCCCGCATAGAAGTGAGCTGCATGCTCGATGAGTGCTGAAAGTGGTAGTAGACTTAGAATACCAAATAAAGTTACCAAAGTAAACAAAAAATATGTAGGAAGGTATTGAAAATTGGATTCAAGTTTGGGATTAGGTTAACATACAACATTAATTCTTAGAATGTGTTGCTAAACCATCTTCAATACCTGTACTTTCGAGTCAGATCTGGTCCTCGGAGGCGGTGTGAGAGCCTTCATTCCACCTATTTTCACTCAGCACCTTCTGTCAGTTGTGCAATATCTTTGGTACTAACAATGCAGAGATAAAATCATTGGTCTCTACTCTTTTTGGACCAACAGTCAGTACAAAATAAAATTTAAGAAATATATATGTTGTGCAATAATCAGTCATTCTTGTTTGTGAGTCCTAGTTGTTAGTAGAAACCCAGGTGGTAGACAGTATATAGTATATGACATAAAATATCATTCTGAAAAGACCAACTCAATGTATATATAGAAAAAAACATTGTTTTTAGTGATTCTCATCGGGAGGTATTTTAAAAGCAGGGATTCCCTGGTTCTAATTTGTGAGCTCTGCATTTGTGAGAAGATGGTTTCCACATCATAGGTGACCAATGGAGTACCTAATATATTGCTCTCCCCTCAGTTTAAATTCTGTCAAATAAAATGCCTTAATAAGTGCAGCTTTTATAATCTTCAGTTTCCTCACAAATATGCCTCTCTGTGTAAAATAGTTCCTGTATAATTTCTTAGCATTTATACAATGCCAAATAGGCAGAAGAACAAAGAAATGCTTTCTGTGAAAAATTGATCCAAAAGATCTTTTCTCTCCTGGAAATATAAATGCATTCTATATCTCAGACAGGACTAGCTCATGGTTTTATGTGAGAAAAAAATAAAAATGGAATTAATTATCTTTTCTTTCTGCCAATAAGCTTTTATAGAGTACAAGGTAATGCGACTACATTTTTTACTTCTCTAATTCCTCAATTTACAAAGAGTGCTTTCAATGAAACCAAAACACAGACAACAAAAGCAAAAATAGAAAAAAGGGGTCCCAGGGAAATGAAAAGTCTCTACGCAGTCAAGGATACAATCAGCAGAGTGAAGAGACACTCTACAGAATGGGAGAAAATATTTGTAAACCATACACCTGATAAGAGCTTAATATCTACAATAGAAGAGGAACTTAATTCAATAGTAAGGAAACAAATAATTCAATTAAACAATGGGAAAAGAATATGAAAAGACATTTCTTAAAAGAAGATATTCGGATGACCAATAGGTATATGGAAAAATGCTCAGTATCACCAATCATCTGAAAAATGCAAATTAAAACCACCCAGGGATATAACCTCATACCTGTTAGAGTGGCTAATATTTAAAAAGATAAGCATTGGAAAGGATATGAAGAAAAGAAAACCCCTCATATTGGTTTGAATGTAAACAGTTATTATGTAAAACTATATGGAGATTCTGCAAAGATAAACACATATATGCATACATATATAAGAAAACTACCAAGAATGAGATCAGTTCTATAAAAGAAAAATGTTAATTCATATTAGGTGCAGGATATGACAATTACAGTTTTTCAAATATCCCTCAGGGATATACTAGTAGGCAAATGTGCTTGATACACAGGATAAGAAATGGGCAATCAAAGAAATAAGGATTTTCCTGACATGCAGAAAAAGAAGAAAATGTTTGAAACTTGTTCTTTAATTGTTTGAGGGTGTCCAACTGTTCCTGTTTTCTTGGGACTGTGAAGTTTTCCAGAAAGTAGAACTTTCCGTGTTAACACTAGGATAGCCTTATGTAGATCAGGATGGTTGTTCATCTTGGATTATAATTGATTCATTTTTTTTCTCTTTCTAGATGACTGTCATTCATTAAAGAGATTATATTATGGAAAATTTACAGACATATTATAAGAGTATACTATGTAAAATTCCAACATTTACAGAAATCGTAGAAGAATGGTGTTTTTATGAAAGCTATTGCTGGGTCGGTTGGCTATTGTCTTGCTGCAGTGATTCTGCAGAACAAATATTGACAAAGTGTTAGTGGCATTTAACAATACACACTTGTTCTTTAATCATGGGTAGGCAGGTCAACTGGAATGCCTCTGCCTCAAGCTTTGGGTTGCGGACTTTGGTCTACCTGTTTTACTCTGGAGTGTAAGGAAGCAAAGATAGCTGGGGCATGTTCTTTTTGTAGTAGAGGGTGGACTATCTGAGAAGGATAAAGAAAAACATGTTCAACTCCCTAAGGCCTGGGCTTGATACTTGCAGACTGTCACTTGCATATACATGGCTTTGGCCAAAACAAGTTATTTGTTCATGTCTAACTTCACAGAAATGGAGATGTGCATATTTGCTAACCTGTAACCTGATCTACAACATTGACAAAATTGGTATCCTAATTTGAAGATAAAAATATTTGTTGAGTTGTTTCTTGTTAGATTTGTATGAGAAAGTTATGTGCTTCTTTGAATAGTAAATTCATATTTTAACCTTCCCATTTTGGCTTGTATATATTACTTCCAACTTTGAATTGAATTTAAATGATTTCTTGATGTAGTTGTCTGAATTCAATTGCCTTGAAGACATCTAACATTTTTTCCCTCTCATTTAGCATTGCCAGATAAAATATAGGACATTCAGTTGAATTTGAATTTCAGATAAAGAACAAATAAATTTCTAGTATACGTGAGCCCTGATTATTGGGTTGTAGATCTGAAATTCAAATTCAAGTGAACATCCTGTATTTTTATTTGATAAATCAGGCAAACTTATTTTCACTTACCCAACATCTTATTTAACCAACATTTTTTGGATTAACTAAAGTGAATTTTTACTATGAGTCAGATAATTTTAAGGATACAGAGAGTACAATTTCCCAACTCCAAGAAGATTACTTTGTGAAATTGATCATAACAATACTTGTCATTGCATTTGTGAAAGATGTAAGTAAATTACACTTTTAGAATACACGAGGGGGCCCCTGACTCAGAGTGGGGAGGTTAGGCAAGAGCTTTTTGGTATAGGTAATTGCTGAAGGTAATAAGAATACTTATATGTCAACTATAACAAGTATATGGACCTCAAAAGTCATTCAACTTGCCATGAGAATAAAAGAGAATATGATTTCTGCTGTAGAAGGAGAGACTACATGTTTACGTGGTATGGTTGCTTAGTTCCCTAATTGTTGGGGAGCACATGGCTTTCTTAAACTGCCAAGGTTGCAGTATTTGCTTAATTGAATTTCAGAAAACCTATTCTCTCCTTCTTCTATTTCTTTTGCCTCATTTCTATTGTTGTCTTCTTTTTATTACAATTTCCACTATCATTACTACTGAAGTCTAATTTAAAAAATCATTTTATACACATTATTTAATTGAATTATTCAACAACTCTGAGAAGAGCAAAGAAAAGTATTGTTGTTGGTATTTTGTGGTGAAAGAGTAAGAAGTCCAGAGAATCTAAAGAATAGACTGTAATTCACAAAATTAGTATGTCTTGAGGCCTGGGTTTTAGCTCAAATTCTCTGACATCTTCGACTTTGTCCTTCGTGTTACATTACAGTAACACAATTCTTCTTCATAATCTCATAGTATCATGGTCCTACTGTTATGAATCATTGGAATTTGGGGATATTAGGTGGTATGGAGAATGAACCAATATTTCTTTTCTTGGATTAGGTTCCAGGTTCCCAACATAGTATTCAGCACTCATCAAAATAATTGGACTTTTATTATTTTCTGCTGTCTATTTCAAAACAGCTTAGTTGGAACAAATTTGGGAGTAGAGGGAAAGGGTATGTGATTTAACCAAATTTAATTCTTTACTGGGCTAGGATTATTACATTTTACCATCTCCATTGCATTTTTATTCTCCTCCTGGATTTTTGTTTAATGTATTTTGTGATATTACAGTAGAATTGAGATCTAAAGAAATTATCAGAGGAGTACCTGTGAAAACCAATTTTGAGTGAACCATGACACGTTATCTTAAAACTTCACTTTAGTTGTTTGCCACTTTTAATGAAATTGAGTTCCATAATATATACAAGTAAAATCTAGAAATATTATCTAAAGTGTTTAAAATTCAGAATGCATAACCCGATTTAATCAGTTGTGAGTAGTAGACACTTAAATGAATGAAATGCACATACATAATCAACAATATATTATTTCTAATTGAGTTAAATTGTAAAATGAGTTTAGTTTATCCTGCAATATTGAAGATGTTTGTAATTCACTTTGAAATAAATTCTTCTTTACTATGCACAGAGTTATGGGAAACTAGATTTGGGTCCACAATATGGCACTTCTCTTTTTAAGGAATATTTAGTTAAGTTACCAGAGCTTCAGTTGTTGGAAACAACTTAATTTGTATATGTGTGATACATATACAAATTACATTGGTTACTTTCCAGTAGTGTATTTTTGAAATGAGATGGTTCAGTCCTATTACATTCTTTTGGGTTTCATTTAATTCATTTTCTTTCTTCTTCTCTCTCTTCCCTTCCCTTTTTATTTTTCAAAATGTAGGGGTTTAAAACATGAAGTGACTCATCACAATTGGAGTCAATAGTGAGGTTCTTATAATGATTACTTCAATATCAGTTTTTTTGAAAAAAGTTTTTAGATTGCAGTGTGTCCCTAGAAAACCAGAAACATTAGAAGACTGACTAGGTCTCCATTTGGAGAAAATATAAATGTCTATTAATATTTACATTTTTGCCACTTGCAGGCATTGCCTCATAACATTGAGTGGAGTAAATTCATTTATTATGTTATTTACAATATTAATCATTAGCATTATTCATGTTATAAAGGAATGACACACTCATGTACAAAACATTAGTGCCTTTACTAGTATTTAAAGTGTAGTGATAAACATTGCAAGGAAACTAAAAATAAATAGAATATGGTCCTAAGTTTAAATTTCTCTTTTTCAGTATTCCAGAAAGGCCCTCTGCAATTTGAAGAATACTTAAAGATCTAGAAAAAGAGATTTAGTGGAAAGGGGGTGTATGTATGATGTACCCTAGCCAAAAATTTGTACAGAATTTTTAATTTCATTGAGAATGTTTTATGAAGTAATAAGCAACACTAACCATACAATATAACTCTATGAATTGTAAGAAATTGTACTACGGTTTTAAGAAATACTGAAATTTCTTTCCCACAATGTTTTATATGAAAAACCAATAGACTACTTTTTAGCAGGTGCAGGTACACTGAAGAATCAAGAAGAAAATCGAGTGAATTCCTGTATTACTTTCCTTCCTGACTTTTGTCTTTCCTCCATGAATATAGTGTTTCCAGTTGTTACTATCTCCTTTCAAGAAATTATAAAGACTTATGACTGATATTTGTATTTACTGTTTATAAATTATTTACTTTAGTAATATATTTATTAGCACTATACCTACACTTAGACACTTTGGGAGGTATAAGAAGATGTACTAAAATGTTGTTCTATGACCATAAAGATTTGTGTTATCATTTCAAATTACAGAGAATTAAGACTAATACAAAGTAACTTACAATTGAGTTCCAAGAAGTACAGTAAGAGACAACATGAGATTAATGAATGAAAAGTTTTTGAAAGCTAACATTCACCCAGGAAAGCATTTATTAAGTATAAAATGTTCATTCATTGAGAGAGATGATGAAAAGGATTTTAAAAATTATCTTTTGCCCTTTAATTTTATATTTGACTAACTTACAGGTCTTTTAAAAAGTGTGGTCCAAAACAAAAAAAGAAAGAAAGAAATACATATATAGCATGAAATCTACCCTCTTACATTTTTTGAAATGTAGAGTACTACTATGGAAAATAGTATGGAAATTCCTCAAAAAAAAATTCAAAATACAGTTACCAAATGAGCCATCTTGTTGGTGTGTATTCAAATAAATTGAACCCAGGATCTTAAAGAGAGATGTTCATTGCAGCATTATTCATAATAGTCAAGAGGTGGAACCAACCTGAGCGCTCACTGATGGATGCCCAGGTAAAGATCTTTGGGTCAGGCTCCCTGTAAAAGATAAGAAAAAAAGAAGAAGAAATATCTTTGGTTTTGACACTAATCATAATATCCAGGCTTATTGAGGCTCTTAAAAATCCCTGGTAGACCTCAAATTTTTAAGTCCCTATTTCTACCAGTCTTTCTTCAACATGGTTTGATGTGATGGAAGACAGTTTCTACAGAAAAATATTTGCTTCATGTATTTTCATAGGAAAATTTCATGGGTACAGAAAAGGCACTCAAAATGTACTGGTGATATAATCAAATTCCTGTCAAGAGGATATGACCCTTTCACTGAGAGCTCTGTGAATAGGAGATCATTGAAACCTCATATATCAATTAGCAGAGCTCAAAATTAGTCATCTTCATATTTCTCAAACTAGTATTGCTCTTTCTGTTGGAGATCTTGGATTTTTCTATAACCAAATACTTGCATACACACCCACTTTTCCCATGGATCTATTTGGAAGTACTCAGTAGTTCTATTTGGTGGTCTATCCTGAGGACTGTATGAATGTTTTAAGTATGGTGGGGTGACATAGAGATGTAGCCCTGACCTAAAGATGTAGTAAACAGTAAATTTTATTTTCCTTCTGTCTTAGTAATTTGAAGTTATTCATTTTGTGAAATAATATACTTTATCACATCACTACAATTATTTACAGAATTAAAACCCTTTTCAAATGGCATTATAGTGGTTTTATAGATGTGACACACTAATCATACAATACCCTTATTTTTGGAGATTTTACCTAATATTAATGCTTAATAATGCTTCTATGCTGCTTATTAGACCAGGAAGCTATCATATTTATGCATTGTACTGAAACTTTGTTACATGACTTTGTTATTAACTTTGTTAATAAAACAAAACTCAAACTCATGTATGCCAAATTTGTACTTTACCAAAGGGAAATTAATTCCATGAATAGAATAATTGATACAATGAAATGCTTTCAAAATTCAATAAAATCCTGCATCCTTTTCAACTTAGAACACTTAAGAATTTAGGCATAGGTGTGGCACCTTTCTTAATCTGATCAAAGCCATCTATGACAAACCCACAGCTATTATAATACTGAACAGAGTAAAACTGAAAGCTAGTCCACTTACAACTGGAACCAGACAAGGTTGTACTCTATCACCATTACTATTCAACATAGTGCTGGAAGTTCTGGTCAATACAATCAGGTAAGAGAAGGAAATAAAGGGCATCCAAATGGATGCAGAGGAGATCAAACTCTTGCTCTTTGCTGATGATATGATCTTATACATAGACAATCCCAACGATTCAACCACAAGATTTCTGGAAGTGATCAAAAATAAAGCCTTACCTCAGGATATAAAATCAATATTCACACATAGAAGCCTTTGCATATACCCATAACAGCCAAGATGAGAAGCTAATGCAGAACTCAGTTCCTTTTGTTGGAATATATACAACTAAAGAGGTGAAATACCTCTACAAAGAATTTATGAAATCCTAAGGAAAAAAATAGCAGAAGATATTAACAAATGAAAGAACACATCATGGTGATGGCTGGGAAGAATCAACATTGTTAAAATGTCTATACTACCCAAAGCAATCTACAGATTCAATGCAATCCCCATTAAAATACCATTATCATACTTTCTAGATTTGTAGAAGACAATTCTTCATTTTTTATGGAACCAGAAGATGCTCCATATAGCCAAGGCAGTTCTTAGTAATAAAAACAAAGCCAACAGTATCACCCTATCAGACTTTCAGCTGTACTATGCTGTTGTGATCAAAACAGCATAGTATTGGCACAGTAATAGAGATATTGACATTTGGAACTGAATAGAAAACCATGAGATGAAACTAATCTCTTATAGCCACCTGATCTTTGATAAACCAAATAAGAACATACATTGGGGAAAAGAATCCCTATTCAATAAATGGTGCTGGGAGAACTGGATAATCACATGTAAAAGACTGAAAATGAACCTACATCTCTCACTGCTTACAAAAATTGATTCAAGATGGATAAAAGATTTAAATATAAGGCATAAAACAATCAAAATCCTCAAAGATACTGTGGGAAAAACATTTGAAGATATTGGCCTGGGGAAAGATTTTAAGAAGACGACTTCTATGGCAATTACAACAACAACAAAAGTAAACAAATGGGACTTAATTAAACTGAAATCTTCTGTAAAGCTTAGGAAAAAACAACCAAAACAAATAGACAACCTTCAGAATGGAAGAGCTATTTGCATATTATGAATTGGACAAAAACGTGATAACTAAAATCTATGAAGAACTCATATTAATCACCAAAAAAACCCCCAGTAATCCCATATATCACAAGACAGATGAATAGAACCTTCTCTAAAGAAGATTGATGAATGGCTAACAAACATATGAAAAAGTGCTCATTGTCCTTAATCATGAGAGAAATGCAAATCAAAACTACTCTGAGATATTATCTAAGTCCAGCGAGAATTGCCCACATCGCAAAATCTCAAAGCTGCACATGCTGGTGTGTAGGCAGAGAGAGTGACCAGTTTTACGCTGCTGGGATTGGAAACTAACACAATCTTTTTGGAAGGAAGTATGGAGAATCCTCAAAGATCAAACTAGATCTCCCATTTGATCCTGCAATCCCATTACCAGGCATCTACCCAGAAGAAAAAAAAAAATCCTTTTATCAAAAGGACATTTGCACTAGACTGTTTATAGCAGCTGAACTTACAATCGCCAAAATGTGGAAACAGCCTAAATGTCCACCAACCCAGGAATGGATTAACAAGCTGTGTTATATGTATATATATAAAAATATAAATTTATATAAATATAAATATGTAAATTTATATAAATATAAATTATATATAAATACATATTTTTATATATATATATATATACCATGGAATACTATTCAGCCAGTAAAAAGACGAAGGCTTTATTTCTTTTATGTTAACCTGGGTAGAGGTGGAACACATTCTTCTTAGTAAAGTTATCACCAGAATGCAGAATCAAGAATCCAGTGTACTTGATTCTCATATGAAGGCAGGAGATGAGCTAAGATAAGGGGGGTAGGGCAATAAGCAAGTGAGGAGAGGGGAGGAGGAAGGACAACGGTAGGTCATGGTCTATGGCACACATTTTGGGGATGGGACTCCATTATAAGAGGGAATTTATCTAACAAATGTAATTGGCATAACCTAATTACTTGTACCCTCAATGAATTCCAAACAATAAAATAATAATAATAACAGAAGAAGAAAAAAATGAAAGCCAGTGAGTTTCAAATGTAAGTGTACCTGACTATACTTAGTGGGTCCTTTCCTTATTAGTTTAATAAGCAATTCCCTTAGGTTTCCACCTTCATCAAGAGTAAAACCTATTTATAGTACTGTAAAATTGGAGTAAGGAGAAAATTTTCTTATGCAGTGTTTCTATCAGTTATATTTTTAACTCTATGTCATGTTTAACAAAATGAACAAACAAACAAACAGTGGTTCATTCAGCATTTACTAGTGATGTTAAATAGACTCTGAACCAGATTTCATTCATGTTTCTCTCTTCTGAGACAGTGAGAAGACTCCTTAGGGTGGGGCAATATCCAGGTTTAAACACGAGATTCATTATTTGCACATATAAAATAGGACACAGGTGAGATTAAGCGACTTTACACACAGACACACACACATCAAATATGTTCATAAATAATTATTTAAAAATTAAAAAACACAAATATTTATAAAGTAATACAGCATTAAGCAACACCATCATTTCTACTAAATGAAAATCTCAGAAAAATCTGTAGCATAGGGGTTGTATAAATTCACACATAACATTTAGTTTAATCTTCAGAGTACGGCAATGGTGCTTGACATCTGTTGCCTGACATCTGTTGCCTTTTTTCTTCCTCTTTTTTTTTTTTT
Source organism: Otolemur garnettii (assembly GCF_000181295.1). Taxonomy (NCBI): domain Eukaryota; kingdom Metazoa; phylum Chordata; class Mammalia; order Primates; family Galagidae; genus Otolemur; species Otolemur garnettii. Next base: position 9,538,769 of record NW_003852447.1, read on the forward strand.
TTGCCTTTTCTTCTCACATGTTCTTCTATCTTTTATCCCTCCTTGAATGAGTATACATGATTCAAACCCTCTACCTGTTTTATTCATCCTACACAGTTTCTTTAGCTGTGATCATCCAGATGAATAGCCTCAGCAAGTAGTTAGAAGTTAAATACTCCAAACTATGTGTTTACCAAGGTCATACAGGCTGACCTTCACACAGTATGATTCAAGTTACATCTATTCGGAATAGTCTCTAAAAACATTAGGGTGTCTAGAATAAATAAGCTATCACCCTTCCTCTTTATTTCTTTTCTTCTTTGTTTATTTCATCATAGGTTAATCCAGTGCAGTGCTGTTTTGGATCTTTGGGTAGACTTGTGAAAACCATAAAATAGTATAAATCTCTTTTGCTCATAGGACAGGAGTTAGATACTTAAATAAGTCTCTGATCCCAAAAGTATTAAGAATAAATGAACTATAGAAAAAAAAATCCGGAAACATGGAGCTCTTCTATTCTGCTCCATACTACTTAAATCCCGACATTCCATGAGTTATCAACATATTACAGATTAATATATTAATCCTCTGTTATATTCCCTCTGCTACAGCCTTGATTGGGACTGTCAGTACTTACCATATGAATAATTGCAATATCTTCTGACCAATTTCTCTGCTCCTCTGATCTGTTCTCCATCCTGCTGTTGAAATAACCTTCTAAATATCATAGCTGATTGTGTCATTTTTCTGATTAAAATTTATCAATAAGACCCTATGTAACATTTTTAGAGGATTTTAAAAATCAGAAGCTCTATAGTTTTTGAGACTTTCTTTTTTAGCTCATATCATCAAATTGGAATCAGTATTGAAATGAGATGCAGATGGACATTTTTAAGGTGAGGTATATTGAACAAAAAAATAAAAGATGAGATTACTCATATTATCAGACTCCGCCTACCTCTTTAGTTTTATTCATCACAATTCAGATTTATGCATTATTTTATCCAGTTTCATTGAATTTACTAAAGTTATCCACACCGCCCATATTTTTTCACTGCCTTTTAATGTGTTGTTCCCTCTGGGTGCCCCCCCCACAACATTATTCATCTACCTGACTCTTACTAGTTATTTAAATCTGAGCCCATATTTTACTTATTTTCTTGTCTTCGATACGATTTAAGCGCCCACTTATGTGCCCCAAGAGTATTCTATTCTTATTTGTACCACGGCATGTATTAGTGTGTTGTGATCATGAATTAGCATTCCTTGCCCTTCAATAGGACTGTAAGCTGAACAGAACAGAGACCTTTCTATCTGTAGTAATATGTCAGTACTCAATAAATACTTGCTGAATGAACGAATTTTTGTTTTGCCATTCATTAGCTATGTGACCTTAGGTTAAAAGTGATTAACTCCAATCACTTTGTATTATGTTATCTTTCTCAATGCTGTATTTCTTATCAGTCATTTAGGATAATAATAATTCCTGCTTTAAAGAGCTATTTGAAAACAAAATTAGGTGATGGCAATGATAATCTATTGTGGATTATCTTATGCCTTTATTTTCTAATAACATTTTAGAATTTGCAAGCGATTTTTGTGCCAGATTATGGTAGATTCAAGATAATCATTTGATATTGTCAGTCTTGTTTATCCACATGTAATTATTTGGAAGGTGAATGGAGCTAATGCTAGATGTCCTGGAATAGACACTGGAATAAACCAGGTAGAAACTTTGTCCATCTCATGCATCGTGGCAGGAAAAAAATGGTAAGGGCTTTTCTGCTTTAGGATTGTGTTTCATAAAAGTTTGTGATTTCTTCTTCTCTTCTACAGATGAATTTCACTTTTCAGAAATGCATGATTGGAACAAAATGTTTGAAAATGTTATCAAGATTTCTAAAGTATTTGTGAGAGTGGAGTACTAGACATTGATATTTAGACAGATGCTTTTCTTGATTCTTAAGTTTCATACTTAAGTTCAAACATTTGGCCACAAACCGAATTACTTTTGAATAATTTATTCTCCTTATAGTTTTGAAAATAAGCTTCAGGGATAACCATCAGGTTTCTTTAACCTTCAATGTAGAGACATAAAAAAAAAGATAGAAAGAAGGAGTTGGTAAACAGAAAATAAGGTCGGAGTAGAAAGAACAATTGTGTGAGTCATTTGTTAAAGTACCAGCACCTAGACACTGGGGATAGAACTTGTGAGTCATTTGTTAAAGTACCAGCACCTTGACACTGGTGATAGAACAAGAATATTCTTTTCTCCAAAAGCCAGTTTACAGGTATCAACACTGAGAGACATGAAAGGAACATTCTGAAGAGGTAACCATGTTTAATTCAGACTCCAGAAGAATCTAAATTCTAGCAAACTAATGCTAAATAGATGTTCTTGGTTCTTCCCACCTAGAGATTTTTATAGAGGGCTATTTTGAGTTCAAGGTCAGAAATTGTCAACTCAATTAAAACTAAATTATGCTTTTATGCAAATGCAGGAAAAGTAAAGCTATCCTTTTGTGAAGAGAACTCTAAGAGGAAAGGAGAAGAAAACAAACTTGAACGATTTATTCTGACCTATGGTGCTACTAATTATTACTTTTTAATAGACTATAACTTTAAGAGGTCTTTTATGTTCACAGCAAAATAAGCAGAAATGTAGAGAGTTCTCAGACATCACACAGACAAGGGCTCCCTCACTTTCATATTCAACTCCAGAGCGGTACATTGGTTACAAGTTGAGCCTACAGCTAGTCACATTGAGTTCATAGTTTACATTAGTGTTCACTCTTGGTGGTGTACTTTCTGTGGGTTCCAACTAGTGTATAACTGCAGGTATTCACAATTATAATATGATATATAGAATTGTGTCACTGACCCACAAACATCTGTATATCCTCCATTCATCCCTCCAACCCCTAGTGACCAATGATCTTTTTATTTTTTCCAGCATATACCTTTTTTCCGAATGGCATATGCTTGGAATTACATAGTGTATGGTGCTTTCAGATTTGTTTCCTTCACTTAGAAATATACATTTAAGTTTCTTCCATATATGTTCATGATTTGATAGCTCATTTCTTTTTAGAAGTGAA
>NW_003852447.1:9542662-9547832 GCF_000181295.1 Otolemur garnettii
ATTTCTGGTGTATAGAGAAGCAATTGACTTTTGTGTCTTATAGTTTTGTTATAATCAGTTAATTATATTTCATTGTTGTTTATGGTGATAGTTTTGGATTTTCCAAATAGATAATTGTGTCATTTGAGAATAAGGACAGTCTTAATTTCTTCCTTCTCAATCTGTCTAATTTTTATTTCATTTTCTTGTCTTATAGCATTATCTAGGGCTTTCTGTGTGATATTGAGGAAAGGAAGGAGGGAAACTATTTTTTAAAAAAAGGCTTTCAATAGATGAATTACATTATATATTAACTAAGTAATTTGATTTTCCTACAGAAAACTTTCTCACTTGCTCCTAACAGCTACTCGTCAAACTTAATTTCACTAACATCTCTAGACATGAAGTTTGACCAGAATTTACTTAGTGAGAAAAAACATAGAGGGTTAGAATCATACTTTGAGCATATGGCCTCTAGTGCTTTCAACTTTCTTTTTTTGGAGATGAACTTCTTCACCTTCAAAGACCAACCTCAACTTTCTACTTTCTGTAAATCTGCCTATGATTTCTCCCTGTAAACATACTGTGTCTTTTCTATATATTTATAACTTAATGATACCACCTAACATATTCTATTATAATTAAATTTTACATATTTTCTTTTTCTCTCCATGGCAAAACTATACCACACTTTCATCTCTAGAACATAACACTGCCCTCTTGCATACTTTTAAAACTTCCTGTTGAATAAATGTATCAAAAAGTAAGTAAATCTGGCTCAGTGCCTGTGGCTCAAGTGGCTAAGCTGCCAGCCACATACACCTAAGGAGGCAGGTTCCAATCCAGCCCAGACCTGCCAAACAACAATGACAGCTGCAACCAAAAAATAGCCGGGCGTTGTGGTGGGCGTCTGTGGTCCTAGCTACTTGGGAGGCTGGGGCAGGAGACTCACTTGAGCCCAGGAGTTGGAGGTTGCTGTGAGCTGTGAAGCCACGGCACTCTACCCAGGGGGGATAGCTTGAGGCTCTGTCTCTAAGTAAATCTATTCTCAATAGATGTAAGCATTCCCTATTGTATATCAGATCAGCACATTGTACCCCATAAATGCATTAATGTACACAGTTACAATTTAATAAAGATATTAAAAAATAGTAAAGGAATCCAATGGCTAATAGTATCCATAACTAAAACTTTATGATCTTGTTATGTACCATGTATATTCTAAGTAGTTTAAAATAAATACTAAAATAAATATTTAAAATAAATACTAAATAAACATTTAAAATAGTATTTAAAAGTAACTAAAAGTTTGTAAGTTATCAAATCAAATGATTTTCATATTTATCAAATATTTATCTGGTATTTATGCTTTTTTTGAGACAGTGTCTCAAACCATCACCCTGGATAGAGTGCTGTGGAGCTTTTATTTTATTTGCTTGTTTGTTTATTTATTTATTTATTTTTATTCTCGGTTTCTGTAGGAACTTTTCTTTATCCCTGACCTTTATGATTATTAAATGGCTTGTGGTGGTCTTATTTGTGTTACATCTACTTGGCATTCTATAACTTTCTTATATTAGAATATTGCTATTTTTCTCTAGGTTTGGAAATTTCTGTTATATTTCTTCACATAAACTTTCTACCCCAATCTCTGTCTCTCCATTTCTTTTGTAAGGCAAATAAATCTTAGAATTTCCCTTTTGATGCTAATTTCTAGGTCTTGTAGGCATGATGCATTCTTTTCATTCTCTTTTGACTCTCTATTGCCCTATAGCCTGCTCCCAAGCTTATTTCTTCCTCTTTGTCAATTCTGCTGTTAAGAGATTCTGACGCATTTCTCCATTTGTAAATTGAATTCTTCAACCCCAGAATTTTTATTTTTTGTTTTCTTTTTATTATTTTTATTTCTTTATTAAATTTCTCTGATAGGCCTCCAAATTCCTTTTCTGTGTTGTCTTGAAGTTCCCTGAGCTTCTTCAGGACAGCTATGTTGAATTCTATGCCTGAAAGATGATATCTTTCAGTGATATCTCCATCATTCCAGGATTGATCACTGATATATTTACTTAGTTTATTAAGTGGGGTTATGTTTTCCGGTATATTTTAGAGGCGTGTGGATGTTCATTGATGTCTGAGCATTAAAGAGTTAGATATTTATTTTAAACTTCTCACTTTGGGCTTGTTCAAACGTGCCTTTTTTGCTCTAAGAGATGTAAACCTAATAAAAAAGCCTGGGTAATGGATGCCACTCTGAATAAAAGAGTGCTATTCCTCAATTAAAAACTATGCAATTAAGTTATCCTTTCCTGGGTAAGGTTAGTAAATCATGGTCAGCAGATAAACTTGTCTGAGAGGAAGAAAATTAATGGACTAAATGTTATTTTTTGCTTTAGAAATTTATGTTACATTTGGCAAAGAAGCTTATATTTTGTCACAATTTTAGTATTTATTTTCATGAACTTAATGCTGAACGGTATGGAATTTGGAAATACTCAGAACAGCATTATTTGTGACTCAGCATACCGAATATCTGACAGTGTAAAGTCACCTGTAAAGCCCCCACAAAACTCTTATTAAACAATAGCACAAGAGGGAAAACAAAGCAATAGGTTACTATCCAACAAAACAAACAGATTAACATCCCACATATCAGTTCAAAAACTTATAACATTAGTGGTCTGAATGCTTCTCTCAAAGACAAGCTAGATGAATGAATCAAAAAAATGCAACCAAAAGTATCTTTTATCTTCAGGAAATACTTCTAAATGACAAAGTCACACACAGACTTAATGTAAAAGGATGAAAAACATATTCCATATAAATAGAAATCAAAAGAGAGCAGGTGTAGCCATTACCATACTAGTTAACATTGACTTTAAGCCAGCAAAGATAAATAAAGAAGGTCATTATAAAATGGTAAAGGGAGTAATTTGACAAGAAGACATAACAATTCTAAATATATGCATGCCTAGCCTAGGAACTCTCAAATACATAATGCAGATATTACTATATTTAAGAAAAAAATAACATCATCATAATTACTGTGGACCTCAGTGCCACTGTCAGAGCTTGAAAGATCATCAAAGCAGAAAACAAAGACACAATGGGCTTAAACCAGACTCTAAATGAAACATTTACAGAACATTCTACCTAAAAGTTATTCAATATACATTTTTCTCAGTAGCACAGGGGACACTCTCCAAGACTGATCATATCTTAGGCCACAAAACAGGTCTCACCAAATTATAAAAATAAGAATATTATGCCATGTACCTTCTCAGACCATAGTGGAATAAAACTAGGAATCAATGACCAGAGAAGCACTCAAACCTACACAAAGTCATGAAAATTAAACAACCTGCTGCTGAATGATTACTGAATCAAGAATGAAATTAAGATGAAAATCAAAAGAGTCTTTGAACTAAACAAAAATGAACGCAACTGATCAAAATTCATGGGAAACAGGAAAAGCATTCCTCAGGGGGAAAATTCATAGCCTTAAATACCTACATAGAAAAAGACAGAAAGATCACAATTTAAAAACCTAATATCATTCCTCAATGAACTACAAAAAGAAAAACAAAGCAAACCCAAACAGCAGAAGAAAAAGTATAGTGAAAGTCAGAAGGTCCAAATGGGTTGGAAAAGAACACAACAACAGCAACAAAAGCATAAATAAACAAAAAGTTGAATTTTTTAAAAGATAAAATACACAAACCTTGTGCTAGAATAACCAAGAATAGAAGAGTAAGGATCTGAATAAGCTCAATCAACAATAACAAGGAGACATTAGAACTGACCCTACAATAATCCAAAACATTGTCTAAAAATACTACAAAATTCTCTATGCACATAAAGTAGAAAATGTAGAGGAAATGGGAAAATTCCCAGAAACACAACCCTCCCAGGACTCTCAGGAAGAAACTAGTCCTGAACAAACCAATAATGAACAGCGAGATCAATGCAGTAGTTAAAAAACGGCTCTCAATCGCAACAAAAAAGCCCTGGACCAGATGGATTCATAGCCAAATTCTACCAGATCTACAAAGAAGAGCTGGCACTCATACCACGGAAGTTATCACACAGTATTCAGAAGGAAGGAATTATCCCCAGCTTATTCTATGAAGCCAGCATCACCTTGATACCAAAGCCAGGAAAGGACACAACAACAAAAAAGAAAACTGCAGACAAACAACCCTTGTAAATATAGATGAAAAGTCTTCAATAAAATACTAACAAACCAAATTCAGTAGCACATTAAAAGCCATATAGCACAAACCTATAGCCAACATCCTGCTGAGTAGAAAAAACAAACAAACAAAAAAAGCATTCCCCTACCAACCAGAACAAGACCAAGGTGCCCACTGGCACCTCTACTATTCAACATAGTACTGGTAGTCCTGGCCAGAGCAATCAGGCAAGAGAAAGAAATAAAGTGTATCCAAATCAAGAAAGAGGAATTCAAACCATTAAGTTTTTGCTGATAACACTAATATCGTACCTGGAAAAAACCGAAGTCTTCACCAAAAGGCTCCTAGAATTGACACATAGTTTCAGCAAAGTCTCAGGGCACAAAATCAATGTACATAAACCATTGGACTTCTCAATATCAATGACGGTCAAGGTGAGATTCCAGGAATTTTCAAGTAAATGGACTAAATTTTCTTTAGATTAAAATGTTAAAGAAGACTCTATTCTAAAGTGGGACTTCTCCCACTTGGCACTTTGGTAATTTTGGAAAGGGTGGTTCCTTGTGGGTAGTATTGTAGGAGACTTAATTACATTCCTGGCTCCTAGCCACTGGAAACACCACCCCAGTCACTTTCAAATTCCCCCTAAAGAACAAAATAGAAACGATTATTCTAAAGTAGACTTTTTCACAATGTCTCATTTTTAGAATCATTGTCTTATATACTATGTACTTACAAAAGCATAGCTAAACAATTTTTTTGCTTTTTCAGAGACCTAAACCATTGCCTAGTTTTGACAGTTTTTGTAGTGAGCTCATGTATCTCCTAATGGAGAATACTCTATTTCTTATCACTGTTTCCTAATTATAGGTTGATGCAAAAGTAATTGTGGTTTCTACATTGTTGAAATTTGCTGTTAGATACAGGAATATATTCTTAAATGAACGTGGGTATGTTATACATCATTTTAATGCACAATTCTCATTTTATCTTTCGTTGCT
>NW_003852447.1:9548165-9552582 GCF_000181295.1 Otolemur garnettii
ATTCTCGAGTATTGTCTTCTGTCATGTGACAGACAATGAACCATTTCTGGATTGGATTGTGACAAGTGACAAAAAGTGGATTTCATACAACAACCAGCAATGACCAGTTCAGAGTTTGAATGAGAGAAAGCTCCAAAGAACTGCCCAAGGTCAAACTTGTATCAAGAAAAGATCATGGCCACTGTTTGGGGGTCTGCTGCCGGCCTGATCCACGACAGCTTTCTGAATCCTGGCAAAATTGTTACATCTGAGAAGTTTGCTCAGTAAATTGATGAGATGCACCAAAAACTACAATGCTGCAGGCAGCATCAGTCAACAGAAAGGGCCCAGTTCTTCACCATGACACCCAACCACATGTCTCACAATGAATTGGCCTATGACGTTCCCTCCACTGCCATGTTCACCTGACCTCTCGCCAACCAACGGCAACCACTTCAAGGACCTCAACAACTTTTTGCAGGGAAAACGCTTCCACAACCACCAGGATGTAGAAAATGCTTCCCAAGAGTTCATTGAATCCTGAACCATGGATTTTTATGCTAACAGAATAAACAAATTTATTTTTTGTTGACAATCATGTGTTGATTATAATGGTTCCTATTTTGATTAATAAAGATATATTTCAGCCTAGTTGTAATGACTTAAAATTCGTGGTCCCAAACCCCAATTACTTTTGCACCAGCCTTCTGTAAATAATTTCCCATTAATGTAACGAAAGACATCAATATGATCAAAATCAAATAAAATCTTATTACCTTTCTAACTCCCAAACCTGGAAGAATTTATCCTTAATTACCAATATAATTTCTTCTTTCCATTATGCCATTTGACACACGTAAAAAATGGCCCATTTTTCTTAGTTAGGATCTCTGTGTGTTGTGGTCATTTCAAACTACCTATATATGTGTATTGTAAGTGAAGGACCTTGGCCCTTTTAACTATTTTTTAAAACCATGTAATGTGCAAACTCTTTCAGTCACACGGATACTACATCACGGTCAGTGTTTTCAGTTCAACTAAGCATACATTTCCTTAAATTCCCTTTACAAAACACAAAAAGACAACGAGAGATAGGAGAACCATTTGAGTGTCCCAGTGATACATGCAAAATGACAGTACTGTGCGTCTTTATTTCACTACAGACAACAATTGTGTCTACCAGGAGGATAATATTTTTAGGAGACTCCAGCAGATAAATTTTTATTGGTCTAAATAATTCAGCAGCTTGTTATCATAAAACCACTTTGCATTATGTATTTTCTTGCTCTGTCTTAAAAGCACACAGTAGTACCCACTGGATACTACTAATATCTGGTGCAAACTAGTGGTTTCCCCATTTATGATGAGTTGTAGCTCTTCAAGGAACAGAGCCCCATTGCTAGGGGACTTAGCGCAACATTCACCAGAAAAAGAAGAAGTTAATCACAGTGTGGCATAAAGGAACAAAGAAAATAATGGAGTTTCACTGGTCATTATGTTGATCTGAGAGGAGATTTCACAGACACGGCACATCTGGAGGTTAGTTTTCAATTTGGTCCTTCAGGAACAATGCAGGCAATTAAAATTTATACAGGGCAAATATAATTCCCAATAAAATGGAAGGGGCAGTAACAAGTTTCTATATTTGGTAGGTTTCTTATTAATGTTTCACAAATAGATTAGAAAGTAAGATTAGGCAAAGTCTAAACTTTTTTTCTTTTTGAGATATGAAAGGGATCTCACTTAAAATCTGAAAAAAACAAGTATGGGACTTTATCAAATACTTCCTTATTTAGCACTTTAGTTCTGTAAATCTTCTTTTGCATAACTTTTCTTGAAGAAAAAGCCCACTTACTGGACGGCACATTGTTCTGGTTTGAGGCATTCTCAGTCCTGACTGGGCAACATTCTGGCCCTGGTTCTGGAGCATCTGTTGCTAGGCTGACCCCTACAAGCCTCACCCTCTTCTCACTCCTATTGTAAGTTTTGACTCATGACAGGCTTTTTATTGATTCTTGATACATTGTAATTTGAGACCAGTTTAATACATTTATACCTGCCTAGGATCTAAGGAGGATCTCAGAATGAATTCCCAAGAGTGACATTTCAGCAGATTTAAATGCAGCTGATAAATAGATTATCCACCTTTGTATGTACCGTGATATGTGGCTGGTAACTCCTGATGCCAGCTTCCCACAGAATACATGGGAAGGGAAAAGAGTTCAATATTTTCCACCCTAAGTGTGACAGTAAACCAAAGGCTAAAATCCAGAGAAAATATAAAATGCATTGACTGTAAGTGAACCCAGAGAGAGAAAAGTATGTTCAAATCAACTGAGAAAGGTTAGAAACACATCAGAATTCTCCTCTTTCTGCACCAACTAAGTGTCTTTGCCGACAGGAATACCAGGTAACTTCATTCCTGTCCCTCAGGAGCCAGTCTCTGAGGCAGTCTGTTCAGTATTGTCCTCCCTGCCTGGCCATTGTTTTTACTTGCATTCTAATAGATAAAAAGTATTTTTATTTATTAATCCATGGCATACCCATAAAGGAGAAACTCCACTGAACCTCGCTGTCCTCCCTAAGGTAGCCCCTGTTGTTAATTTCACGTGTCATTGAAGACAATTTCACTATGTATTTACATCTGTATAAATACGTGGGTATATACACAGACAATAAAAGCAAAAATAGGCAAATGGGACTTAATTAAACTAAAAAGCTTCTGCACTGTGAAAGAAATAATCAACAGAGTGAAGAGACAGTTTATTGAATGGGAGATCATATGTGCAAACTCTTCATCTGACAAGGCGCTAAGACCAGAATATACAAGGAACCTGAACAACTTGGAAGAATAAACACAGATAATCTCAGTAAGAAGTGGGCAAAGGACATGAAAAAAAGACATATAAAATGCTGACAGGTATATGAAAAATGTTCAACTTCCCGAATCATCAGAGAAATGCAAATCAAAACCAAAATGAAATATTGTGTTATCTTAGTGAAAATGGCTAGTGAACTAGCATGGCCACTGTGGAAAGGAGTATGGATATTTCTCCAAAAACCTCCTAAAAATAAAATTAACATTCAATCTAGCAATTCAGCTACTGATTATATACCAAAAGGAAAAAAAAAATCAATACATCCAAGGGATACCTGTATTTTTATGTTTATCCTAGAACTATGCACATTGGCATAGCTACGGATTCAGCCTCAGTGTACATTAATGAATGAATGGGTCAAGAATATATACACACACATACACATACAGTGAAATGCTCTTCAGGCATCAAAAAAAGAATGAAATCATGTCATTTGTAGCATCGTGGATGGAACTGGAGGTCTTTCTCTTTGTTGAAAATATTCAGGCACAAAAATGAAAATATAATATATTTTTAACCATATGGGGAACTAAAATATTTGGGCACAAGAAGGTAGAGAATGGAAAACTGGGAAGACTGGGTGGGATGAAGATAAATGAGTTAAAGGGTACTAATGTACAGCAACACAGAAGGGGAAAAACGTTCCATTTAATAGCAAAGTAGGATCAATATACTGAGCCAAGTGTATTGTACTTGAGAGATGGATACCCTGGAATCCTGACATGTACCATGTAACAAAATTCCTCATGTACCTCCTAAATTTGCACAAATAAAAAATGTATGTGCATCTGGAAACATACATGTATTTGTATCAATACACATCTATTCAACCAGTCTTTGTTTTTATAAGATAATATTTCCTGATATTTTTCTCTCTTTGTTGTTTTTCCTTAATGATACTTATAAATTTTCAGGGGAATCTTTTTGTCAATAAAAGACCTGCATAGTGGTTGTGATGTTGATGTCTCACAGTTTCTTTAACCACCTGTCTGCTCACATAAAGACTTTAAGGTGTTGCTAATTCTTCAAAGCTACAAAGCCATAGTGCCTAAACCAATCACCAAATATATCCATAGGAAAGGTAGATATAAGCTGCTTTATCCATCTACCGTCTCAACAGAAATGGTTGAGAGAATATGCCAAGAACTTTGTCTATTACATAATCTTGCCAAAAGGAAATTTTATTACTATTTTTTTCAACTTTTGCCAATCTGAAAGTCAGACAATATCGTCATGTTTTAATTTCTTTTTTTCAATTTGAAATGAAATTAAGCATTTTGCCATTTGTATTTCCTTTATTTTAGTTAATACTGGTCGATATCCTCTGTCATAGGATATATTGTTTTTTTTACTGGCTTATTTGCATTTCTGCTGCTTTGAAAGTATTCTTTTACATTCTGCCAGATATATTTTATGCCCACTCAGAAATAATAATTCCCAGAAACAACACAAAACGGGACTGAGAGTAGGGACGGGCAGCAACATTTCATATTCTGGGAATTTTAGCTCCACACACAAATCATCACAGGTAGGGATTCAGAAGAACCTCAGTACCAATT
>NW_003852447.1:9554257-9560332 GCF_000181295.1 Otolemur garnettii
ATTTTGAATCCTCTTGTATCAGTACCTAGGAATGGAATGCTAGGCTGGGCAGCGACTCTGTATTTTCCTATCTGAGGAAGGGTCAAACTGTTCTCGACAGCAGTGTCACTGTTTTACATGTCTGCAAAGCAGTGTGTGAGCATTTTAATTTCTCATATTTTTCTCGACATGCTTTCCTTTTTTGTGCTTGTGGTGTTATATTTAAGAAACTGTTTCCTAATGCAAAATCATACGGATTTATGACAATTTTTCTTTATAAGAGTTTTAGAGTTTTAGCTTGTATATTTATATGTTTTCATTCATTTTCAGTTAATTTTGGCATTTGGTATGAGGTGGGGCTAAAATTTTATCCTTTTATATGTTAATATCTCAGTGTTGCAGCTCCATTATAAGAAATACTATTCTTTTTCATTGATTGATCTTGGCAACTTTTTTGGAAATCAATAGCTCTTCTTGAAAGGCGATTTCTAGCTTTCATATGAAAGCTATAAATTAGTTTCATAGTAGGGCTGAGTACAAGAATATGGGGAATGGGGGAAGGTGAGGGGAGAGGGGAGGATGGGTGGAGGGAGAGTGATTGGTGGGACCACGCTATGGTTTGTCTTACAAGGGTACACGTGAATCTTTCTAAATGTAGAATATAAATGTCTTAACACAATAACTAAGAAAATGACATGAAGGCTATGTTAACCAGTTTGATGAAAATATTTCAGATTGTATATAAAATAAGCACACTGTACTCCATGACTGCATTAATGTACACAGCTTTGATTTAATAAAGAAAGAAAGAAAGAAAGAAAGGCTATTTCTAATTGCTCTATTCTATTCCATTGATCGGCATGTCTATTTTCTGTTAGAACCACAATGTTTTGAGTGCTGTGGCTTTCTGGTACATTTTAAAATCAAGAAATGTGAATTATCCAACTTTTTCCCTCACCTCCAAGATCATTTTGACTACCTGAGGTCCCTTGCATTTACATTTGAATTGTAGGATTGGTATCATGTTGTCTATTTACGCAAAAAAGCAGTTTAAATTTTGATGGAGATGGCATTGAATCTGTAGAACAGTTTGGTCTGTATTGTCACTTCACATGACTGAGTAACTCAATCCATAAACATGTCTATGTCGTGAGTTTTTAACTTCTTTTGAAATGTATTTTAATAATATTTTATAGTTGTAGTGTGTAGGTCTTGCACTTCTTTGGTTAACATTTGTTCCTAAGTATTTAATCCAGTTTGATTACATTATAAAGAAAATTGATTTTTTAAAATTTCATTATTGATATATACAGTGCAAATGCATAGAAATACAACTAATTTTTGTAAACTGATATGGTATCCTTAATCTTCGCTGAACACATTTATTAGCTCTAATAGTTTGCATGTTTGCATTCTTTAAGTATTCTGCATAAAGGTAGTTTGAATTCCTTCCTTCTATCTGGATGACTTTATTTCATGTTTGCGCCTAATTGCTCTGGTGAGAACTTTTGGTAAAATGTTGAGTAGATGTGACAAGAACAGGTATTATGTCTTGCTCCTCATTTCAGACTTTCAGTCTTTCATCATTAAGTATAATTTCAACTGTAGGTTTTTCATATGTGCTCTTTATGGATTAAGGAAATTCCCTTATACTTTGTTCAGAGGTGTTCAGTTTTGCTAAATGCTTTTCTGCATCTCTTGAGATGATGAAATGTTTTTTCTTCTTTTATGTTATTAATATGAAGTTTTATATTGAATAGTTTTTATATGTTGAATCAACCTGCAACCTAACCTAAATATTCCAAGGCTACGTTGTTTATTCTTTTTAATATACTGCGGCATTAAATTTGATGCTATTTTTGTTAAGAACTTTTCGTATCTCTATCAATAAGCAATATTCATCTGTACTTCTTTTCTGATTTATCTTGCAAATTCTTTATCATCCCATTATTACTCAGGAATGTATTATAAGCTTAATAACTTCCTTCCTCCCAAAATTAAACAAAAATGTTGAAATCTTGACATCTACTCTTGCAGGATGTGAACTTATTTGACATTAGAGTTGTTCTAAAAGTGATTAGTTAAGTTAATAAGTTAATGTAGGATCAGTGTTGGCTCCCAAATCCATGATTACCAGTGTTCTTATAAGAAAATGGTCATGTGGGTGGTGTCTGTGGCTTAGTAAGTAGGGTGTCTGCCCCATATACTGAGGGTGGTGGGTTTGAACCTGGCCCCAGCCAAACTGCAACAAAAAATAGCCAGGTGTTGTGGTGGGTGCCTGTAGTCCCAACTACTCAGGAGGCTGAGGCAAGAGAATCACCCAAGCCCAGGAGTTGGAGGTTGTTGTGAGCTGTGACATCACAGCACTCTACCGAGGGCAATAAAGTGAGACTCTGTCTCAAAAAAAGAAAAAAGAAAGAAAGAAAGAAAGAAAGAAAGAAAGAAAGAAAGAAAGAAAGAAAGAAAGAAAGAAAGAAAGAAAGAAAGAGAGAGAGAAAGACAGAGGTCATGTGAAGACAGACACAGGGGAGAATGCTCTGCAATAAAGGTGTTATACAGTTGTCAGTCAAGGAACACCAAAGATTTTCAGCAAACCACCGATACCTAGGAAAAGGCAAGGAAGAATTCCTCCCCTGATTTTAGAGAAAGCTTGGGCTTCGTGAGAACTTGATTTCAGACTGTTAGTTTATAGAACTATGAAATATTAAATTTCTATTGTTGTAAGTTTGTGACACTCTGATACAACAGGCCAAGGAGACAAACACACAAAGTCTTGTTTAATTTCTACATATTTGTGAATTTTTAAAATTCTTTTTCATTAATTTCTAATTTTATATCTTTTTTTGGAGAAAATAATTTAATTTCAGTATCCTTTAATTTATTGAGATTATTTTTGTGACATAACATATCCAGCTGTATCCTGGTGAGGGTTCTGTGTCTACTTGAGAAAATTGTGCATTTTGCTATGGTTGAGCAAAGTGTTCTATATCATGTTAGTTATAATTGGTTTGTGTGTTATTCAAGAATTTCTATTTTTTGCTGCCATTCTGTCTAGTTGTTCTATCTACTATTGAAAATGGAATATTATGTCTTCAACTATTATTTTTGAACTTTTCATTTTTCATCCCAAATCTGTCAGTTTTTGTCAAACACATTTTGGAGTTTTGTTGTTAGGCACTTATATGTTTATAGTATTTATGTATTCTCTATAGATTCACTTTGTTATTCTTTCATAATGTACTTCTTTACTTCTCATACTAATTTTTGTAGTAATGTCTGTTTTGTTGCAGTGTAGCCATCTGAGCTTTCTTTTAGTCATTGTTTGCATGGAGCATCTTTTTCTATCCTACTTGCAACCTATTTGTGTAGTGAATCTTTTATAGATAGCATATAGTACTTAGATTCATCCAATGGTTGAAGCCAATATAAATTATTTTTGGACATTTTGTATACATGTTTGCCTTGTTTGAATATTTTAGTCAGCATGGATTACGTGTATAACACAGGAATAAAATATTTCAATTAAAATTGCTTCTAAAACAAAGAATAAGAGAAAATCAGGGTAACACAGTACAGATAGTAAGTGTTTGGAAGCAAAAAGGAAGCAACAAGGAAAAGCAAGGATGCAGGGCACAAGCAGCAAAGAAAATGACAGATGCTAGACCAAGTGTTCGTATCAAAGCAGGCACACTCCCGTACTGACTGATGCCAAGTGGAGTCCTTTATAGGTCTCTTTAAAAGTAAATTTTTGGAATGTGAACAGATCTGCCACCTGGCCAATAACAATGAACTCTTACAGTGATAAAAATGGTCAGCTTATGTTTTTATATCTATGCTATATAATTAAAACGAGTATGTTATGCCTCTGTGTGATTTTCTCATTCCTTTCTTTACTGACAAACTTCATAAGAAGATAAGTTGAAACTTGTGAAAAATTTGATATTCTAAATGGGGAAAATTAAGTGGATATAAATTTGCAACATTCTTTCTATGTAATATGATGAAATAGCCACATTATTCTACATTGTTATGAGATCTTTAAGAAAATATATGTGAAAAAAAAGAAAGTATATTTGAAAGTTCATCTATATTGACTATCTAGGAAGCAAGTTTTTCTTTTTTTTTTGGATATATTTTTTTGGCTATTAAGCAGCACACTTGATCTACTACAGTCATTTACTATGTTGCTACAAAGGATGTTCCAAATTAGTGTTCACAAAAATGTTATCTTTGATTTTAATAGCCATATGTATAAATTGTTGACATTTTCCATGATATAGGTAGAAAGCTAGTGGACAAAAGATAGAAATATAATATAACACCTTACCTGATACTAAGGATTCCCAGAAGTTTGTCTTATGATAAATACATAATCATCAAGAAGCAAATATATTATCAATCATTAAAAAATTATAGCCCAAGAATATGGGGAGGCTCGGCGCCTGTGGCTCAAGCGGCTAAGGCGCCAGCCACATACACCTAAGATGGCGGGTTCGAATCCCTAGCCCAGGCCCGCCAAACAACAATGATGGCTGCAACCAAAAAATGGCCAGGCGTTGTGGTGGGCGCCTGTAGTCCCAGCTGCTTGGGAGGCTGAGGCAGGAGACTCGCTTGAGCCCAGGAGTTGGAGGTTGCTGTGAGCGTGATGCCATGGCACTCTACCCAGGGGGACAGCTTGAGGCTCTGTCTCAAAAAAAAAAAGAATATGGGGAAAGGGAAAGGGAGGGGAGAGGATGGGGGAGGATGGGTGGAGGGAGGGTAATTGGTGGGACCACACCTATGGTGCATCTTACAAGGGTACATGTGAAACTTACTAAATGCAGAATATAAATGTCTTAACACAATAAGAAAATGTCATGCAGGCTATGTTAACCAGTTTGATGAAAATATTTCAAATTGTATATAAAACCAGCACATTGTACCCCATGACTGCATTAGTGTACACAGCTATGATTTAATAAAAAAAAAAGAAAAAGTAATTTACAGTGGTAAAATTTAATTATGACCTACTTAATCCATATGAACAGTTATAAAATGTTTAAAGAGATATCAATATCTCCTCTATACTTAAACTATTATAATAATTAACCTTTTAATTTAGAACTTTTTAAACAAGATGGAACATTACATTGAATATTAAAATGTTCATTCTTCCCCTTTAAAGAAACATCCCATATGATGTCCAGAAGAAAATACTATAAGATTTATATACAGTTATCTATTTCATTAATACATATATATTTTTACATAAATGATATTGTACCATATGCATTTTTTTGGAATGTGATTCTCTCGCACAATAATTTCACTTTCAAATTCTGTTCTTGTCATATATTTATTTAAATATGAAAGATTAAGTATGCCTATTAATTTATGTTCCTGTCTCAACACTCCAGGAAATTTTAGTAATGGAATAAGCCCAAAGGACAAAGAGAATATGATTTATGTTGATAACAGAAGAGAGAGCGCTAATAAAATATTGTCGGTTTAAAGAAGACAAGGAAGTGGCCACTAATTTAGCAAACTGGTGAAGACTAAAATGTAAGTCAGCAGGGTGGTAAAAGAGGAGCAATTCTAAAGGAGGCTCATGTTATGAGGCAAAACCCAACAGGAATGAGGAATCTGAGTACTGTGCACATTTGAAAGCAGGAATTTAGGATGAAAATTAAAGGACTGGGTAAAGGCCTGTAACAGGTGCTATTTAATTTTTTCCATCTCCTTCTTCATCCTAGTCCCCAAGAGCCTAACCTTCCTCTGCTACTGCAGGGGTTGGAGGACAGGTCAGGGATCAGTCACACAGCCTCAGGATGGCACTAGATGACAGATAGATGATTCCATTCATTTGTTAAAACTTATACAGTGGTATACTACACCAAATGACTTTTACTGAATGGAAAACTCAGCAATACAAATAACAAAAATAACAGCAGGATTTTAGATATAGAGGTAGAGTGCAGACTATGGCCAGTGAGCATTCCAGATTCATAACGGGGCCTCACTGAAGCAGGCAGGGAAAAAACTGACCTAAGTAACTTTGGAGAGCGATATTTTGACTGGATATAGTGAGACTAAATGCAAAAGAATTCTACATAAACA
>NW_003852447.1:9560689-9565200 GCF_000181295.1 Otolemur garnettii
GGGGACATAAACTGAAATTAATAGAAGTCAGGTTTTTTACCTTTCAAGAAAGTGTAAAACAATCAAATGGAAACCTCTAGTGCTGGCTGTACTAAAATCAGAAATAGCAACAAAATCTAATGTTTAATATATGTACAGAGACATCTACACAGCAATAAATACAGATGTGTGTGGGTGAGTATTAATTGATTAGTAGACATTATGTATTTTCTAGGTCTTGCCACTTAGAACTAGAATCAGTGATTTTTTTTGAGAAGTGGTTGAATCTAATACTGTGTGAGGGTAAATATAATGTAAGCCTGAGGTCATATCCTATCAGTAAGTAAGAAGTTCTTTTTAAAAAAAGAGGGCATTTCAAAAGAATAAAATAGTGAATGTAAAACACCTCCCAGTGGCCAAATCTGGAATAATTTGATCAACAAAATAAATAATGGTAATATATTTATACTCAATGTCCATGAGTGCATGTTGATATATATGAATTAAATAAATAAAAAAGGAAAGAGAGACAATTCTTCACAGAAGAAATCTAAATTATTTAAGCATTCCACATTGTATATCAAGTCATCATACTGTACCCCATAAATGTATACAGTTATGCTTTTAATTAAAGCTTAATAAAAAAGAAAATCAGAAATTATAAAAGAAATGTAAATTATAAATGTAGATGATTTTTTTCCTCTTCTTACAAAAAAATCCATAACCCCACAGACAGTGTGCAAAATACTTTCTCAATATTCTTGAAGGCCTCAGAAAACACGGAAAAACTGAGGAAATATCGCAGAGAAAAGAAAAATAAAGGGTCACAATTAAACATACATGGTACCTTTGACCAGAGACATGTCTGAAAAGACATTGGTAGAAAAACTGGAGACATCTGAGTAAAGACATTGCTTACTTAATAGTATCATATTAAATTAGTATAGTGCCTGTATTACTTCTTCAGTTTGGAAAGTGAGCCGGTTAGATACAATGTTAAGATTGGTAAAAGATGGCTGATAGGTGCGCATGAAGTCTAAGTACTACCTTTACGGCTTTTCTATAAATCTAAATATTTTTTCAGGGCAGCAAATATGAAAATATTTAAAGGAGTAGAAAAGTGCTGCTTGTCGTAATGTTAAATAGGGAAGTTAAGGACATACTTAACCATGAAGGGGACATTTGCACCAAGACATGTTTGAGATGAGAGAATAAGTCACGTGGATATCCGCAAAAAGATAAATTACCAGAAGAATAGCAAGAAGATCTGTGTGTCTGGAGGGAAGCACGATGGAGGAGGCAAATGAATTGTATCTACGGATAATAGAGGGGTGAAGTGATGGGAGCAGATCATTGTAGGTCACGGTCATTTCTTTGGAAAAGTGGGTGAAAGGTTTATATTTGACTATGATATTTCACTATTTAAGTCCCATAACTATACAATGGTTTGTTTTTACTTTAGCTCTTCACTTTTTATCCCCAAAATTATTCATATAATTAACTGAAGTTTATCTACAAAATGAGACAAGGCAATTTTTCCTGCCTTAGCTCTTCTGAAAAGACTAGTGTCAGACCCTGCAAAGTCACTTGCCAGGCTCAATGTTGGACAGCTCCACCGAGCTGTGTTTGACTCTGGGTGGTGATTGCTACATGTTGAGAAAGAATAAGCAGATCAGAAGAGATGCTTTAACGGGCTACTGACATGCAAATGAAAATGCTACAGTGTTCTACCAAGTGCACGCCTATTCTGAAGCTTGTATATGCCTTGTTACAGATGCGTTAATAATTCCAGATGCTACATGAAACAATTACCATACGTCTGTTAACACAAAGCTGCATCTAAAAATTATTTTGAAAAGGCAAATTTTAAGGTTGGGGGCTATTTAAAACCACCCTTATAATAGAAAAATGCGCACTTTATGATGACGATCACACACACACACACACCCTCACTTATATTTTTCCCCCAGAAAAAGGAAGGAATATTGGAATAACAAAAGACTATTTCATGAAACACGCATTATTTTGGCATCAATGCTTCAGTAATTCCTGATGTTTCTCCTGACAATAACTCAGATTGTTGCAATGAAGACTGTGTGTTTGATTATTTGGATACCTGTCATGCATAACTAGAGGGCGGCTGTAAAAAACAGGATTAATCAAAGTAGGATTATAATTTTCTGCAACACCTGTTTCGACCAGCTGCCTCTGATTGTACATTCTATTCCTCTAGTCCTCCCAAATTACACAATAAAGCAATTTAGAAATCTGTGGAGAGTCCAGTGTCATTGTGCCAGAATGGAAGTCAAACATTAGAGCAGAGGAACCTTTGAGCTACCTGATTTAATTTGTTTAGATTATTCTAGAAAGAGTAGAGCAGGCAGATAATATAATTCACTGGGAGATCCCCCAAAAGTTTTTGTTTTTCAAATTTTATACCATTTTCTTTCTTTCATTAATTTGTTTGAATTTGCAAGAGAGAGAAGAATTAACTTTTGAAGCTATATATTATTCATTCAGAAATGGAAACTACACATTAGGCATATAACAAAGTCTCTAAGTGAACTGAAAAAAACCATGAAGATTTCATTCTAAAATATTTTACTAACTCATTTTATTTACAACATATTAAGAAAAAGGTAAAGGATTTAAATTTTATTTAAAAGAATAACAGAGACCATGTTATGACAAAAGTCAATATTTATCAACAAGTATAATCAAACTTGGGAAATAATTCACAGAGTTTTTAAATTTTATGAAGGGCCTGGTATGTATTCTCATTGTGACAACAGAGAATATTGTATTTGTGAGTGACTCTTGGGCTTGAATGTGCCATTAAATGATGCAGTCTCCTTGAAATACAAAGGATTCTCAAAATAGTAAGCAATTGTAAGCTATTTTGGAAATAGACTACTTACGGCTATTTCATGATTCCAATTTAGGTTAAAAAACAGACTTGGTGTAAATAATTTCACAATTAATAAAATCATAATTAACTATGTTTATTATAAATATTAGATAACATATTTTAGCTCTCTAATATGTAAATAGTAGGAATTGTAACCATGAAAATATGTAATTATTATTGTATTATTCCCAATGTAACATATAAATTACCAATGGGGTAGATCTAATCTCAGTTTTGTCTATGATACTCATATCCCAAGAATATCTGGGGCATATGAAATGAAGAGTTGATGAAATGAAATTGGTATTTTATAAATATAGTGAAAATGGAACAAATTAAATTCAATTTGATCAAAAATGACGGATCACTTGTGGGATAATAGCTATAATCCTCTTGGATTCAATATCTCCTCTATCCTTGTAGGAAAAAAATTTTGAAAAAAATTTCTCATAAATATGAATGCTTCAAATTTTATCTCTCATTTACATTATAAACAACTCCAATTAGTCTTTTGTTCCACCAATCATTCCTTTCAAGTTCATTGTCAGTTTTCAGTGCTAATTTTGCTTAACCTAACCATATCATTTGGTGAGATTAATCTGCATCGCATTCTGAAAAATTCCAGTATGGTCATCAGGATAAAGGACTCATGTGTCATATGTTCTTTTTCACTTTTCTTTATTGGTTCTTCCTAATCTTCATGATCTATCTATACTGGTGTGACCCATGCATTATTTCTGAATCTCTTCTGTATTGCCTAGTGCAAATAGTATCCTACAGTAGCCCAGATAGCTTTTAGCAAAAACTTCAAAGATATTACAATAGATTTAATAATATCAAGGAAACCAAGCACAAAAGAAAAAATCCAGACACTGACCCAATACAGAGATTTTCAATGAAGAAATTCAAAGTATAACAATAGGACCAAATGGCAATCTTGTATTTACAAAAATACAACTGAAATTAAAAAAGCAATTGTTACTGAATGGCAGATGTGATGCAGAGAAGATGGAACCAATTAACTGGAAAATAAATCAATAGATATGATCTATGTCAAGAGGAAAAAAATAATGAAAAATGAAAGCATCTGAGGTCGGCAAGACCATCAATGTGGGGGTGTGTGTATATATATATATATATAGAGAGAGAGAGAGAGAGAGAGAGTCAAATAAGAAGAGAGAGAAGTGAAAAAGGAACTATTTAAAGAGGTAATAGCTAACAGAATTTTAAATTTTATAAAATATTAACCTATAGACGCAAACAGCATGACAATCTCAGTGCAAGATAAACAGAAAGGGATCCACACATAGCCACACCATAATCAAAATACTCACCCGCCTCCAAAGAAAAAGGAAAAAAAAATCCTGAAAGCTTCAAAAGGAAAATAATTGATCACATCCAGGGAAACAGCAATCCCTTTACTAGTTGACTGCCTTATAGAAAAAATGAAGGCCTGAGGGCAGTGGCGCAACTTGAAGTGTTGAAAATAAAATTGTCACCCTGGAATTCTATGTCCAGCAAAACTATCCTTCAAAAATGAAGGTAAAATAAAAACCTTCTTGGTGAAGCAAAAACTGATATAATTGGTGACACACAACTTTTCAAAAGTACTAAATAGTCAATC
>NW_003852447.1:9565383-9568478 GCF_000181295.1 Otolemur garnettii
TCTAAGAAGGCAGATATTTTCTGTTTTTTCATTTCTATACATCAAGAATGGTGTAATAAAAAAGATCTGGGGGGATATATTTTGTGTATGTGCACATAGTAATCATGTACCAAGATGGTGCATTGAGAATGATTAAGCTGAAGATCATTTGATAATAGAATGATCTACAGTGAGTGGATTACAGTATGAGAACCAGCCAGGAATGGGAGGGATCCAGGGATTAGCCATAATGGGAAGCATCCACAGAGCTGAGGAAATGAAGGGAAAGAGGGTGAGGTAACTGAAGCAATGCACCTCAGGCTCTTATATTGTTTACATTATCCAGGGCCAGCAAACCAGAGCTTAAGAATCTTCCAGACACCAATAGGAAGAGCAGAATAAGGTAAATAAAAGTGCTAGTCTTTTATTCCTCCCCAATGTGGTCTCCAGCTGGTGACTCCCATTAGCAGAACCTAATCAAAGACCTAATTTGGGGTGACACAGTCCTCCCGGTTTGAATGAGGCAGAGAAAGGTAAAAAATAAATCTGAGGGAATTAACCAAAAATAATCATAATTAGCTTGCTGGCTAATTATGACATCAAAAAATTAATTGTGAAGTTACTGAACTTTATGACTATTTTAAAATAAGTGTACTAGATTTTTAAATTGAGTGTTCCAGAAACTACATATAAAAATGAATTTCAGTAGTTTCAAAGTAATTGCCTTTCAAAGCCATGTACTTAATGTAGCAATCATTCCTTTTTTCACATTTTTTTGCCAATTTTTTTACTGCATTTTTAAAAAGCCCTTTTTATTTAGTCCAATATTTTAAAATCTTGCCTTTTGAGGATGAATTACATACTTTGTGAATAAAGTTATTCACTATAAATAAAGCTAATAAAGTGAGCATTTTAGGAAATAATATTATTCTGGCAAAAATGAGAAATATTGTGATCATGAGAATGATTTTCCAAGCCCTGCCTGAAAACGGCTATTCTAATGATAGCTAAACCATGTACGTAGAGTCACAACGCATGAGAAAATATGATGTCTCCCCCAAACAACTCAATTTTTAATGTACTGTAGATTGACATGGCAACGAACCTTAAGTGGAATTAAAGTATGTTTATGTTAATGTAAATTTCTGGTTATCATATTCGGTAAATTTTGACCAGTATTCTGATTTAAAGTGTCTCTTGGTGGTAACAAATAGAAGCATCTCATTAACCTTTTAGAACTCATTAATGAGATAACATAATTAAGCTGTGTTTTGATAATTAATTAAATATGTGTTCTCCTGGTGGTTTAACCACAACCCTTTCAGAAAGTGAAACGTTATATCCCTATTATAAAAATACATTATTTTCTTTGCCCTACTCTTCCTGAGGTAAGAAACTATATTGGTTGGGGAAATATCTTTATAGGTAGATGATTTTAAGGTTGTTTGTTTTTTTCTTTCTTTAGCTGTATGATTTTACTTTACTAAGCCTCACTTTCTTTATCTGTAAAATGAGGACAATGAGAATCCATGATTTAGTTATAGCGTGAGAGGTTAAAATATATAAAAATATGTACATTTTCTTTCAGCCATAATTTCAATTGGATTCAATTTAAATGACGGCCAATTTTCCTCTAACATAAATTTAATTGGGGAAAATGAGTGAGTACCTTTAATTTAGGGGTTACAAACTCATTTATGTATGTATGTATATGTGTACTTTCAAAGTAAGTGGAGACTAGTAGATTTTACTTGGTTGAGCCAGCATATTTCTAAAGGATTTTTGTTTTAAAATTTATCTCTTGAATAAACTGTCTTGATGACAAAATTGGGTCTTCAAAGTTAATCATTATATAAGAAATGTAGAATTATTAACATAGCCATCAACTAAGAAACTACTTAGCTTAGAATCTAATTTTTTCTTTGTTTATTTGTGTGATTTTAGATAAGTTATAAAATATCCTGGGAATCAACTTTCTTATCTATATCTTTTTTTTTCTTTTTTTTTTCTTATCTATATCTTATCTATAATTTCTAAGGCCTCTTTCATATCTAAGATGCCTAGTTGTGAAGATCATGGGTTTTAAATTAAGAGATGCCATATTCCAGACTCGTTACTAACTTAAGTAACTTTGAACAATTCACTTAACATGTGTCGCTAAACCTTTATTTCTGGAAATGGTGGTTAATAATGTTGCCTATTTCATGGGGCTGGGAGCGAGGGTAGTTTAAAAGGATAATGTATGCGAAGCATTTAAAATAGTTTGTACCCAATTAGGATAATGATATTTACTGAAATTCTGTCAAATGCAGAAGATAAGTAAAACAAAAAAATACTAAGTTTTTAGATATCCTAAATGTAGGTAAGGTTAGTGAGTTACATATAGGGTGGAGTAAATTGAACAATTATGTTTTGGGGTAAATGTGGTATTGATGGTTCTCAAATCTTAGCATTGAGGTTGATAACTGAAATGTTTTTGGAATTGCTTACTTTTAGCAAAATCATTTAATAAAGGCATGAGTAAAATAAAGGTAGTTAATAAACACTTTTTGTGAACTGCACATTTCAAGAAATACCCAGATTCCCTGACACTGACTACAAAATTAGTAACAGATGATTCTGTTGAATATATATCATAGCATTTGTTTTCTGTTAATGGATAATAAACAAATTGACCTGGGGCGGCACCTGTGGCTCAAAGGAGTAGGAATTGGCCCTGTATGCCAGAGGTGGTGGGTTTAAACCTGGTCCCGGCCAAAAACTGCAAAAAAAGAAGAAAGGAAAAAAAATTATAATAAAGAAATTGACCAGAATTTGTTCAGGAAAAGATCTTATTCCTATGAAATGCATTATAATTTCACTCAAAATTTTCTAGAAATTCAATATGCATTTTTAATCTTACATTGATGATGATTGCAAGCCTAGAGTTATATGATGGTCCTGATTGCTTTAAGAATTACCACTTTCATTTTTCATCCACATTCCTGGAAAACTTAAAAAGTGATGGGTGGTGCCTCTGGCTAAGTGGGTAGGGTACTGGCCTCATATACCGAGGGTGGCGGGTTCAAAGCCGGCCCCGGCCAAATTGCAACAAAAAAATAGCTGGGTGTTGTGGC
>NW_003852447.1:9568861-9578406 GCF_000181295.1 Otolemur garnettii
TATGACCACTAAATATAAGAGAATCTGTTCAACTTGCAAAAGAGAATTTT
The DNA here is from genome assembly GCF_000181295.1 of Otolemur garnettii. Lineage (NCBI taxonomy): Eukaryota > Metazoa > Chordata > Mammalia > Primates > Galagidae > Otolemur > Otolemur garnettii. The sequence continues at coordinate 9,568,912 of NW_003852447.1, forward strand.
ATGGGGTTCATCATTCTCAAACTATAGTCCAGGATGAAAGAAGGAAGAGGATGGAGAGGGAAGGGGGAGGTTGGGTGGAAGGAGGGTCATCGGTGGGACCTCATCTATGGTGTATATTGCAAGGGTACATGTCAAATCTATTAAGAGTAGAGTATAAACGTCTTAACACAATAATTAAGTAAATGAGGTGAAGGCTATTTAACCAGTTTGAGGTAAGCATTCCAAATTGTATATAAAATAAGCACATTGTACCCCACAAATGCATTAATGTACACAGTTATGATTAAAAAAAAATAAGAGGAAGAGAATCCCAAAATAAATAGGTTTTAGAAGTTTGATTCAGAGGAAGTGTTAAAGGTTGATTTGGTTACAGATTAGGTGAGCATCACCTTTATTATCATTCCTATTTATTTTCTGCATAGTTCAAAGTAACTTCTGGGAATCAGGCTTCCTGTATTTTTTATTCTCACTTGCAAATTAATATGAGGTTAATAAAGATGTTCACAAAATCCCAATTCTAATTATTTAGTTATCAGTATGACTGATTTCCTAGGGGGCTACCAAGCTAACTAGTTTCTTTCTTTATTTTTTAATTAAATATCATTATAGTTTTTCTAACTCTAAATTGTATTTTTAACAACATCTAGAGCTTCATTTGTTCCTTCAAACGATTTATTTGGAGATTTGGAAGTTTTGCTTAGAGTTTAATGATTTATTATCTCATTTTAAGATAGCCTAAATATTTTAGTTAGAATCATGATGATATATGAATCTAAGAATAATTCATAAAATTCATAAAACCTATAAAGATGATTAACATTTTAACATAAAATAACATTGAATATTGAATTTTTTTTATGTTGAAAGCCTCTGCTGAGAAAAAATTATTTTAATTTGTAAGTTCTATTCTTGTTGTTACCTCTCCAAAATAATGTTAAATGCTTGTTAACTAAGAATACATTAGCTATATGTTGCCTGCCAAGATTGTATTGATTAAACTGGATAATTCAGGTTACAACTTTCAGAGCAAGTTATTTTCTCCTAATATCTGCACATTATACACATATTGTATTCCTTCTTTTGCTAAAACAATTCCAAAATTATTTTGTAAATAGAATCTGATCTTCACAACAATAAATAGCTTGTTATTTCAATAAGGATTAATATAAATTTTCATATTTCAATAGATATAGGAGATACAAATGTGTGTGTGTGTTTACATGAATAAATTGTATAATGCTAGTCAGGGCTTTCCATTTCAGTAAGGGTTATTTTTAAACCAACTGTATTTTCTAAAACATACACGGTTTGATTGAAAATGTAATCTCTTACTTTTCTGAAAATTTAAAAAAAAATCTCCATTGTAAAAATCAGGTTATGATTTTACATATAGGCATTCAGACAATGTCACGTTTGGGCCTTTCGGGTGGTCCTCGTTGACCAGTTCCCCAGAGGCCATTTCTCCCCTTTGGACCATTTCCCATCAAATATGAGTCTAGACATTGTCTGATGCTTAAATGGCTTATTCTAGCTGTTCTCTTACAAGATGAATAGCAGGTGCAAGCTGATAGTATGGGCCAGATAAAGTAAAGGAACCAGAACAGTGACTGACTAGATCTCTCTCTGCTTCCTGGAATTTGGGAGATTTGTTTTTCTTATTTCTTATGCCTGTAATCAGGCTGGGTCAGCAAACAGATGTGGTTTTGTTTTTGTTTTTTGTTTGTTTGTTTTACATAAAGCAAGTTAAAGCTATTTGTGTAAGGGGAAATTTTGTTTTAAGGTTCGTGAACAATTTGTTTGTTTGTTCTGGGATAGTCTTGTTGGAGGACACCAGAATTTTCAGATCTTGTTATCATGAGACCTGATAATCCTTAAATCAAGATGGGAACCCCCATGCTAGCTTCATCCTACTGCTAATCAACATGGGAGTAGACCCTGTTGAGATATTTAAGCAAGACCTTGGGGCTGTTTTAATTTTATAACCAGGGTACGTCTCTTATAGTATATTACAAACAAAATGAATTAGAAGTTTGAAAATAGTCCTATTAGTTCATGTACCTCAACTATATAAAAATTAGTACCAAAATTTTACCAATTTTTATCAAAATGCCAGTTGAAAATATAGATGGGGAATTTGAAGATAGGATTGTAAGTATAGTTATAATAAGATATTTACATAAAAAAAATCTTCCTTGGGAATTAAACATTTTCCCTCCCTTAATTTGTGTTTCTATTATTAAACACTTCAAGAAGTTACTATATTTTGTGTGTAAAGAGGCCTTTTTTGCCAAAATTAAAAGAGCAAAGAACATTTGGTGACCACTGTGCGTTATTTCCTTTGTAGCACAGAGAGATAAGCTTCATTATGTGAATTCTTTTTTTCTCAAATATATGCTTTCTATTTTACTGAGCTAATCTCAAATATGAATTTCTCAATATAGTATGCTATAACTTTATAAAATTTGGTGAACCATATTTATGTGTGACCTTCAATAATATGGTAATTTATTTAAATATGCTTTACTAATTAAGAATATTTAAAATAGGAGTGCACTTAAATTACTCTTACCAATTATCTATATAAGAAATTATTGAAATGATCAATTACCATAATCAACAATCATTACTGAAATAAGATAATAAGCATCTTCAAAATTCCAACTGACTGAATTTTTTAAATGTTTTTCTTTGGAGGTTTAAATTTGTTTCCTAGGCATTTCCCTTTGGAAGATTGATGGACTGTAATGTTATACCATAAAACAAATTGGATATCTAAGTAATTTTGTTAATTTTTTTCTAGATAAAAATGATCAATGTATCAGAAAAATGTATATAAATTTTCTATTTCACATGTAATTTTTTTAGTTTAATTTTTTATCAGATCCCAAATATATACATTTATGTGGCATGGGTGATGATTTGATATAAAATGTGAAATGCTTAAATTTAATTAACCAGATTAACATTAACTATCACCTCATTTATTTTTTGTGGTAAGATATTTATAATTTACTCTTAGTTGTTTTGAAAAGTACCCTTCCATTGTGCACATTAGGTGAGATCCCACCAAATGCCCACCCTCCTTCCCCTGTCCTCTCCCTTCCTGCTTACTGGACTACATTTGTGTTTTATCATTCGTATGAAAGAGTAAGTGATTATATATTTGTTTCATAATAGTATTGGGTATATTGGATACTTTTTCCCCCCATACTTGAGATACTTTACTAAGAAGAATATGTTCCAACTCCATCCAGGTAAACATAAAAGATGTAAAATCTCCATCTTTATTATGGCTGCATAGTATTCCATCATATACATATACCACAATTTGTTAATCCATTCATGGGTTGATGGGAATTTGGAGCTACTTCCACAACTTCACAGTTATGAATTGGGCTATAAGAAACATTCTGGTGCAAATATCTTGTTGTAAAATTATTTTTGTTCATCTAGGTAGATACCTAGTAATGGAATTGTGGGTTCAAATGGTAGGTCAACTTTTAGTTCTTTGAGAATTATCCATACTTCTTTTCAAAAAGGCTGAATTAGTTTGTAGTCCCAATAGCAGTATAGAAGTGCTCCCTTCTCTTCACATCCACGCCAACATCTGCAGTTTTGGAATTTTGTGATGTGGGCTAATCTTACTGGAGTTAGTTAACATCTCAAAGTAGTTTCGATTTGCACATCTCTGATGATTAAAGACAATGAGCATTTTGTATGTGTTTGTTGGCCGTTTACTTGTCATCTTCAGAGAATATTCTGTTCAAGTCTCTTGCCCACAAAGAAATGGGGTTGTTTGATCTTTTCTTATTGATTAGTTTGAATTCTCAGTAGATTCTAGATATCAGATCTTTGTCAGACTCAAAACCTGCAAAAATCTTCTCCCATTCTGAAGGTTGTCTATTTGCTTTACTTGTAGTGCCCTTAGCTGTGCAAAAGCATTTTAGCTTGATCAAAGCTCAATAATATGTTTTTGGTGTTGTCAATTGCCCAGGAGGTCCTCCTCATAAAATATTTTCCCAGGCCAATATCTTCAAGCATTTTTCCTGTATTCTTTTCTAGTATTTTTATAGCTCCAGTAAGAATCAATTTTTGTTCAAGGTGAAAGGTGAGAGTTCAGTTTCAGTTTCTACAGATCGCTAGCCAGTTCTCCCAGCACTATTCATTAAATAGGGAATCTTTTCCCCAATGCATGTTTTTGTTAGACTTATCAAAGATCAAATGATGATACGTGGCTGGGTTCATCTCTAGAATCTCTTTTCTATTCCAAATATCCACGTCTCTCTTTTTGTGCCAGTACCACACTATTTTGATCACTATAGATTTGTAGTATAATCTGAAGTCCAGTAATGTGATTCCTCCATATTTGTTTTTATTTCTAAGTAATGTATTGGCAATTCGAGATTTTTTTCTGATCCCATATAAAACAAAGTACTATTTTTTTCAAGTTCTTTAAAGTATGACATTGGTGCTTTGATAGGGATTGCATTACATCTATAGATTGCTTTTGGTAGCATGTTTTATCCCAGGGTTACAAGGTTGGTTCAACATATGTAAATCTATAAATACAATACACCATATAAATAAAATAAAAACAAAGACCACATGATTCTATCAATTGATGCAGGAAATGTTTTCAATAATATCCAGCATCCTTTCACAATTAGAACACTTAAGAGAATAGGCTTAGAGAGGACATTTCCTAAACTGATAGAGGCAATCTACAGTAAACCCAGAGCCAATATCATATTGAATAAAGTAAAATTGAAAGAATTTCAACTCAGATCTGAAACCAGACACCATCACAATCAGGGAAGAGAACCAGATCAAGAGTATTAAAATGGGGTCAGAGGAGGTCAAACTCTCCATCTTCACAGAGGACATGATCTTATACCTGGAAAACTCCAGAGACTCAACTACAATGCTCTTGGAATATAGCCATGTTTCAGGATACAAAAGCAATACATAGAAATATAGTCAAAGATTCTGTTCCCTTTACAGTAGTGCCAAAGAACATGAAATACCTGGGAATTTATCTAACAGAGGATGTGAAAGATAACTATGAAGAAAATTATGAAACCCTGAGAAAAGAAATAGCAGAAGATATTATCAAATGGAAAAACATACCATGCTCATGGCTTGAAAGAATCACATTGTTAAAATGTCCCATATGAATTTTAATTTATCAGAAGTGCTTAATCCCATAACTCCCTGTCAAGTAATTCTTAGAATTATAGGCAGATTTTGGGGAGTTATGTTGAGCTCTTCAGAGACTCCAATTTTATAACCTACATCATTAGCCACTTAGCTATTTGTCCCTTAGTGACTTAAGATATTTTTCTAAATAGTACACCATTTCCTTTTAGTGACTACCATTATCGTTAGCAAAAAGCGATCATGTTTTCTAAGGTAATGAGTATGTTTCTAATCAGCTGCCTTTATTCTGAGGTGACTGATGTCTCATTTCTTTTTTTTTTTTCATCTTATAGGCCTTAACCATTGTGATAGTTAATTTTAGGTGTGAACTTAACTGAATTAAGAGATATCTAGACAGCCAGGAGAGCATTATCTCTACATTTGTTTATGAGAGTATTTCCAAAGGAAATTGACATGGGACTTGGTGGACTGAGTAGGGAGTATTTGTCCCTAATATGGATGGGCACCGTCCAACTATCTGTGGGGACTAGATAGAACGAAAAGGCAGAACAAAGGCATTTTTGTGCTTGTCTCCTGGAACTTTTCTAGCACTTGGACATCAAAGCTCCATGTTCTCTGGCCTGTGGAATCTCAGGCCTTGCGCCAGTGAAACTACATCTTAGTTTTAGAGTTATGGTTTCCTTGGTTCACAGTCTGAAGGACTTGGACAGAGCCACACTGTCAGCATCTGTGGCTCTTCAGTTTGCAGATGACGTAGTTAAAACTTTTCATCATGCATGATCCTCGGAGCCAATTTCCCTAGTAAATCCCCCTTTATCTATTGCTGTCTCTCTTTCTCTTTCTCTGTCTCTCTGTCTCTGTCTCTCTCTGTCTCTCTCTCCCTCTCTCTCTCTCTCTATCTATATATCTATCTATCTATATATGCCAAATAATGCATACACATTTTAGGAAAGGAAAAACCTATGTTAAAATTGTATTACTAATGTTGGATTTCTGCAGTTACAAGAGATATAAGACACAATATACAAGATGACAAATGTTATGGGTATATATTGAGTCTTACAATTTTAACACACTTTTTTCCTTTCTTAAAATGTGCATACATTTTTTAAGCCCTTTGTATTTGTTCTTGTTCTGGAGAATGTTGACCTGTATATCCATTTATTTATTTAAGTTTTCTCCTCATATGCGTTAGTGAGTAAAGTAACTCAAACTGAATAATACGTCAATTCATGAACAAGGAAGCAAACAGATAACATTTTAGTTAAACAAAGCGATGCTGCTACTACTACTACGACGAAAAGAAATTTGTTAATTTCCAAATTGTTGCAAAGGAACATAAGTCACATGACATTGTTGAACTCTGCCCCTGCCCCCCAAAGAGGCAATCAGGGTTCAAGAAGTTTCCACAGTCCTTGTCTCTAGTCTCCAGCCTTGATGCTGATCCCGGACAGGAGTGCTGAGGGTGACTGTTGCAGTTACCCCTGTACTCCTGACAGGTCTATGTTCTTAACCACTAGCATCAAGACATGGGGGCAAATGCTGCCACTTTATTTTGTCCTTCCTAATTGTGTATCAGTGACTATAGTGGTAAAGAACTTAGTTTGCTGTTGGCTTATTCAAGACTTTCATCATATATAATTGCATATAGTGGGCAAAACACTTCAGGGTACATTCTTAAAATATTTTATCAACTATGAATAATGCAAGATTTTATATGTATGTGTTAGTAGAAGTTTAAATAAGGATTTCATCTGCTAATTTGTGAAGATGTGGACAAAATATACAAATATTGGAAAGAACATCACTGGCCAGGCAGAACAACAGCAAATTTGAGTCCAAAATGAAGGACTTAAAAACAAGATGTTCTACGGTTTTCACGTGTTCCTTGGTAACATAATGTTTTGCTGTTTTGTTGCCATCTGCCTCTATTGACCATTAGTAGGCTAAGAAACCAATTGACTTTCAATGTTATATCAGCAACAACCTTCCATTTGCTAATTAGGAATTATTCACTTAATTTGTAGTAGAAAAATGGTACACAATTGAAATGTTGGTACAAACTAGTAGAAAACTAATGGGTCATTTATCAATATTTTAGAAGAAAATAAAATGTTTTAAGAAGAATTAATATACTACTTCAGTCATAGATCAAAACTGAATTCCAGAAAGATAAAAAGAAGTAATACAGTCTGAAAATAAAAGTAAATATTTATGTAATATTATAGAAATAGACTTTTAAAATTATTTCATAAAAAACACAAAACATATATTTGACTGTATTATAAATATTACTGTCATATTGAAAGCAAATCAACTTTTCCTATATTAAAAGACAATCGGCAAGTTATAAGTGAATCTTTGAAATATACATAGAAAAGATGCACTACAGTTTTTTATAAATCACTTTTTCTATTAAGAAGAGACTATTACTCATAAGAAGAGAGAGAAAAGATAAAGTTAAACCACATACCAATGGGAGGGCCAGAGACTGACCCCAATGATGGTTTGTTTTTGAATGTTCTGTTGTCTCAAATAAATGTACAAAGAAATCTTCAGTGGGATTAGTTTAGTCCCTGGCCGCCTACCCATTTGTATGTGAAGAAAATTAAATATATCAATATCCTGTATAAAAAAGTTCTAATCTCATTAATCATGACACACATGCAAGTGTAAAATGTGTGGAGATATATTTATTTGCTAATAAATATATCATCTGGTGGGTATTAGTATTGGTAGAAGTCAATTTTATAGTTATATTGAAATAATTTATAGATGAATATTTTTGAGAGAAAATTGACATTTAAGAAGTTATCCTAAATAGATATTTACTAAGGTAGCAAAATGTCCAGTTCAATGGAATAGATGCCTGAAAACGCTAGAAACAACCTAAATGTCCAAAACACTGACCTGGTTAAAAAAAAGAAATCAGGGCAGATTCTTATAATATTTTATTCCTTGAGAAGATGGCAAGATTTTATATGTGTGTAAGTGTATAAATTAATTTTATATTTATATTTAAATATATCTGTAATAGGTTAAGTCATGATGAAAGGTTATAGAGCACATTCTTCACATTTAAAAAGTATTTCTTCTTCCTTTTTCTGTGTAGTTGTCTCTTGCTCCTTCCACAGACATACAAACACACATCCATAAACAAATGTGTGTGCTCAGAGACTTCACCCTGTATATCAAAAACGACAAGGTAGCTATTTCTGGGAGTTTGAATAATTTCCTTCATTCTTCCAATTTTTCTGTTGTTTGAATTTTATCAATTTAACGTATATTCCTTTGTTAATTAGAAAATATACTCTGGAATTATTGACTAGAAAAGAGAACAAATTAATCAATACATAAATCTGCATGCCTATTCTTTAAAGCAACAAGCAAATAATTTCAAAAAAATCTATTAAATACAAATGAGAGCAATAAAAATAGTTAAAAGTAGGAGAAGGGATCTATAACAGACATGTCAAAATCATAAAAATAGAAAAGAAAATACCTTTTAATAGAATAGAAAATACGTATATATTATATTCCTATTCCCTCACATTGATTCAATATGACAAAGAGGCTGAGAAATACATGTATAAATATTGATTAAACCTATTAGATATCTATGAAAGTGGTACATTTTATTTATGCTTATTATTTTACCAGCGTTATAAACAGAATGTTAAGGAAAATGCTGCTCTAAGATTAATACACATAACCAGAAATGCCACCATCCTGACCTACGTTTTCCCTACCTTGTTTCTTCTAGTATTTATTTCCATATTTGTAAATAATATTCTTCAAGTATCCTTTTTTATACATTTTAGGCATTTTTAATTAACTTTCTACTGTGGTCATGAAAATTGGCTTGCTTACCAACCTGCTTAAAGTTCTTATTTAGTCTCCTTTGTTCTTTTCAATAAAGTGTATTTCAGTTTTTCACTATGTTTCCGAATTAGTGTAACTACTGCCTTGATGTGTTGTGGGGGTGGGGGGCGGAGGGTCGGCATCTTAAATAAATGTGGAGTGTTTACCTTACACTGATTCTGACTGACTCTGTTGAGGCAGCAATGTAGTGAGATTCTCTTTCGTTATTTCTAAAGTTCACGGTCCTTTATTTTCTCTTAACTTTCTGTTATTTCCCCCCCAATGTTTAAGAGAATTGTCAACCACTGTGAATACTGTATTACACACACTTAACCACATCAGGGACTTCACAAGCATTTCTTACTTTTTAAAATTTCTCAAAGCTCTCCTTCAGCCTTCCCTCCCATCTTCTGATCTGGACTAGTTGATTTCACACACGTCTGTTTTTTGCTTTTTTGGTTTGTTGTTGTTGTTGTT
>NW_003852447.1:9578426-9587560 GCF_000181295.1 Otolemur garnettii
TGTTGTTTTTATCTTAGTTCCTTGGGTAACAACCTCAGAAACTTCTAGAGATAAATTTTCTTATGACTTACTTATCAAATATCATCTTTATTTTATCCACACCTGCAATTGATTATTTGTCTGTGTTCATAAGTTCAAGTTAAAAAACATTTTCCCCCCAAAGTAGGGAGGTAATGATCTATTGTCTTCTAACTCCCAATGCTACTATTCTGATCTTTGATCCACATATGTGAACAGTTCTATTCTCTCTGGCAGGTGTTATGACTTGCTTATTATATGCCCCTATAATCTTGAAATTTTGTAATGAAATGTCATAGTGTTGTCCTGTAGTAGAGTAGGACTTTAGGAATACTTGGCCATTTTTTTTAGAGTTTAAGGACAACCAATGTCCTTAAATCCTGTAAAATTTATTTGAACTCTTTCTTGAGTAATTTCTTCTCTGTTATTTTGTTTTCTGTATTTCCTGTTATTCAGTTGTTGATATCCCTAACAGCATCAGACTGATGCTGAATGCAATTGTGTTACGTGTTTTCCATTGATTTCATGTTTATTCTAATGTTTGTATTTTTTTTTCTTGATCTGCATCTTCATCTTTCAGTATACTCTGAGACACTTGTGCATGGAGGGTTTTATTATGGAAAATTCCCTCTAATCATTGTCACCTGGGATTTTTAAAGTTTACAGGCCTTTCTGTTGGACCACTTCGCTTCTTCAGAAAGATGCCTCCAACTTTCAGCTGGAGGTTATAAATTTGATGACCAGAATTAGAATCATGATGGGATGCATGAATGCCAAGTGTTAAATTGAGGGAAAAATGTTAGGCTAGATGATCTTCAAATTTTAGCATTCTTTGCCTCCAACTATTAAAGTTAGGTGAATGATGAAACTACATGTAACAGAACTGTGAAAATTAGAAATTAAAGCTGCTATTTTAAGAGCAAGAACAATGTCCTTTATCACTGAATTTGAAGTAATGTTGAGAAATTGAAGCAAGAATATCAGTCAGCTGTAGATAAGGACTGGTGTCTGGGTGCTATTTAAATAGGGCCATATTTAAAGTTAGAAGATGCTATGTTTAGCATTATTGCTTATGATAATCTTATACTATGTGTAACAATTTTTACAGCAAATAGGCTTATTTTTCAACACACAAGATATCTTTAAATAAAACAAAACAAAACAAAAATCAAAACAAAGCGTGCCTGGCTTGCTTCTCTTCTTAAATACATGTATAATATATTGTTGGTCATTAAGATATGATTTCAAAGTATTCTTCTAATTATACCAAGACAATGAAAATACTAGAAAGCAAGCTTTAAGATAGGAAACACACTGGCAAATTAGCGCAAAGCCTAATCTACTTAAGCTATGAATGTAACGACTACAGAGCTTATTTCCACATGCAGTGTGTAGCAGAATCAGAACATCAGGGCGGTGTGCATGGAGGGCATTCTTCCTCCGTGATGAGGCTCAGCCTCTGCATTTGGCCACTGCTATCGTTTAGATGTTCGCTGTGATGCCATCTGTTAAGGTTGATTGTGTAGTGACCTTAGGCAGTCTGAAACCTGTTCAATTGAGCCCCTATATAGAGAGTTCTGGGTGGGAACCAGGAGGACAGATGGTAGGGTTGGAGATGAGGAACTTGTTTGTTACAGCTGATGAAAATCATTCTTCTTGCCAAAGCCATTAAATGATATATCTTTGGCACAGCATCTCTCAACAAACCGGGTGTCCCACTTGGTGGGTTAGCTGCAGGTGAATCGAAGCAATCAACAGCCTCTGACTATTTAGGTTTGTCTAGTTCCTTATTTTTCCATCCCTTATATTCTAAGATGAATGCAGTCGCATACCAAAAAGTGGAGTCCGGAACTGACTCCTACAGGAGCGGTTTTTGCACATCTGGTTACGGTGGATGATTGAACGTGAGGAAATAAACCATGGTGAGGGTCAGTCCCTGACCCCTCCCCATCCCCACATTGGTAGGCGACTTTAAAGCAAGGTTAGGCAACTGGATTCTGTGCTTAACAAAGTTCAGAAATTTGCATATGCAATCTTGTAAGTGTACAGTTAGAATGGGGAATGAGCTGGGTTACAGTTCAGCAGCTAATTAAAAGCTTATACATATATTTTAATTGAATGGAACCAAAAAGATAAAAGAAACTTTTATAAGAAAATTGAGTAAATAAACTTACTTTTAATGTTCATATACATGTTTAATATTCTAATTGTTTGAGAAAAATATACTCAAATCATTTTACAGGATATAATCCTGTGTCTTATAAGACAGGATAATGATTGTGCAGTGGCTTTTGCAACTGGGAAAAGAGGAATTTTTGCCTGTCTATGTAGGCTTTCTCTCTCTACAGTGAATTGCTCGAAATGCTATTCACTAATGGAATTTGTGCAAACTACAGAATAATTGTGCAAACTACAGAATAATTTGAAATCACTTTTGTAGGCAAAACATATTTAAAAAGTCAAAATTCCACATGACAGAGGTGAATAATATAGATTCTGTTAACTTTTAGAATTAAAAAAGAAACCATAAAGTTTAAAAGTGCCTTTCACTAATCAAATCACTTGTCTCCTTGGAGGTTTCACTAAAAGCATTCTTGACTTCCATGGAATGGGTGTCATCCAGAAAAGCCACGTTTTCTGGATGAAATACTGGTTGTCTTTAGTAACTTTTCCTTTTCCTTTACTTATTATTGATAATGTTGCAGAAATATTTTTGTATTTGCTCTTTGTGTCCATATTTGTGTATTGTCTAGAGGCGAGGGGTCGAAATGAGCTGTGATAGAGTAGGTGAATATTTAACATTAATATTTTCATATCTCCTTCCCAATTGGCTCTACCAATTTTATATCTCCTAGCAGCCACGTGAGATAATATATTTTCCTACAAAGTTGGACGCAACCACTTTAGACAGTTGTTTTAAGTTTTATAAGATGTCTAAAAACACATATAATCATTGTTTTCATCTGAATGTCCCTTTCAGGGTGAATATGGGGCTTTCTCTATTAAATTTATTAATGTAAGAGAACGCTCACTTATTGATCGATATGTATGTATCTTTCATAGATGTTTGTTGATGACTTATTTATATCAGGCACGAAGTACAAAATGGTGAGCAAAGCTGACAAACTCTCTCTTCAGAATTTATAGTGCAGTGAGGTGTCAAAAATACATTGATTTTCTTGATAACTAGTATTTGGTGTTTAATTTATTATTCATGACCATGTCTATGGTAATCCTCATTATTTTGACTATACTATCTATGGTTTTACTTGTTTAGATTATATTTAAGCTATTTTTAATTGTATAGATAAGATAATATAAAAATAATATAAACTGTAAAATATAATATGTATATTAATCACAGTTTTTGCTGTTTTAATATTTATTATTTTCTTAATTTTATTTCTGCATTTTATGTTGCTCTTTCTCTACATCGTCTAGTTGACTATTCAATTAAATAATATTTTCCTTGAATTATTAAATTTTAAGCTTATTTTAAGAAATATAGTGCATCATAAGAGATGGCTCCCAAAACTTAGTCATGTTGTACATTTTCAAGATTATTTAGTTATATCTGGTTTAGGATTTCATATAAGTGAGATCATATAGTATCTACTAATGGGTAATATGTTGTCCCCAAACCTTGCAACTTAAAACACCCAACTTTCAACATATCACAGTTTCAGAGGATTAGGAATCAGGGAGCAAACTCAGTTAATTCAGGGAGGTAGCTCTCATCAGAATCTCTCTTAAATGATACTCAATATTTCTGCCAGGAATATAGGCTGTGAAGAGGCTGAAGTATGAACTTCTATAAAAGAGGAAGAGACAGTAGGGCCACCCTGACTCTTATGAACTTGTCTGAAAGATACATGCTGTCATCTCTACCTTATCCTGGTCCCGAGAAGCAAGTCCCCAAATCCTGTCCATAATATACTCGGAGGCAGACATAGGAACCCTTTCTGGAGGCTACTTTCAAAACATGTATGGAAATTTTGTTTTTCTGAGTATTATGAGAATAATTTGAAAATATTATTTTACCCTTTTAGCATGTAATTCTAAATAAGGATAATCTCTTACATAACAAGAATACTATCAGAATTGGCAGATTTGATGTTGATAAAGTAATATTATCTGCAACACTAGCTAGTATTCAGATTGCATCGGTTGTCTCAATAATTTGGCTTATTGTTTTTTTAATCCAAGATGTAATCTGGGACACCCAAGTTCATTAAAGTTATCATTGGTGTTTAATCACTTTTGACCTAGAATATCTCTTTTTTTTTCCTCCCTTCATTCATTAATACTTGCTTACTCAGGCATTTGTTTATGTAATTCCCAAGTTATAATTCATTATACGTAATGATTTATTTGACGATCAACTTGTCATAAATTTAGCGAGTGCAAGTTCTTTTTATATTCTCTTGATAGTTATGGATTATTTTGGAAACATGTTGTAAATGGAATGGTTTGTGTCCCTTTTCCAAACGTATATGTTGAAATCCTGATTCTCAGAGGGAAGGAATTTGAAGAGAGGGCCTTTAAAAGATAATTTGGTGAAGATAAAGTCACAAAGTAGGATGCTTCTAAAAACGTTCTCACTAGAAGAAGAATAGAGGCTAGAGTTCTCTCTCATTCTCTCTTTCATGTGAGGACACAGAGGAAAGAGAAAAGGTAGAGGGCCCTTACCAGGAAGCCTAGTGGTTAGCACCTTGACCTTGGACTTCACCTCCAGATCTGAAAGAAATACATCTGTGTTCTTTCAGCCACCCAGTCCATAGTATTTTACTATAGCAGCCTAAGCAGATTAAGCCCTAGTGCTTTCTTAGTTTTCTGGTGAAAATGTTTCAGGCTCATCTAGTTCTTTGTCTTCCACTCCCCCCTTCCTCTTAAATTTGGCTGTTTATAAGAGGAATCCTGGTCCTTTCTAGTGAAGTGTACTATTGAGTAAGCAAGGGCTAGATAAATTTAGTGCTACTCTTGTATCTAGACTATTTTAGAAGATGTACTGGGATATAGACACGTAGTTTCCATGTATTGAAGGCTGTGATTTCATACTGATATGCCACCCAGGTTCTGAACAAACACCACAGGGTACAAAATAGTTTTTTGCTTTGCCCTATTTGTACCGCCATGTTCTGTGAGAAATATGGTTACCATAATTTTCAATAAATTTATTTGCTCAAGTTGATAACAAAATAGTTTCAGATTTTTTAAAGATGGTACTATAAAAGGAAATCTCAACAGAGCCCAATCTTTGTTTCCAAGTTGCTTTTTATGAGGTTACTTTTATATGCAATGACATGCCCCAAGCTTAAGTTTACAATTTAATAAATTTTGCCAATACATTCAATGGTCTAAACCATACCGTTTTCAATATAAAAACATTTATTATGCCCAAATATTTCTCCCTGCTCTTTTTCACAAAGAAATAACTCCAAATCCGTTCTAGAACTTCATATAAAAGGAACCCTACGGTACATACTGTTTTGTGTCCAGCTTTTTCTTTTCCCTGGCATGCTTTTGAAATTCACTCATGTTGTGTGTTTCTTCCTTTTTATTATTATTTAACATATTTTACGTTAAACAAATAAACTAAAAATGTGTTTATTGCTGACTAAAACCTGGGTTGTTTTCAATTTTTTTTTTTATTGTGAATAAAGTTGCTATGAACATTTTTTGGGGGGGGAGTTAAAGAAGGAATTTATTAACAATGTTAGAAAAAATACAAACATATATATGCGTATGTGTGTATATGTGTACATATATACATTTACAAGTCTTTTGTAGGCTTATATTATATTTTCTACTGGAAAAGTAAAAAAGAATAAAATTGCATATTCATAGAGTACATGCATGCTTAATTTTATAAGAAATTGTAAAATCGCTTTTCAAAATCATTGTCCTATTTTACTCTCCACCATCAATTTGTGAAATCATCCATAACTAATATTTGTTGTCATCCGTCTTGATTTTTAGCCATTCTTCACAGTATGACCTTTGTATGTTTGTGGCTCTTCATTTGCATTTTTCTGATGACTAATTTTATTTAACATCTTTTTAGGTAATTACTCGCCATTTATATATCTTTCTTGGGAATTTTCTGTACAAGTATTTTTGATTACTTTTACTGCATTATTTGCTTTTAGTTATTGACTTGTGGCCATTCTTCAAATACTCGGAACATAATTCCTTTTCAGATACATGTGTTGTAAATTCCTTTGTGGCTTGAAATCGAGGTTGATACGCTTGTAGTAATAATGAGGAATGTAATAATTATTAGATGATAATTTATCATTATTATCAGTATTCTTCAGATTAATGTACATATTAAAGGCATGATTAAATAAATCTGATTTTATTTCACTAATTATTTCTATTTTTCCCCAAACAAATTTTTTATGAAAAAGCTTTAAAAAAATTTTTAAAATAGAGTTTTTGTGGTTTTTTTGCAATTTTTGGGTGGGGCTGGGTTTGAACCCACTACCTCCAGCATATGGGGCCAACGCCCTACTCTTTTGAGCCACAGGCACGGCCCCAAAATAGAGTTATTTTTATATAATTTTTTTTGGAGGGAAAACAGAAAATACATGGAATTTTCACAATTATAGTTTTTACTAATATCTTCTTAAAAATTGTATCTGTATTCTGAAATAATTTACAATGCAGGTCTTTATGACCTCCATGAAGTTTTGTTGCATAATTCCACCAAGTTTGTTCCTCAACAATTATGCTTAAAATGCCTGTGATTCTCTTTTCTTAATATGGTATTTTATATAAATCTTTTTTTATAACTATCCAATTTTCTTTCAAAACACTTTGAAAATGTGAAATTTAGGAAAGATTTTTTCACTTAGTCAGGTCTTTTCAAAGAAGTGTATTTCTCAAAATCTCACATGTTAGATTGTCTTTTTTTGTTGTTGCTGTATTTGCAGGGTTTTTTTTGTTTTTTTGTTTGTTTGTTTGTTTTTGGCCGGAGTTGGGTTTGAACCTGCCACCTCCAGCATATGGGGCCAATGCCTACTCCTTTGAGCCACAGGCACCGCCCTAGATTGTCTTTTAAACTTCTGAATTAGACCACTCTGTTAGAAAAGGGTGAATGATTGCCTGGAAAATGATGTGGATTTTGTTGAAAAATATTAATCTTACATAAGCCAAAAAAAAAGGATTTTCCATCTGTTTATGGATTTTGTAGTTTAGACTGAGTAAGAAAGGATATTTAAGCAGGGAGTATATTTTCAAGGCATTTTTTTCTTTTAAGATTGCTGAATGTTCTTCTGAGCAAAGTATTACAATAATGGAGGGAAAAGTATCCAATGTACACCCCCCTACTATGAAACTAATTTATAGCTTTTATATGAAAGCTATAACCTAATAACATCCTAAGGGGGAGGGAGGGGGGAATGGGTAGAGGGAGGAGGATTGAAGGGTTTACTTCTGTGGTTCATCTTACAAGGGTACAAGTGAATCTTTCTATGAGCAGAATATGAACGTTTTAACACAATAACTAAGAAAATTACATGAAGGCTATGTTAACTAGTTTGATGGAAGTGTTTTGGATTGTTTGTGAAAACACCACACTGTACCCCAGAAGTGCATTAATGTACACAGTTACCATTCAATAAAAAAAAAGAAAAAAAAAAGATTGCTGTAGGTCACAGTGAATATTATAAAAACCCCTCTCTAATTGCCATTAAGGGAGCATTCATGAGAAGGCTAGACATTTATATACAAAGCTGTCTATATTACGTGCAAGTTGTAAGTGCTCTGTGTAGTAGGGCTTGGAATCCATCCAAACTAGTGTGCTTGGATCAGCTCTTAGAGATCCAGAAGCAAGAAATTGAAACATACCCAATGTTTTCACCCCTCTCCTTGCCCTACCTTAATTTCCAACTACTCAGACTCTGTTTGGAAGGACGTGAGTTTCTGTTGTGATCTTAATGAATCACAGCGAGAAAACAACTTTTCAGAGTTAGAAAAAAATGCTCTGAATAAGCACTCCTCTGAGATGGAAAAGTGCTCCCTCTAAGGCACAGAGATCTTCCTTTGCCCCCCACCATGCACCCAAGTTTAGGTTGCTTGTGTATTCTCATTGCAACAACACATATCTAAATAAGTATTATTGTTAAAAGGCATAGAGATTTGGGGTACAATCTAGACTTCAAAAACCTACATGTTAGCACCTGCACCCACTTGAGTGGCATTTCTATCTGAGGTGTCTTATGAACAACTATTAGTGGTATCCTAGAATTTTAACCTCATTCTGAAAACTCCTTCTCAGTCAGGCTTCTTATTCTCCTGAGCTGATGGTTCCATCTCCCACTCTGGGTTCATATATATCCAATTTCTAGACATGTCAATATTTGGATGATATTCTCTGGCTTCTTGCTGGAATATATCATTTGTTCTATTGAATTGATTTGATCATTTAAGTGGGTTTTAAACGTATGAACCTAAACTTATAGTTTACACATAAAATACTTTAAGGAATATGCATGGGACATGTCCCAAAACTTTTTTTTTTCAATAATTTTATTTCATCCATGCTTTTCTTCTTTGACACAGAAAGTTTGCTTTCTGTGAACTGCCATATTTTCTCATGCTACTAGTGATTTTTCTCTGTTAGCCACTCCTTTTATAAAGTACGCTGTGATTGTCTAATTTTTGGCTTATATTTAAATAGGAGATTTCTGTAGTTTGAATGGTTCAAATTTAGTGGGGAGAATAAATCAAGAAATAATATTTACATTAATTTTTCTTTATTACTACAGAGATACAGATGCCTCATCAAAGCGAGGAGGAGGAAATTGGCTTCTGTTTTTTGATTTTTGTGTGAGTGCTCGACGAGAGAGTCAGGCTTACCAGGAATTGCTCTCTGCTCGGGATAAGCCTCAGTGCCGGAGTAATACCTGGGATTCATAAACCTCCGGGAAGATCTGAATCGTATCACTTTCCAAAGAAAAGATTTGTGGGTCTCTGGAGAGTCCTGCAGCTTAAAGGCACTCTTCTGAGTTAGGGGGTGTCGGCTAATTGCTACCAGAGTCTCTCCCCTTGACTTTGTAGCTATCCTGCTTTTCCATAGATGGGAGTTTACATAATAATCTTGTTTTGTTAAA
>NW_003852447.1:9587580-9598645 GCF_000181295.1 Otolemur garnettii
TACTTGTACCAGTTCTGGCAAAGATTCCTCAGTAGTGTTGATCTGTGGATCATCTATTGTAGAGCTAAAACTATGTGGGTATTTCCTTTCATAGGCAAGAAACACATTGGCTACACATGCCAATTCTAAAATTTAACTCTCTAGGTTTGAATTAGGGCTCTGCTGTGTGGACTTGGACAAGTGAAACCTCCATTAGCTTCAGTTTCTATGCTTATGAAATAGGCGTAAATAACTCCCTAATAAAGTTATGGGAAGAATTAAAAGAGGCCATATACATATACAAATGTATACAATACATATATAAATATATACACACTTAGCATATAGATCAAGCTCTATCCAAATCTATATTTTTATCTCTACGTATGTCTATTTAGCAGTGCCTAACACACAGTAGGACATAGTGTTATAGGTTTTATCATTTTCACTGGAGCTGGAGTTAGCAGAACATGAAGACTTCGTGTGCTTCACAAGCTCCTTCATGTGCAGAGAACTTGGAATGACTACAAGACCCACACACACGCCTGTCGCTTAGACACATCACATTCAAACTGCAGAAAACCAAAGACGAAGGTAAAGCCTTGAAGGTAGTTGGGGAAAAAAGAAACTATCTCAGCTCTATAAGCACAAGGATAAAATTACATCACACTTCTCTTTAGAAACCAAGCAAGGAAGAATAAAATAAAGTGAGATATTTCAAGTGTTGAGAGATTTCTCTAAAATTCTGTGTCCTATGAAATTATCCTACCAAATCGAAAGGACTTTATCCATGAGAACAAAAACTTGGGATATTAATCACGAGCAAAACTTGCCCAGCACGTAATGCTAAAAAAGTACTTTAGGGAAAGGAAAAAGTATAGAGATTAGAAATTTGGATCCACGCCAACAGAGGAATAGTGCCAAAGGAGAAGGAATTTGATAGTAAAATCTGATCATTTTCCTTTCCTCATTTAAAACTTATCTATAACTTTTTAAAGCAATAATGAGAGCACTAGACTGGGTAGTTACTGATATGTCCTGTGAAAAAATGAAATGAATGCTGGCAATGAAACAGGGAATCGGAAGGAGGAATTGGAAATATTTTGTAGTAAGGTACCTGTAAAATAGCTGAAATCGTATAGGTACTTGAAGACAGATTTAAATTATTCTAAAAATCTATATTGTATCCTCAAATGAAAACAAAATAAAAAATAACATAAGACAGTATGGTTGAATCCGATTAAACTCTTCTTTAAAAATAAAGAAGAAAACAATGAAAAACTGCAATAATAATTCCTTTTAAGATGGTAGACAATAGTCTGACTCTCTGAATAAGCACTGCAGATGTGAGTGCACTGACTATAACAAGCAAACGCCTGGAAGTTTCAGAGCTGATAAATGGGTTCTCTAAAAAGAATCTCAAAATAAAAGCTCAAGTTAGAAGCAAATATGAAGGACTTGAAAACGGTGTACTGTGTTAATACTATTCAAGGTAGGAGAATACACTTTTATTGTTACCAGAAATCCACATCTCTTTCCTTCTTGTAATGTCAGGGAAGAGCTGCTGCTGTCGCCAATGTTTGAAGTTACTCTCCCTCCTTTTCTTTTTTTAATAACATCATCGGGATTACTCACAGTTGATTGTCTGACTTGCTTCTACGAAAATCTCACATTATTCTTACTTTTTTCCCCCATAAGCTTAAAATGTCTGTCTTTGTGAAACCGGATATAACCGCTTTTCACATGTAAACTAGCTAGAAGTTTTAATAACTGTGATTTCAATGAGAGTCAACAGTGTGACATGGCTGTCAAAAGACAGTTAATGCAGTATTAGGTTTTATTAATAGAAATATAGTGTTCAGAGTGAAAAAGGAGCTAGTTGTACTGTTTTGTGCATTAATCAGACATCATCTGGCAGATCACTTTCAGTTCTTGACATTATATTTGAGAGGGACATTGACAAGTACATAAAAATGTTCCCAGGTGGGTGATCAAGATAGTGAGGGTCCGGAAGCCACTTCAAATGACGATATTTTCAAGAAATTAAAACTAAAAGATTTTAAGGAATGGATATTAAATAACTAAATAAAATTTGATGGACTGGCAACTGGAAAATCAACTCTACTCAGGTGGATGAATAAGGGAGGAGGTTTTATTTCAGAGTAAGGAGAAACTTCTTCATAATTATAACTGTTCAACATAGAAACGGACTATGTTCTGAGATAATCGTGAGAAACCTGTCATTGGAACCAAATAGAGAATGGATGACAATTGGCCTGAGCTAATCCTACACTGGACTCTGGCATTGTAGAAGCTGAAGCTCAATGAGCTTTCAAGGTCTCTCATAATGAAAATTTTCTGTAGTTCAATTCCAAAAGCCTTTAAAACTCTGCTATTTATCAACCAGTGAAATGAGTTCTTGTTAGCCGTGAATTCTTTTCGCTTTTTTCTTTAGAGCCCTAAGAATATCTATAAAATTAAGCAATTTAAAAAGAATACATCTCCCTTCCTCCTCACTAAGCCAAAACTTTTAAAATACAGAAATGACGATTCAAGTTAAGTGTATGTGAGAGAGAGTGGGAAAAGGAGACAGAGTATGTGTGTGCATTTGTGTGTGTCCATGTGATACCTTGTAGATGCTCTGTGGTAGGAAAAATAATTTTGTTATAAAAGCATTTTATTTATTTAATTATTATCATCTTTTTTTTTAATGGAGACGGAGTTTCACTATGTCACCCTGGGTACAGTGCCGTGGTGTCATAGCTCATAGTAACCTCAGACTCTTTTGTTCAAGTTATCCTCTGCCTCAGCCTCCCAATTAGCTGAGACTACAGGTGCCCACCACAATGCCCAGGGAGTTTTTTTGTTTGTTTGTTTTTTAGAGCCAGGCTGGTCTCAAACTCGTGAGCTCAAGCAGTCCACCCACCCCGGCCTCCCGGAGTGCTAGGATTACAGGTGCGAGCCACTGTGCCTGGATCTACAATAAAAGCATTTGTAAAAGTACTTTCATTTATCAAATATAGAAGCATCTACAAATTTTAAAAATCACTTATTTCACCACCCAGTGATAAATGTTGCTCATTATTTTAATGTTTTGAGGTGTTTATTGGGAAAAATGAACATCGTTGATACTGTATCAAAACCAGAATTTTATACTATCCCATTCCATTTAATAATAACAGTTAAGACCAGTAGCACTGGGGCTGATCAAACCTTTTAAAAATCATTAGGCTTAGGGGCATGACCTGGCTCACCTGTAAGCTGAAAGGACTGGGCTGGGTTAGCTAACTGACTTGCCTTGCACTCTCAGATAGGAATAGGAAATAGAATTGTTGTTAGGATTACATGTCATGATGCATCTCAAACTACAAGCAATATTATATTACTCGCTATACAGTAGGTTAAGACCGAATAGTATTTAATATACCACAAGGCCCTTCCTTATGTTATTTCAAGTATAATTTTAACATGTGTATGCTGTTTTTTTGTATGAACTAATCATGGTTTATTTTGATTTTTTTCCATTTTCTTCAAATCTTTTATTGATTACTCCCATAAAGTAGGAGAGTGTAAAACAATGTTTCTCCAAAGCTTGGATTACAACAAAAGAACCTCTTATTAATATAAAATTTAAAGAGGGAGGGGCGAGGGGCCCACTAGGGGGAGCTCTCGGTGGGCCGTGCAGGGTGGTGTGGGAGGATTGGCGCCAGCTGCCGAGCGTTTGCAGTTTGCAGGTGGATCACAGGGAGAGGCAACGGAGGCGTCCAGCCACCTCACCAAGAAAGGCCATGAGGACCAAGACAAGAAAGAGGAGCAAAAAGAGGAGAGGACAGGGACAGAGCAGAGCCGATCTGAAGAAGCCCGGGAGCCAAATAGGCGGGGAAGAGGGTCCCTCCCGCGACCTGGGCCCCTGGGAGAGAGTCAGGAGGGAACCGAGAGCCGGCCGTCCTGCGCCTAGACGGTTCCCCTTCGGTTCTGCCCGGGCCTGGCGGAACAGAGAGCAATTCTGGCTCCCGCTGGCTTGTGCCGACAGCCAATTTCCCCTTTAGCAACTGGACAGAGGGCTCATTGCTGAGGCCCACTCCTCTGAGTGGGAGTGTGGTGGGAACACCTGCCCAGCTTCCAGGGCCCGGCCGCGCTGGTCGCCCTCGCCGGGTACAGGAGCAGGGAAGGGAGACTGGGCCCCGCCCCTCCACAAAGAGGGACCCCCCCCTCCGAACTGGAACTCAGGGGGTTCCCCTTTGTGTGGTCCTGAGGGCCAGCTTCAGCACGCCGTGACAGGGGACTGCGCCTCCCCTGACTTCAGGAGAAAATGGTGGCTCTTTGGATCTGATCTCCGCGGTGCTGGCCTGGCTCGGAACCCACCCGTTCAGGTCAGTTTGGTCTCCCCTCTGCCCGCCGCTACCAGCTTAGGGGCTTCACCTGGAAACCTGTCCTCAGCCCCACCCCAGGCCAGGCTTGGAGAAGCCAGGCCAGGCCCAGTAGCCCCTTCCCCCACTTGCCGGAAGTCCGCAGTGCCCACTATGGTGGGTACTGCTGGTCAGCTGCAGGAGCAAATGCGCTCATCTGAATTCACATTTGCTGTCTGGTGCTTATGGCCACATCTACCTCCGGCCTGGCTGGCCCTGACCTTGCCCTCTCAGTCAGTTCCATCTCAGTTAGTTCTACCATCTGAACATTGCGTCTGGGTTTATGGGCTCCACCTGAAGACCCAGCCTCCAGCCCCACCCCAACCCAGCTCAGAGGTCAAGCCGGGGGCCCAGTGCGCCTCCCTGCCCCTGTGAAGCCCTGATCAGCCACCTCCCCAGGCCCAGTGCGCCTCCCTGCCCCTGTGAAGCCCTGATCAGCCACCTCCCCCAGGCTGTGTGCCCTCTCTGCTCTGGAAAGAGCTGTGGCCCATCTGAACTGACCCCTGACGGCCAGGTGCTTGTGACCACGTCTGCCTCCTGACCGGCTGGCTCTGCCCTCACCCGCGTGTCAGTTCAACCCCCATTTGAACACTGCCTAGGGTTTAGCTGGGGGCTTCTCCTGGAGGCCCAGCCCCAGTACCACACCAGGCCCAGCTCAAAAGATAAAAGGCTGGGGCAGTAAGCGCTACCTGGTCACACCCTGAGATGCAGCACTGGTGGGCTTTGAGTGGGGTGTGCCCTCTTGGTCCCAGGAGAAAACCAGGACTCATCTGACTGACATTGGCGAGACTGCTGATGGCAGCACCATCTGCCTCCTGCCTGGCTGACTCTCACTCTGCCCTCCTGGGGGGTGTGGTGGTACAAGGGTGGGCACTCAGAGAAGGTCCTACAATTTATTGCCCACCCCCCCCCCAAAAAAAAACTAGCTACTGGTTAAGAGCAGAAAGAACTCAACCTGGCGTCTTAGCACAGAAGTGTTCAGCCCTTTATTCTGTGAATAACTCTGCTTGTCTTGAGAGCTTGCCCAGTCTCCTACCAGCAGCTCCCCCAAAAGGCTGTAGAAGTAACATGTGAGCCCCCCTGAAGCTCTATAAAGCCCTTTATGTCCACAAATCCTAGCCACAAACCATCTGGCCCTTCCCCAGTTTCAGTCGTGGTGATCAAGAAACTCCCTGGGAACTACAGGTTTCTTCCTAAGCTTTGGAGCACTCAAGTACTCCATCCAGGAGCTGAGAGACTACCAGAGATGCAAAAGGACATCTCACCAGTGGGTTTGTCCACACAAATATCAACCAAAGCCAGGGAGAGCAAGGATGCAGCTCACCAAACTGTCCTTCCAACCTGAGCAAATAGGGCACGGCTGTTCCATGAGTACAAGGTCCACCCCCCATTACTGAGAGCTGGGTTTGATCTGTGAGGTCTCAGACAGGTCCGAAACCAGCTCAGTTAGCCTTGGCCCTCCAAAAATATGAAAAGCAAAGAAAATAATAACTCTTTACCAATAATGGCTACCAACCTAAATGAAAAGATAAAATGCAGATGAAGAGTTTAGAACATAGGTTGTAGGGAACCTCATAGAGATAGAAAAGAAAATGGAAAGACAATACAGGGATGGATGAAAAAATTTCTAAATAAATCAAAATATATATAAAAAAAATAAACAGTAGGCCAGCTGTGGTAGCTCACACCTGCAATCCTAGCACTCTGGGAGGCCAAGGCCAGGGGATTGCTTGAGTTCAGGAGTTGCAGACCAACCTGACCAAAAGCAAGACCCAGTCTCTTCACAGGGGCTCACATATTACTTTTACTAAAATTTTTACTAAAAATAGAAAAAAACTAGCCAGGGAATGTGGCATGTGCCTGTAGTCCCAGTTACTCAGAAGGCTGAGGCAAAGAGCCCAAGAGTTTGAGATTGCTGTGAGCTATGATGATGCCATGGCACTCTATCCACAGCAACAGAGTGAAACTCTATCGTAAATAAATAGTACTTCAAGGGATTAAAAATTTATTTAAGGAATTACAAATCACAGTGGAAAGCCTTATGAACAGACTCAATCAGGCAGAAGAAAGAATACCTTTGTAATAAACAGGTCAGTCAGAGAAAAGAATAAAGAAATGAGCAAAGTCTACAAGAAATGTGGGACCATGTACAGAGGCCAAGCATAAGAATCATAGGCATCCCAGAGGGCAAAGAAGAAAATACTCAAGGGCTAGATAATTTATTTGAGGGAATTATTGAGAAAAATTTCCTTGGATTTCTAGAAATTCATATGTCCTGGTGCAAGAAGCACAAAGGACCCCTGGGAGCTTGGTTGTGAAGAGGCTGACGCCATGACGCATAGTCATCAATCTGGCCAAAGTGAACAGGAAAGAGGCCATCTGACTCACAGGAGGGTGAAAACAGCAGGTAAATTACAAAGGAAAACTGACCAGAGTCACTGAAGACTTCTTAACTAAAACCCTACAAGCTAGAAAGGATTGGGGACACATCTTTTGTCTTCTAAAACAGAATAATGGCCAAGCTAGAATCTTGTATCCTAAGTAGTTTAGTGAGTAGCCCCTAAAAATGAGGACTTGTACATAATTGTGAAATAATGATAAAAATCAAGGAATTTATATTCATATCGTACTATTTTCCATTTTAAATGCTTCATTGAGATTTTTAATAATATGAACAGTTTCCTTGATAATAAAAGAAAATATAGGGCAGCACCTGTGGCTCAAAGGAGTCAGGTGCTGGCCCCATATGCCGGAGGTGGTGGGTTCAAACCCAACTTCTAGCCAAAAACTGCAATAAATAACTAAATAAATAAAAATAAAAGAAAATACATAGTAATATATTGCATTTTACTGTGAATCATTTCCAGAGACTTCTTTTGCACTTTATGATCTTAACCTATTGAATCCTGTAAGCCAGATATTCTGTTAAATATCTCTCCATTTGGGTTTGCCTAATATTTCCTTATAATTATGCACAGCTTATGCTTTCAGTAAGTGCACTGTAGAAGCTATGTGGATTCTTACCATTGCATCATATCAGGAAGCCTTTGCTGTTAATTAGTCTTATTACCACCACAGTTAAATGTGATCATTTGGTAAAGGCCATATCTGGCAAGTGTCTCCACTGTAAAATTACTATTTTTCTTATACATAATTAATAAGTATCTTTTGAGACTATAATATCTTGTTACTCCTCAAAATGTCATCCCCTAATTGCATGCATTGATTATTCGCACATAAAATAGATAGTTGAAATGGTTAGTTTGTGATTATAACATTCGTTCAGCATTTCTTAGTTGACTTCCTACTGTTAGGGAAAATTTCTCTTCTTCTGTGGATTGATTAGTTAATAGTTGTGGATTCCTAGGTCCTAATTTTATTCTGTGAGATATAGTACATTATCATCACTTGTAATTTGGTTATTTTCAATTTGGCCAGTTGTGACCTGTTTAAACTTGCTTTGGTGTCTTCATCAGTATTTGTTTCCTCACTTTGTGGCACAGACAGGTAATTCCAGGTCCATTTATTCTTTTCTTGCTCAGATTTGAAGTCAGCAGTTGCTCTATGCCTAAGCCTTCCAGTAAAGAATGGTACCCAAAATCTATATATTTGGCCACTATGTGTGCTCATTGCTACTGGATGTCATTGCTTCCAGAGCCTCTTAGAGAACACAGGATATATATATATATATATATATATCTGCAGATTCTACCCACTGCTGATCAAAAATGTTGGGGAGAAAATTCCGTAAAGTTCCAAAAAGCAAAACTCAAATTCACATATTCAAAACATGATAAAAAGGGACCGGGAGAAACTAAAGAAGAAAATAAATGTAACCATATTTAGATGTTGATCAAATAATTTCCTGCGTGGTTAAGAATGGATGGATGGCATGAAATATTTATTATAGGATATGCTTGTATGTGGATCATTAGGAAAGTTCTGACATCCACAAAAATCAAGAAATGCAAAATTCTCCTGAATGGAAACAAACGAAGTCCTCCTAGTAACAGGGATAAACCAAGCAAGCTGAAACTTACACAGGTGAATCAGAAAGGATACAATGTTACAGTGTTTCTTAGAAGTGAAATAATGGACCTTAACACAGTCTGTCTCAAAACTTTCATAGTATCACATTATAGTATTTATAGTATAGGATTCAACTATTAGGTTAGTGCAATAAATGTGTGCGTTATTTGAATAAAAATAACATTTGCCATGTGCCAAGTACTATGTTAAATTAGTGACAGTGAAGGGATGTGTAGGTCTTGAATTTGGTATTTTAATAATCTTAAAATGATTGAGAATATGTAAGGGGCTCCATTATATGAAGATTTTGGTATCCATAGTGGAAGTGGAGGGTAGGGTGTCTTAGAACCAATCTCTCAGGGGTACCTGGGGACTAATGTATGTATGTATCTTCTTGTTCACTCTGATATCTCCAATTCCAGTTCAATGCTGCTGTGTCCTTTCCACCCTTACTCATTTCCATCTTTGCAATTCTCTTCTTTAGTGGTAGAAAACAGCCACTCACTACACA
This sequence comes from Otolemur garnettii, assembly GCF_000181295.1. Classification (NCBI taxonomy): domain Eukaryota; kingdom Metazoa; phylum Chordata; class Mammalia; order Primates; family Galagidae; genus Otolemur; species Otolemur garnettii. The sequence continues at coordinate 9,596,509 of NW_003852447.1, forward strand.
AAATATATTTATTTATTTATTTGTTCTTTCCTAGGATATATAAAAAGTAGTTTTGAAATTGCTGGTCCATACTACTGGTTAAAAAGAAAAAAAAAGCAAAAGAAAAGCCTATGAATTATTTAGAACTAAATATTTGTTGAGAGCTCTTTTCGACTTTAACCTGAGAGCACATCATGAAGATCTGTCTTCGCAGTTCTTTGAGTAGTTTTATTTATTTTGTTTCCTTCTTATGTAGTTATGTCATTTATTTAAAACACATTTCTGCTCATGTGTTTGTTTATAATCACATTTTGAGGATTTTTCTCATTAAGCAAGTATTTAGATTGGTATATAAATATAGAATAATGTCACAAGTAAAAAAGAACTGGTGATTGTAATATAATTTAACACTCATCTCTCAGTTTCACTTTTATTCAGTCAACAAGCTTTTCCTTTATTCTATAGCTAAGAACAAGAGAAACTGTCATCATAGTAACCGCAAAGAAAGTTGAGAAATTTTAAAAGGCTGAATGGTTTTCCATAGAATATCTCAAGGCATTCTGGACTTCCAGTTCAATCTGAAAAATCAAATGTTTGAGTGTTGTAATTTCTAAAATTCTAGAAAGTATCTACCATTGGTGAAGAGGGCCACTCATAAAACTGGATGAACTTGTTCTGAATCTTTTCTTTTTTTATGGCCTTAGGTTATGGTATTTAGCCTATTGTGTTTCAGTTTTGTCATCTATGAAAAAGGATAATAATAATGCATACCTCAAAATTCTTCTTATAGCTCGGCGCCTGTGGCTCAAGTGGCTAAGGCGCCAGCCACATACACCTGAGGTGGCGAGTTCGAATCCAGCCCCCAGCCCGGGCCCGCCAAAGAACAATGACGGCTGCAACCAAAAATAGCCGGGTATTGTGGTGGGCGCCTGTAGTCCCAGCTACTTGGGAGGCAGAGGCAGGAGACTCGCTTGAGCCCAGGACTTGGAGGTTGCTGTGAGCTGTGATGTCACAGCACTCTACCCAGGGTGACAGCTTGAGGCTCTGTCTCAAAAAAAAAAAAATCCTTCTTACTAACATTAATAAACATAGTGCTTTAACTGTGATCATAATCAACTGGCACCTATGAGGATTACTCTTGCTTTCACAGGCATTCATTATAAATATGGTTAGCATAAAAGTATAGAAACATAAATATAGCAAAGGAATCATGGAAAAGATAATTATAAATGTAATACCTCTCATGTTTCCAGAGAAAATGAGAAGATTTCACTAGGAGGCTACATGTGCCTGTATTTTATCAGATTTCCACATGGCAAAGCCATCTGCAGAATTTGAAAGGAAGCTAGCAGTATGAATTTCAGAAGAGGGACAAAATGGTCAATGTTAGGCCTTGTGTGCTGGGACATCCAGTTTGTCAGCTAAACAAACACCTGGGCTAGGGACGGTCACCATACACATGAGTTTATGTATTTACTTCATGGTCAACATTTGACTGAAATGTTATATGCATTTTATGTTTTCATAATTATTTTTCTTGCCCATTGAGCCGTTCATTGCTTGTTGACACAACCTGCCTCACAATGAATTTTCTGTTTCTAGGAAACAAACGAAAGTCTAACTTAAACAATAATGCAAATTTATTATCTTCAGAGTAAAGGTGGGGCTGAAATTTTGACGTAGCTTTTCAGTTTTCACATTTTTATTTCGTATTTACATGCATGTATGTAGTTTTTAACTTTGAGACACGGCCGACTCTGTTGCTAGGTGGGAGGGCAGTAGAGTAGATGTGAGTTGCTGCAGCCTCAAACTCCTGTGCTCAAGTGGTTCTCTTGCCTCAGCTTCTTGAAGAGCTATCTAGGACTAGAAGTGCGCCCCATGACACCTGACTAATTAAAAAAAAAAAACAAAAAACTGTAGCTACAGGGCCTCAATATATTGCCCAGGCTTGTCTCAAACTTCTCTCATGAAGCAATCCTCCTCCTCCCTCTCCTGGAGTGCTAGGATTACAAGTGAGGGCCAGTGGTCCAGCCCATCAGCCTTCATCTTTTAGTTATTTTCTATTGTGCTTCTTGGGAGCCTTATTCATATTCTGAGAACTAGTGGAGAATTTGAGGGTATTTTATATGCCAATTTATTGACCTCAGTCAGGCCCCCC
>NW_003852447.1:9598666-9605108 GCF_000181295.1 Otolemur garnettii
AAAAAAAAAGTTTTTGAACTACTATTCCACCCCTTTGAACTATGTAAGCTCCAACCTGGGTTGTGTCCTCTCAAAGATCCCATCAGTTTCAGTTTCTGCCAGTGTTTACTCTCTCCAGTGACATCAAGTTTCTGTGTTTTAAAATAATTTGTCCAGACTTTACAATTATTATCAGAAGGATAATAAGGCTGATATAATTCTGTTCTCCTATTACCACACTCTGGAATAATTTTTAAATTTTGAAGATGTATGGTTGTCTTCTGAATTCTATGTTTGCTAATGAGCGATACGCTTCAGTCTAATTACCATTTTTATAGGTAAGTTCTGATGACTTTCTAATTGTTCTCATTTTTGCTGGCTTTCTTCAATTTTCCCATAATGTGTCTAGATTTGAGTGATATTCTTGACTCAGTATACTATTTTTATCTCAGGACTCATTTCTTTCTTACTTCTGTAATGTTATTCCTTTGAATATAATTACTCCCAGCCATTTCTGTTATATACTTTTGGAATTGAATTTCTGTTGGAGCCTAATAACAGGCTGAGCTTATACTTGCCCTGCACCCTTGGCCCATTCTCAAAGGTCACCAGCTAGAATGATCCTTTAACATAAGTCCTGTTCCAGCTCTCATGACTTTGCTTTTCAAGACTCACAAATGCTTTCACAAATTATTGAATTTCTTAACAATTCTTGTAATTCTTACATGATGTAATATCTTACTCCATCTTTTACTCCTGTTTCTCACACTCTCTTGACTCTATCTCCTTTTGTTGATAAAACATTTGCTCTAATTCTCCCCTTGTCCTAGAGTACTACTCTAATAACTATCCATTTGGCTAAGTTCCTTAGTCTTTCTAATACTTTGTTTTCAGATTTACTGTTCTCAATTAAATCTTTATTGAGCACCCTATTTACAAAACTGGCCTCCCATTCTCACATGTGGCTAATATGTGAACTTTGCAAGAACAGGAATCTGCCTCCCTGCCCCAGTATCCCAATATTTGAGAGTGTGAGCACATAGCAGGCATTAAACACATTTTTTGAATGAATGGGTATATAATTAGATCTCATAAAACTATCTTCTCTGTCTCCTTATTACACTTGTATAGTTTTTTATAATTATTTTGCATTTTCAATGATTCCCAGAACTATCTAATGGACTAATTCTGTCTTACCCTAGATCTGGTCTACTGCTTAGATAGTTAAGATTTCTAAAATATTAACAGCTTTTTTTTTTTTTTTGGCAAAATTTTCTTTATTTCTCCAAGATTTACTTTTTTCTTTCTTGACTTCTGGTTTCTATTTCTTGTTCATATCAACTGCACTTGAATTAATTCAGTTTTAGTCTGTTTTGTTATATTTAGTTCTCAATGTGAGAATTAGTCCTTTGTTTTCCAATGTGTTTCTTCTCATAAGTGGTGTGCTTTTTAGGTGATTTGTAGTTTGTTTTTTTTTTGTCCCGGGCCAGGTTTGAATTCGCCACCTCTGGTATATGGGGCCAGTGCCCTACTCCTTTGAGCCACACACGCCACCATGTGCTTGCAGTTTTTGACTGTGAGCTTGTCTTCAGAGGGGTTGTTTCCTATGAAAGTACTGTGGGTTCTGTGTTCTAGAGGTGTTTTTGAGATCTCTCTCTGACTGTGTTTATTTACTACAGCCAGGATTCTGTGCATTTCTCCCACTTTTAAACTGGTTCAAAATTAATTTATCTACTTGTAATAATTGCAGCACACCTCCTAGCTTTAGGCAAGCATGAGTATTCAACGGGTGCCTTGAATAAGCCTATATTTTCTCATGCCTTTAAAATGCCTGCTCTTTCTTCCTGAGAGTACGCCAAGTTACAGCTCCACCACAGAGTATATGTTCAGTCTCTGCTCAATCTTCCTGATTTTCATTTTCTCAATCCTATTCTTCTCTGGCACTTCAATATTCTTGTTCCTTGATTTCATAATTGGCACAGCACTTTTAAATGAATTTCACTTTATTAAATATTTATATGTGTTTGAAGTTTGAGGAGACATTTTCCTCATCAAAAGTATGTAAAAAAAATCTTCATAGTGATTCTCCTTTCTGCTCAACCACACCTATGTCATAGCCGACACCATGCACCCTTTTCATAATACTGCAATTACACTAAACCTCTTCTCGGTTTTTAAAACACCATGAAGATCCTTGCTTTTATAACTTTACTTATATACTTTATTCTATCTGTGATTGATCTCTTTAATTTCCTTTCCCAAATTCTTTCTGGAAAACACATGAATATCATTAAAACAGTATCATACCACCAAAAAAGTCTTTTCTATAGAGGGATCTAGCCTCAAATCAGACTGTTCACCCCTCAAAAACAGAAGAAAAAAAAAAAGAAGAATGTTATTTTCCTCCATAATTCACTGCAGTGAATAAATAATGAATAAAAGAACAAACATGTAATCTTAAAATGTAAATTAGGTTTTGGAAATAAGATTAAGAATAGCTTCTCTTTCTTCCAGTTAACGTGCTTCCAAGAAAAAAAAAAAAGTTCTTTGGTCTATTCTAGCTGTTGCTATGTTGGCAATTCTCTTTTGTAGAGATTATCAATATTAGGGCTGGTGTGGTGGTTCACGCATGTAATCCTAGCACTCTGGGAAGCCGAGGCAGGTGGATTGCCTGAGCTCACAGGTTGGAGACCAGCCTGAGCCAGAGTGAGACCCCATCTCTAAAAATAGTCAGGCGTTGTGGTGGGCACCTGTCGTCCCAGCCACTTGGGAGGCTGAGACAAGAGAATCTCTTGAGCCCAGAGTTTGAGGTTGCTGTGAGCTGTGACTCCAGCCACAGCACTCTACAGAGGGCAACCAAGTGAGACTCTGTCTCCAAGAAAAAAAAAAAGAAAGAAAGAAAGAAATTATAAGAATTAATTAATTCTCAAATGTGTAGCAACTTAACTAGTAAAGGATCATATTTCTATGTCTTTACAGTGCTAGAGAATAGAGACAGGTACTGAGTATCCTATGTCAGTGCTTTTCACTTACCACACAAACACATGTAAATAATATAATTCTCATTTTATCATGTTTCTTAAAATCCTATGTTAGAAAAAGTAAATGGATACTTTAATGACTCTTAAAATGCTTAAATTTGGGTGCAATTTAAATGTGTAGAATTAGAACAAATTGGCACTGAATACAGAGATATTTTCAGCGATTACCAATCTTGATGGCGTATGACAGGAAAACCAAACTATTTTACATTCAAGGATGTTTGTGACTTTCTGCAATGACACATTTGTTTCATGAGAAGTTTTAACATAAGCGAATCTCTTGCTTTGGAAGAAAAATAAAATATTTTACCTCGGTACAAAAATTAGGCTTTAAGAATTGTTCTTAGGCTACCCTTGTAAATAATGTATTTTTCATCTTCTATAGTAAACCCAGGGTGTGTTTAAAGAGAAGACTTTTGATTGGTTTGGACACATATCCGTGCATAATGTCATACACATAATAAAGATTGACATGTGGACTAATGATGAAATAGGGTTGTATCTACAGTGCAACCAGGCATTTATGTAAAGTAACGTCAACTTAAATATCAGTATGTGGATATTTTAATTTGTCAGTTTATACAAAATGGCTAACTTCATTTTCTTACCAATTAAATGTCATCTTAGCTAAATCATTATACATCTAGTTATATGTATGTATCATATATAGTCAAATTGTTATATTTATGTGTATATATGCACCTATAATAAAATAATTTAATCAAATCTATGTGATAAAATACATAAAATATATATAAATTAATATATGGGTATATATTATAGATATGTACAGACACATATATAAATGATTGTGATGAATAAACTTTGGGAAGGAGGAGAAACAAATGTAGTCTTCTCCTACTCAGTTCAGATAGATCTTGGGTATATCTCCACTGTAAGAAAGTGAGATGTTCAACTCTGTTTGAGTCCAGCTTGTAGCATTGTTCTAGGACTTTCTCATTCCAGCACAGGGTCAGAGTATAGAAATAAGTGTCTGAGAGGACAAGGGCAGGATGAGAAAGTCAAAAATTCTGTAGAAGCATGGACTACAGAGACCATTAGAGATATGAGCAAACATTGACACAGCCCTTACCAAAGGCCACTATTTTTTCTGGTCCCCAAAAGTCCAAGAAGAATTGAATTTAGCAAGGAGAGGGGAGGAAGAAGGGAGGTAGGGGTTTACAGTGTATGGCACACTTCTTGGGGGCAGGACAAAATTATAAGAGAAACTTTACCTAACAAATGCAAACAGTGTAACCTAAATAAACCTGAAACAATAAAAGAAGAAAAAGAAATAATAAATAAAATAAAAATAGAGAATTGAATAGATAAGTCAATCATAGAGTCTTGGAAACTCTGGTGTAAGTGAAATAACACGGTGAAATTAATTTTACCATTGGCTAATTGATATAACTAAGAGTTAAGTTCCTACAACATATTTTTGGCCATAGAAACATCACTACACATTTAAATAAAGACTCACATCCCTTCAAATGTTAAATATTGAAATAAATCTCAGCTACATGTACATTTAAGAAAGATTAGTGAAAACAAATAAGATAATTATTTACCCAGTTTTTGGTGAATCAGTAAGTGATAGCAGCTGTCATGGTGAAGGGTTACATCACAGAATGAATGTTTGCAAAGGGAACATGGTAAGGAACACCTTTGCCCACTACATAGTTCCAAAAAAAAAAAAAAATAGCAAATATAGTGAACTCAGCTAGTGATTTTGTACTGCATCTATTATGATTATATCCACAATTTTTTTTGTATCGATTAATTCATTTGTTTTCCTTTCCAACCTGTTCATGCCAGTTTAGGGTCACAGGTGGCTGGAGCCCATTTCCAAGCAGCTAAGGCAAGGTGGGAACCAACCCTAGACAGGAGGTCTTTCCATAGGAGGGCAAGCTCCACACATTTAGGCACACCTGTTCACCTAATGTGCAGATCTTTTGGATCTGGGAGAAAATCAAAGTGCCAAACAAAACCTACCCAGACATGAGGTGAATGAACAAACTCCACACAGACGGTGGCCCCAGGCAGGCATTGGTAATTTTTCCTGATCAATGTAAAGTTGATAAGAAATGTCACTGAAATGTCATTGAATCAAATAATGTTATTTGAGGACCTGCTGTTTTAAGTTCTCCCTATAAATCCAAGTTAATGGAAGTCAAAAAGCTGTGAAAAAATAATATGTTGTATTTCTACAATAATTTTAAAATTTTAAAATTACTTATTAGGGCATAAAAGAGAATATAAATAACCTATCAGAATAAGGAACTTCAAATAAGTTCCTTAGGAGCATAAAGATTTCCTAAAAGTATTTATTTTTTAAATAGTAAAACAATATTAATAAGAATGATTAAACATGTAACAAGATGGCAGGAGTAAAAATAATATTGCCTTGGTATTTTAATGGGAATTGCATTGAATCTTTAGATCACTTTGGGTTGTATAAACGTTTAAAAATTGTGGATTCTGTCAATCCATGAGCATGGTACATTTTCCCACTTGTTTACTTCCTCTGCAATTTCTTCCCTCCATACTGTAGTTCTCCCTATAGAGGTCTTTTACCACCTCCATTAAATATATCTCTAGGCATTGTATTTTCTCTGTTGCTATTGTGAAAGGTATTGAGTCTTTGATTTGATTCTCAGCTTGACTATGGTTAAATGGAATGCTGTGGAGGTGTGTACATTGTTTTTCATTGTTTTTGTTACCTGAGACTCTACTGAATTTACTTAACAGTTCCAGGAGTTTCTTGCTAGAATCTTGGGAAAATAATACCATCAGCAAAGAGTGATAGTTTGACCTATTCTGTCCCCATTTGGATATGCTTGATTTTATTTTCTTGTCTGATTGCTTTGTCTAAGACTTCCAGTGCTCTGTTGAATTAGAGAAGTGTTGACAGGGGGACAACTTGTCTAGTTCTAGATCTAAGTGGAAGTGCTGTTGGTGTTTCCCCATTCAGTCTGAAGTTGTCTATGGGTTTGTCATATATGGCTTTTATAATACTTAGGTATATTCCATCTATGCCTATTTTGTTAAGCATTCATATCATAAAAGAGTGCTGAATTTTGTCAAATGTTTTCTCTGCATTTATTGACATGATTATATTGCTTTTGGTTCTGCTTCTGTTTGTGTGGTGAATCACATGTATTGATTTGCATAGGATGAAACATACTTGCATTCCTGAGATGAAGCCTACTTTTTCATGGTGGGTTATCATTTGGATGCGAGGCTGAATTTGATTTGCTAGAATTTATTGAAAATGTTTTTATCTATATTCATAAGGAAGGTTGGTCTATAGTTTCCTTTTTTGTTGTATCCCTTTCTAGCTTTACAGTGATACTGACTTCATAGAATGAGTTGGGGGAGATTCCTCCTCCTTGATAGTATGAAATAATTTTTTTTTTTTT
>NW_003852447.1:9606665-9656546 GCF_000181295.1 Otolemur garnettii
CTGACTCCATATAAAATGCAGTATTATTTTTTCAAGATCTTTAAAATATGACAGCGGAGCTTTAGTGGGGATTGCATTGAAATAATTTTTTTTTTATTACAGTTTTTGGCCAGGGCTGGGTTTGAACCCGTCCCCTCCAGCATGTGGGGCCAGTACCCTACTCTTTTGAGCCACAGGCGCCACCCTGAAATAATTTCTGCTATGTGGATATCAGTTCCTCTTTGTAGGTCTGTTGAAATTTAGCTGTAAAACCATCTAGTTGCAGACTTTTCTTCACTGCTTTTTATTGCTGCTTCAATTTTGTCACATGATATTGGTCTGTTTAGGGATTCTATTTCCTCTTAATTGAGCTTGAGAAGTTGTGTATTTGTAAGTATTTGTCCATTTCTTCAACATTTCCAGTTTTTGTGCATAGGGGTTTTTATAGTATTCTGAAATTTTGTTATATATTTCTGTGATATCAGTTGTCATATACCCTTTCATTTCTGATTGAGCTTAGTAGAGTCCTTTCTTTTCTGTTTTTTATTAATCTAGCAAATCTGTTCATTTTGTTCGTATTTTCAAAGCACCAACCTTTTTCATTAATTTTCTGTACAATTCTTTTGTTGTCACTTTCACTTAGTTCTTTTTTAACCTTAGATATTTCTTTTCTTCTCTGGGTTTGGATTGGTTTACTCTCCCTTTTCTAATTCCTTGAAATGATTAATTATATTGTTGATTTTTCTCTTTCTGCCTTTTTTCTTTTTTTTTATTTTTGAGGCATTTAAGGCTATGATTTCCTATGAGGACTGCTTTTGCTGAGTCCCACAGAGTTTGATAGCTTGTAGCCCTTTGCCATCTAGTTCAAAGCTTGTGATTTCCATTTTAATATCCTCCTTGGTCACACTTACAATTTTAACTTGAACTGTACAAATGGAATTTATGTAACCAAAGCTTTTGTATCCTTGTGACATTCTGAGAAATAACATCACCTATACCACATGTGAATGGTTTAGATTTTCTTATTAAAAAACAGTATGTTTAGGGTGGTGCCTGTGGATCAAAGGAGTAGGGTACTAGACCTATATGCCGGAGGTGGCAAGTTCAAACCCAACCCTGGCCAAAAACTGCAAAAAACCCAACAGTATGTTTATACTGAATTTGAAGACAAAATGCAGTTCTGTACTACCACAAGGAAAATACTCAAAACAAGATGGTGAAAAATATTGAAAATAAAAGGATACACACAACCCTTAGCCACTTAGATTAGTCTTTGTATTGTATTTGATAAATAATACCATATTGAAGAAATTATTCAATAAGTCATGGTACATAGACACCATGAAAATTGTATCCATGCAATGGAATAATATAATACGATATCATTAAATTTTCTAAGCATTTTTAGCAAGTATAGTATTTATATATAATTCCATCTTATTTATTTTAAAAGTTGAAAAAATCTTGTGTGTATTTTTACATTCTTGTGGATACTAGATAAAAGACACAAACTAGTGATGTTAATGTCAGTTATCTGGAGATGAAATTAGTAAATCATTGAAAATGGAAAGAAATTAACAATTAAAAAATAAAAACCCTGTTCTAAAAAATTAGGAAATGACCAGGTAACCTATTAGAGGTGAATATAATCACAATGAATAAAAAGGTAATTTTAACAGACAAAAAATTTACACAAAAGTTGATAAAAATTTTATAGTAAAACTATAAGAATAGAAATAATGTGATTGCACTTAAAAGCAAAGTGGAAATAATACCTGTCTTTGATTGAAGTATTTAATTCATCAATATTTAATGTAGTTGTCACCATGGATGGGTTTAGTTTTAATTAGTTAATATTTGTTTTCTGTTTGGCTTCTTTGTGGTTATTGTCATTTTTCTCCTCAATTGTCTTGCTATTTTCAAATAACCGATTTCTTGCTTTGTTGATTATTCGCCTTTGTTTTCTATTGCATTTATTTCTGCTGTCATATTTATTACTCTCTTCCTTCACTTTGTTCACTTTGTTATTTTGTGTCTCCTTAAAATTCAACTGTAGGTCTTTTAAAATACCTTTTTTTCTAATATAAGTACTTTAAGGCCTATGGCCATTAGCACAATTATGAGAGTTGCTTCAGTGTACTTGTCTAAGTCATTGAAAGTCTTGACCCCTATTGTTTTTTTGTGTTGCAAATTAATTATATTATTCCCTTCTCTGTATTTCAAGTACTTTTGAATTGTATTATTGGTATTTTGAATATTTATTTGTGGAAACTCTGGCTTCTAATTCCCCTAGAGTGTAGATGTTTTAGTGTTGGTAGGAAATCAACTTTCCTGGATGCGTGTTGTAATTTCTGTCTTTCCTGGTGTGGGCAGCAGTTTAAATCGCAGCTATGCCATTTTTATCTTAGGTGAAGCTCATCTGAAGCTGAAGGATTTCAACCTAAATGATTCTAGGTAAACTGTAGAGTTAGAAAGAGTTTATAGACAGTCCTTGGACCTCTTCCCGGGGCCTTTGTTTTGCAGGTCATTCCCTATTCCCCTTCCAGCTTTCCCATTGCCCTAGTCTGTCTCCTTTGCAAATATGGGAGGTTATTAACTGAGGGCTGGTACTCTGGGTCATGCTGCAACCGCTGTGTGCTTTTGAGATAAAGCCATAAACTATGGGAGCCCAATATAGATCAATCCTTTTGTCAAGCTGGAAAAGTCTTTCTGCTTATTCTCATTTTGCTTGACTTCATTTACTTTTATTTTGTATTTTTTTCCAGAGATATTTAGGGTTGGTCTGCTACGTAGTTTACTAGAAACCGAACTCTTGGAGAAATTCCTTAAAACTATCTTTTATAGAGAACAAGATAGCATTTTCCACATAAACTTGATAGGAGATGTCAATTAAAAAATAAAGAAATCAATGTCATCAGTCAACACTTAAAATTACTGAATTTTCATATCTATTCTTGGCTAACCTGTATATTGATTTTTTTCAAGTGGCAATAAGAAATTAAGGCTGTACAATCTGGAAAGTTGATGGGCTTGCTAATTTATTTACTATTGGAAGCAATGTAATTATGGTTTGTGTAGTGTAGAGCTACTTACGTTACTTTGGAGCGATGTTGAAATTCTTATCTTTGTCACAATAGATTAATAAGTTTTAAGACTAAATATCACAACTATATTGCAATTTAGATATTTCATTCCCACGCATGTAGCTGATTTGAATAGATTCAATAAAATATCTAGTAAGGTAACATTTAAAATGATATAGGAAAAGGAGGTTTAAGTATTTCAGCATCTTATATAATATTTAGACTCTTGTGATACTATTTGATGATATATTTAAAGACATGAAGAAGTTTATATAATTTTTCATTGGAAAATGAAAATGCATGTGTCAGTAAAATATTGAGAACAGTTTTATCTTAGTAGACATATTTTTGACCAGTATTAAATTTTACATTGTATGCCAAAGACTAAGACTGATTTTAAATTTCACTTCACTAATATTATAATTTGCAATTGTATGGCAAATTATTCTTTTTTAAAAAATATAATTCCTAGGGGTGATATATAATAATTCAATCATTATTATTTATTTATTTATTTATTTTTTGACACAGAGCCTCAAGCTGTCCCCCTGGGTAGAGTGCTGTGGCATCACAGTTTACAGCAACCTCCAACTCCTAGGCTCATGCGATTCTCCTGCTTCTACCTCCCAAGTAGTTGGGACTACAGGCACCCACCACAACACCTGGCTATTTTTTGGATGCAGCGGTCATTGTTGTTTGGTGAGCCCTGGGCTGGATTCGAGCCTGCCAGCTTAGGTGTATGTGACTGGTGCCTTAGCCGCTTGAGCCACAGGTGCAGAGCCAGCAAATTATTCTTTACTTTTTAGTAATTTCTTCATAATTTAAGAACATGAGAAAAGAAAAAAATGAAGAAACTCTAAGTTGTACTTAAACGTAAAGGATTAAGTTATGCTGGTAAACTCAAGCTATTTTAATGAAAACATTTTCAATAAACATTGCATTTGTTTTTCAATCTAATTCTGTTCTAGTAAAGCACAATATAACATCGAGGCAGAATCAGATGGCATAAAACTGTAATGAAGGAAAATAATTGGTCCCTTATTTTGTATTCAACATGGAATATTTTAAAAAATTATTTCTTACAAATTAAAGATTGTTCATAATATCGTTCACATGCTAATAGCTTATCTTCCCATTAGGTGAGGTCACAATGACAATGGTAAAGTTGGGAGAAAGGATGTTGCTTTCAGTAAGAACTCTGCAAAGGGTAGACAGATGCAAAGGACGGATAGGTGGACGGAGTGAAGTGGGTGCTTTATTAGCTGCTCAGATACTGGTTGGACGTCAACTGGAAACAGTGAAACATGGTACAGAGCCTTGAGGACCAATCTCCCTAAGGGCTAAACAGTCCACACAGAAAATGGTAGTATTTTTTTAAAGATAGGATTTGGGTAGATTTTACAGTTTATAATGGTTTTCTGTAAATGATGGTTTCAGTTGCGTTCCAAATGTGTCTACTGCATGAAAGTTGTCTTTTGCTTTTCAAGTCGCATAAACAACTCCCTACCGTTTCCCTGTGTTAACGCAACTAATTTTTCAGCTCACTAAAGAGCATAAATTGAAAAACCTCAAAATTGGCCTTTTTGTTGTGGTTTTTGGCAGATTCAAAAATAGCAATGAAAATAAAATGGGACATTTGGTCACAAGGTAACACAGCACAGTGGAATAGAAAATATAAATTTCTGCTCAAACTGATATAGTAAGAAAGGCTTAATAGGCACATAGGTTTCACCTCCGCCATGAGCATTCTTGCTAATTGGAAATAGAATTTAAGTTGCCAGGAATAAGGTCAGGTTATGTGATCCAAACATAATGGTGGATAACACTTGGAAAAAAAAAAAAAAACAATCTGCTTTCTAACATGACAAGAATGATTTGCAGTTAATAATAGAAGGGGAAAGGCCAGGCTTTTCAGTTACCCTTGACTTCACCTAGGACGAAAAAAGAAATCACTTCTGCTGCTGTGAGCTACTTACTTTCTTCCTGGTCATTATTGCTTAGTTATATTTTAGTGATGAAATCTATCATTACTGACTTTATTGACATTAAAGTTGATTTACTTGTGTGCCTGGTGAATAAAGCAGCACTGTGCTGTGTTCCTATTGCTGAGTGCTTGAGAAAGCAAGTGTAGCTCCAGCTTAATTGTGTTTTCCTGGCTCACTTACCCTCTAATCTCAGCTCTAAAAAAGAAAAAATAAATAAATAAGTATTACTCCTCTATCAAATCAAGTGACAATGGAACTGATAACCCTAAAATGGGTGTCTGTTGGTGGTGGTTGTTTGATGCTGTAGATTAAGGAATTTAAACTCATTTGGAATTTTAAAATACTACCAGCAGAAAGCCATAATTATTTTTAAACAGATTTCTGAAGTTTAACACGTTGCCATTTCATCTTCTAGAACCAGAATTTTGTAAAACGTAAACAATCTACCAAATCAATTCCTTTTATATTAACAATGAACTGATTAAATTTTAATTAGAATATGAAAAACTGAACTTCTTTGTAATAATGAACAAGAAATACTTAACTATATTTATTTAAATGATAGAATTTTATGAGCAACACCAATGTTATTTTGCATATCGATTATTATCCTTTGCATATCGATTATAATAATTCTTTGATGTAATTCTATTGCATATTTTTATACTGAGATATAATATAAAATTTCATCACATTTATGATCTATTAGACATTTTCTCATATACCTGTATACTTAGTAATTTGTGGAAAGAAAGGGGACAAGGAAGGAGAGAGAATGAAAGAAGAAACTGACTTATTAATTAACATGGGAATCTCTTTCCCTTAAATATTTGTCTGGTCTTCCAAACAGACATGCATCTGTTATATAAATTTCTACCATTCTTTCAATTTTTGATAAAATAAATCCATGCAACCCGAGACTTAGTCATTCACAATATTGCAATTGTCATAACATAGAGTTTGTACCGTGAGGTCAGACAGAACTGGATTGAAATCTTGACTCTGATTTAGTAGATATGTGGCCAATGGCAAGTTATGACTATTTCTTATAAATAAATGGAGAAATAATCTTACGTATTTTAAGATCTGTTTTGAAGGTTAAGATATTACATGCCAATTGCAGAGCACAATGGCACATAATACTTGTTTAATGCTGGCTGTCATCATCATCATCACCATTGTGTCATGTCATCTAGCTGAGCTATAACAAAGCACATGAGTCATATTTATCAGAAATACGAGGTTCTGCATCTGTGCAGGCAAGGGAAATAGCTTTTAATAGGCATATCAATGAGATTTATGAACACTTTTTCTATTTAAAATAATCCCCATTCATTTTCAAAGAAATGGTATTATAATTTTTTTATTCTTGCTGGTTTAGACTCTAGAAAAATTTCCAAGTGATGTATGTTTGAGTAAGAAAAATGGAGGACATGGTAGTCTAACAAACTTTCTTTGCTGATGCAAAAAATACATTTGGCAAGCACATTAGATCATGGCAGATGGAACATTAGAAAATACAATCTGAAGAGAATGCTTCATAGGAAATGGTCTTTGTAATTGGTAATGCTTTCATTTAGAACTAGTGTAATTATTTTTCAGTGTCTAGAAGGCATGAACTTTTAAGAAGCCACATACAGTTTTTTTAAAAGCACAAATTTGAATAAGGAGTATGGATTTGTCTGGATTTGTAAAGGCTGGATTTATTTTCTTTTGAAACATTCTAATGCTTTTGGAGTACAGAAGCAAAGAATTAGTCTTAATTACTTGACAAGTGCAGCTCCATGATAAAAACTAAGTTTAATATGCGACTAAACCCAGAAAGTATGATAATGTTATATTTAAAGGTAGTTTTAAGGCTGGAACAGGTCATTATATCTAACCTCTTATGGAATGTAGGTGGGTTTGTAGATTGTAAACTCACCTGAACCAATACTAGCTCAGGAGGAAACCCTAAAATCTGTGACTTTTAGTTGGTTTTTAGGGCTTCTCACTACTGTTCACCAGACTGAACTGCTTCAAATCTCATTATACTTAAATTAATACCAAGGTTGCACCAAAGGCTAACTTGGTACAGCTTTAACCTATAAGGAACTACTTACTATTTCCTTGGGCATAATTTCACATTTAGAAATAGAAAAGCTATGCGTGTCAGTGAATCAGTCAACTAAAATGAAACATATTTAACAAATGAACAATCAGCATTAACTTTTTCTTTCACATATTTACTAAGTCATTTTAAGTATGTTTGAGTGCCTAAGGATTGAAAAGCATTCTGTTTGGCCTTATGAATACTTTGTTTATTTTGCTCATTTTGTGTTGCCAAACAGACACATATAATAACATAATATACATGGACTAAACAACACTAGGTATTCATCGAGTGTCAAGTATTTGTCAAGGAAACTCATATGAGGTCTGTGGGGTGGGGAAAATGTGTAACAGATGTAGATCCTGCTGTCAAAGTACTTAGAGACAATTTAACAGTGAGATAAGACACAAATTTCTACAACACAAAGAAGTTAATAAGTGTTTTTGGAAAAGTACTTACAATAGGGAAGATGCCTGTGGTCCACCTACTTAGGAGACTGATTGCTGAAGCCCAAGAGTTTGAGGTTGCAATGAGCTGTGATGATGCCACTGCACTTTAGTACAGGTGATACAGAGAGGTCTTGTCTCTAAATGAATCAATGAATGAATGTAAGATATTAATGCTATGGATGCTCTTGGCATCTGTTTACATCAGAAATCATTTAATTGGAGTATAGAGTGCATAACAATGTTTATGACTGATCAGCAAGGATTTTATCAAAACTTCAGTATCCTAAATATCACAGAACTATGGTAAGATTCTATAACAAGCCTGTATTTTATTTTGTGTACTGATAGTCAAAAGGATTTTGTAAACAGTACTAACATGATAGAAGATATACTTTAGAAAAATTAATCTGATTACTGTGTCTTGGATGAAATTGGGGGAGGTAAAAATTAGGGGCAAGAAGATCAGGGGAGTAATTATTGTTAAGACAAGGTCAAAGTTTGGGTGACAATAGTTCCATGTTTCCTTGATACCCATTTTAACATCCCTAAAGCAGCAATACATCTATTTTTTTTTCTTAGCATAGAAGATAATGATTCTTATATAAGTATCTGTAATTATAGTTTACAAGTCTGTAACTCAAGTTTGACTTTGAAGGGAAAATCATGTCTTTTTCATTTTCATTTCTCTTTGGAACGTTGCATGAGGGTTTTCCCAGAGTACGTCCTTATTAAACTGTGTATTTAGTAATTGTTGACTCTATAGTTTAGTGTATGCATCCAACTCTCCTGGGCAATAGAAGGAGGGACAAACAGAGGAGGTAAGATACAACTTCTGATCCCGTGCCCATCCCAGTCTCTTCACCAAGAGAAAAGCATTCAGATCTTTTGGGATCCTACTGGCAGTGATGTTGATGGATAGAGATAGATACACAGTATTGATATGAAGCTGAACTACAAGATTTGGAAAAGTAAGAAGGAAAAACAATAGAAACTAGTCATCCTGGGTAATATTATGTACACAGGCTTGATTTAAAATTTTTATATTTAATTCAAATTACGGTCTCATCTACTCTATACCTCATAAATTCCCTTTCCTCACCAGTGTTTTCAAATTGCCACCTCTACGTTCTCCCTAGGAAACTTGGATAACATGTTGCCTAAGTTGAATTGTTTCCTATTGATGAGGTAATAACGTTTTCTTACTTGGTATAGTCTTGGTTTGATTCCACTTCATTGTGTCAAGATTCAACTGTGTTTTAGTCTTGTCCAAGTATTCACATGTGGAAAGTACAAAGATTTATATTTTCCTCATTTTTCTCTTTCTACACATGGCCTTGTGACCTGTGTCAATTCCTGAAATTCAGATATCAAGATGACATATCTCCCTGCTCCAGTATAACAAATTCAATTTCTAAATAGTATACACTTAACATTCTTCTATTTATATGTGTGTATATGTGTGTGTGTGTGTGTATATATATATTTCTTTAAGAATATGTGAAATTTTTACGCATTTTATTTATTTTTCCTCATTTTTTAGTCATGTCTGATTATTAACAGAAGAGTGATGTTAACACAGTTATTTTAAAATTATTCAAAATAAATTATAGAAAATGTCTTCTAAAGAATGCCCTGGATGCCTTGGGAACAATATATTTTACTTACATAAATAATTTTGATCTTCTTTTATCTCATTGTTGTGAGAATACCGATCACATACCCTTTTAGGTATTCACTAAATTTCCACTTTCTTGCCTATTTGCTCAGGGGATAGATTTCATTATTTATCTTGGTTTTATATCACTCTAAAACAGTCCTTCTCAACCTGTGGCTTGCCATCCCTTTGGAGGTCAAACAACTCTTTCACAGGAGTCGCCTAAGACCATCCTGTATGTCAGATATTTACATTATGATTTATAACTGTAGCAAAATTACAATTATGAAGTAGCAACAAAAATAATTTTACAATTGGGGGTCACCACAATATGAGAAACTGCATTAAAGGGTCATGGCATTAGGAAGGTTGAGAACCACTGCTCTAAGATGTCAAAAGAAGGTTTGGGCCCGAATAATTAAAAAGTCATTATAATTGAAGGTAGGGAGAAGAACAATTTACAGATCGAACAGTTTGTAGTTCATCGCATTAAATACTGTTTACTAAAAAGACATAAGTAGATTTCTATTTAACACACAAAAATGATGTCCTGTATCTAAAAACCATGATGTTCAAGCTGGAACATATAATAGATAAATTTGAGAAATGAAAGTCTTTTGCTGAATCCAAAGTTTATGCTTAAACAATTTATAAGAACGAGCTCAAATCAGAAAACAAACAGAATTAGATTTAAATTACACTGGAAATTATAAAGATTGGCTATAGATGACCGAATTTACTATTTTTTAAAAGAAATAATAAATAGAAGATAAAATAATAATAAAAATATAATTTCCCGTGAAAATTTTTCTATTATAAAACTAAATTTTCAGGTCACAAAGACTCAAGATCCAAGTAACACTGATTGATGAACATAACATACTTGGGCATTTTATGGTATAATTCTAGTATATGGGTGGAGAGTGTGTGATTGCACATGTATGTGTGTATATGTGCACACTTGTCTGTATTTATTGCCCAGTAATAAAGGAAAACTAATCAGAAAGCATCAACTTCTTATCACAGATCAAGAAAATGGAAAATTGTGGGGCAATTATAGGCTACTACTCAGAGAGAAAAATACAAGTAGAGATATCTAGACATATAAAAAGAATATCCCAGCTACTTCAGCTAGGAAAATTATTGATAAAGAATTCTAACCCAACTCCCCATGAATTATCCCAGAGACTTTGAGGTACAGAAGAAGAAGATGAGAGGAAACACTGGTAAACGTTGTAGTTGTATCTAAATCTGTAAAACTATACTGACAATTCAAAATTCTTATAAAAAAAAGAAACATCATTCAGGGAAATTGTAATAATAATAAATAATTCTATGAACTGCCTGGACAGTCTATGGAACAGTAATATGCTTTGAATATCTCACTTAGAAAGTGCTGGGAGGAAAGTGGGACAATATTTTTTAAAGGTTTTTCTTATTTGGGTAAAAGTCAAAGAGCAAACAGATCAGAACATCTTAGTGGGTGGAATAGCTGATAACGTCTCTCTAGAGCAGAAGAGAAAGGTACATTTTATTATGAGCATCAGCTAAGGAAAGATAAACTTTATTCAAAAGTACAAACTACAATAATTCTTTTGGTGAACAAGGGCTTTCTGGATCATATGACTTCAAAAGATAAATTGAGGTAATAAAATAAAACTAAAAATACAGAGGGTGCCAAAAATGTGCACACATTTTAAGAAAAGAAAAAACTATATTACGATTGTCTTATCCAAGCCACATTTGACTTACACAATTGCAAGAGATACAAGATATCAATGTACAATATAAGAAATGTCACTGGTCTATACCAAGTTTTACAATTTTAATGCAGTTTTTTCCTTTTTAAAAATATGTATACATTTTTTGGAACCTTCTGTGTAAACATCTTAAGGGATGAAATAAAGAAATTATCTAGCCGGGCGTTGTGGCAGGCGCCTGTGGTCCCAGCTACTTGGGAGGCGGAGGCAGGAGACTCGCTTGAGCCCAGGAGTTGGAGGTTGCTGTGAGCTGTGATGCCACAGCACTCTGCCCAGGGGGACAGCTTGAGGCTCTGTCTCAAAAAAAAAAAAAAAAAAAAGAAATTATCTTAAACTAAATGAAAGCAGGCTAAAATATCCAATTGAAAGATAGAATCAGCTTGGAGCATGTGGCTCAAGTGGCTAAGGCGCCAGCCATGTACACCTAAGGTGGTGGGTTCGAATCCAGCTTGGGCCTGCCAAATAACAATGATGGCTGCAACCAAAAGATGGCCAGGCATTGTGGTGGGCGCCTGTGGTCCCAGCTACTTGGGAGGCTGAGGCAGGAGACTCACTTGAACCCAGGAGTTAGAGGTTGCTGTGAGCTGTGATGCCACAGCACTCTACCCAGCGGGACAGCTTGAGGCTCTGTCTCAAAAAAAAAGAAAGATAGAATCAATTGGGCCAATTTAAGAACAACTGAGCTCTAAGGAACCAACATAAACCAAAGTGGATAAAGAAATGTTGAAAATGGACACGTGAACAGAGAGGTGTCAGTCGAGTGCAAACAAAGCCTAAACAGTAGCAGCAGTGGTTTTAGTATTAGATGAGATGGCATTGGAGGATAAATGTCTAAAAAGAATATACGAATATCTTCCTCAACAGTATTCCTAGTATTCATTTGTTCATCAAATATTTACTGAGCTTTGCTTTGTGCTAAGCAGTGTTCTAGGGACTAGAGATACAGCTATGAAAAAGATCAGAGCAACAAATCTCTGTCTTCCTGGGTTTACAATGGAATGAGTATTATCTGAAAGTGGATTCATGATGAAATAAGGATTCATTTGGTTTGACAGCAAAAAAATGTGGAGAAAGATAGAGCTGGCCTTGTTTAGGTGATTCAGTGATCTCAGATCCCTGGTGGTCAACTCTGTCGTTCTTACGGCATCTTGCTCATAGTTGTAGCAATTCCAAACCTCACTCACTTCCGTACATTATTCAAAGGCAAGAATGAAAAGGCTGTGATAACTTGGGCCTTTCTCTTTTATCAGACATTTATTCTCTACTTATCTGCCAGAAGTGGGTGAAGAACCCACCCAAGAACCAGGACTATTGCTGAATTCTTTGATTTCAAAGGATATCTGGAAGATACCTGACAAAATCTGAGAATCTCTTAGGACAAAAGGGGGAGTCGTTAAAGGTATGTTGGAAATTATGTAAGCAGCAAAGAGTTTCTGATCTCTTACATAAAACACAAATTACACAGAAATTGTCCCTTATATAGACCTGTATGCACTCAACACCACAGCAGTCACACACACACAGTCTATAATGTAAAACAAAAATTACAAACACGAAGAGAATTTGATGAAAATGTAGTCATAATGTAAGAGTACACGGCATCTCTATAGTCGACTGAGTCACTCAATTAGCAGTCTTTGTTTTTAGCTATACATTAATTCTTGATTAAAAATATCTTTTATGTTAATATTTTTTATAGAACCATTTACAAAAATTGCAACAAAGATGACTTTGATCATTGTAGAGGTTTGATAGCTTCACTTTTTGAATATAATAAAATACAATTATAAATGCATAATAAAGGTAGATACAGAAATCTCAATGACGGAAGTTAAAAGCAACCTCTCAGATATACTTGGGTTAAAGCAAAAATCAAATGAGAAATCCGTATGTCCCTAGAAAACAATGAAACAAAGGAAAAGTCATACCAAAAATTTAAAAGACAAAGTAAAATCTATATTCATTGATAACCCTTAATTTCAAATGCCTTCATTATTGAAAAAAAGAACTCTCAACCTAAAGAAAACTAGTATTTATTTTAAATTTGAGTAGCAACAACCAAAAAACAAATAAGACAGATAATACATTTCGAATGAACAAAACAGAAACAACAAAAACCTATCTAAAAGAATCAATATTATAAAGTTAATAATAATTTATGAAATATATTTATACCAACTGGTCTTATAGATTAAAAGATTTTATTTAAATGAAAGTATTAACAAGATTTCCACAATTTTCCAACTTAGAAAAGTTAGAGGGAAATCTTAAATCCCCTTCCTTTTCTACACGTATCATAAAGAATTCACATCCTCCTTGCACTGCCTTTACTTTGGGACAAAGAACATCTTACCAGGATGACTTTGAGGACGGATTGTGATCCTAATGATAATGCAATTGCATAAAATATGTCTCCGTCATAGAAATAGCACTCCCTTCCCAATTTACTTTTTAGGAATATTCTTTAGTGCTGCAGAATAATCAGATCATTCTTGACTCCTTAACTACAACGAGAATCATCCAGGGAGGAAGTGAAATTATCGTTAAACACTCACTGACCAAAATCAATTAGTCCACCTACAATATTAATTAAATGGCTTACCTTGTGCACTCAGCAGCTCTTGTGACCTACAATGTCATGAGAATGAGATACAGTAAAAAATAAATAAATAAAAATTAATAATAGGGACTTTGGTGTCAAACTTACCTGAAGTCCAATGTTGGCTTAGGCCTCTGATGAGTTGTTTGGACCCGAACAACGTGTATCATTTGGGAGCCTCCTTTTTTTTTTTTAATTTTCTGTAAAAGGAAGATAATGACTATATAATAAAATAGTTGTGAAGATTTCAATAATTAATATCCGATGTCTCTAGCATATAGTCTTTTTTTTTTTTTTGAAAACGAGCCTCAAGCTATCCCCCTGGTAGAGTGCCATGGCATCATGCTCACAGCAACCTCCAACTCCTGGGCTCAAGCGAGTCTCCTGCCTCAGCCTCCCAAGTAGCTGGGACTTATAGGCGCCCGCCACAACGCCTGGCCATTTTTTGGTTGCAGCCATCATTGTTGTTTGGCGGGCCCGGGCTGGGGATTCGAACCCGCCACCTTAGGTGTATGTGGCTGGCGCCTTAGCCGCTTGAGCCACAGGCACCGAGCCTCTAGCATATAGTCTTATCGCTGCTTAATAAATAGCAATGTCCTTTTTCTCTTTCTGGAATATCAGGTGTCTGGAATGTCTGGTGTTGTCATCAATACAGACTTGGGTTTTCATAAAAAAAGATTTTACAGAGGAAAGGAATGATAATATCCACCCTTTTCTAAATAACTAGAAGCCTCTATTGGAAAACACCTTACACATTAGCAAAAGGTGTTATGTGCATCTATATGGGATAGGTCAGTGGATAACAAATCTGATTGTGTTTTCTTCATTGCACTCCTCAATTCTACATGGTCTTTCTGATTTCTTCTGCTTGTCTATTTTAATACCATTGCCTATTGAAGCAAGCAAGCTTTCAGCTTTTTCCATCTGTGAAGGTCCTTAACCAGATTCTGCCAAACCTCCGCTTACCCTAATGTGGTTGGTGTCACAATTACCTTAGCATCAAATGTGTTGTAATGCCTCTTACCAGCCTTACCAGAGAGAATGAACTTGACCTGCTCTATGAGACGCCTGCTAACTAAGAGCTTATGGAACAGGACCCTGCTTGACATTTTGGTCTCTGGCTTGGGTGAGTTTTTCTAGTGCCCTCTCAGAGCAACAATTCACTCACTCGTCTGAGTTGTGTGAGGAGTCCACATTCCTGAACTCCATAGAAAAGAAAGCTTGACGTGTTAACTCTACTGCACAGTTTGCTAGTCTTTCTAATCTCATCTTAAAGGGAAGGATTACTGTATAATTTAGATGGGTGCTTTAAACCATATTATGAAAAAAAGAATTGAAATGGTTTTCAATTATAAGTAAGTAGCAGTTTTACAGAAAGTCAGTCTCAGTTGAGTTCTGTAGGAGTTTACAATCCCTCCTGAAGATGTCAGGGAGGGAAGGGCAATTCTTAGCACAGTGATATTAATTGATGACTAGTGCAAGGGTCACATAGAAGCATTTTACAAAAATTTTTTCATTGTGTTTATATGCTGGCAATGGTTTCATAAAAGCAAGTGCCCACCACATAGCCCACTTTGTAATCTCGGGTCTGCGATACTCGGTAGACGTTATTCAGGAGCAGCATAGGACGCTGGGTGAAGTGTTGATGAAAATCCACAGTAATAAAAACCTCACAGATGTGAAGTCAATTATGGTATCAACCGAAGTTTGTTATGAAGAGATCCTTGTTATTAAAGTATCCACTCCTCAACAAGGCTGACCTTCTCAAATGCTAGTCTGCCACAAGGCATGAGATTTAAAAAAATCTAATAACAAGTTTCCCCACTGTGGTTTCAATTGCCTTTTCACATCTCCCACAGTGTTCTGTTCCCATCTGAGATAACGCAGGCGGTTTTGGTCCTCAGTGGGTCAAAGTGGCCTGTATTTACACTAGAATAATCAGAGACAGGACTTCCGCCTTGATCACATTATCTAGATAGAGTTGACTCAAATTTTTATTTTACTTAGCTGTGTAAGTTTTGAACTGCAGAAATCAAAGTTTGTTTATTCTTGGATTCCTCCTAATAAAATGCTTTATGTATCCTGGAGACTCGAAAAATTGTAGTGCAGTTCTATCTTTTGAGGACAGCTTGGGTCATTTGACATGTTATAGTTTTGCATAAAAATAAACATAGGTAAAGATTAAAATAAATGCTACTGTTTTCATCTTTTTGCAAAGCACCTTCTGGGCTTGGCACCTGTGGCTCAAGTGGCTAAGGCGCCAGCCACATACACCTAAGGTGGCAGGTTCGAATCCAGCCCAGGCCTGCCAAACAACAATGACGGCTGCAACCAAAAAATAGCCGGGCATTGTGGCAGGCACCTAGCTACTTGGGAAGCAGAGGCAGGAGACTCACTTAAGCCCAGGAGTTGGAGGTTGCTGTAAGCTGTGATGCCACAGCCCTCTACCCAGGGGGACAGCTTGAGGCTCTGTCTCAAAAAAAAAAAAAAAAAGAAAGAAAGAAAGAAAAGAAAAGCACCTTCTGATTAAAAACTGTGTCAAATGAAAAACTTGAAAGTAGCCTTTGAAAATAGGGTTGATAGGATGACACTTCACCTGAACCAGAACATCATGACCTGCGCCCGCCCATAGTCCCGGTCGTGTCTGCCTCCTTAGTGTGACCCCAACAAACCACTGCATATCTTCATTGTGGTCTTGTTATACTCTATAATAACTTTCGATTTGCTCTTGTGAGTTTAAACTGTGTTCTAACAATTTGGAGCAAGGAACTTATTTTGTTTTCTCGTATTTTCAAAGTAACATGCTTAGCACAGAGTAGTCAGTTCTGAAGTGGTTAGGACACAAAGTAATATCAAACAAGAAAACTATTTTTTTCATAATTGAATGAGTTAGGGTAGTTGTAAAATTCTGTATCTATTCCAGATATTTTCTGAATATAATTATTCCGTCATACCAAAAAAAGTGAAAAAATAGGATATTTTAAAATGTGCTAAATAGATATTGAAGAAACTAATCCTATGACAAATCCAAAGGATTTTAATCATAGTTTCTTAACTCTCAAAATTTGGAATACACCAGATCAGTTATTATGCATTATATCGAGGAGTGTGTGTCTGTGTGTGTATTCTATCCCCTAAGGGATTTATAGAAGCACGTAGTGGACTTCCCACCAGATTGTATACATGCAGCTGGTTTGAAGTCACAGGATACTGGGACCTCATTCTCCTTCTTTTATTAACTCCAAATGGCCTTTATTCAATTTTGTTAGGGAATGGATTCAAGAAAGCACTAAGCCTGATCAAGTTTCACTTATAATTATTTAATATTAAGGAACTTCAGATCTTTGTTGTCCCAGAATCACCAATGAGATCTTCCGTTCACCATTCTAGAAAATAGAAAACTCACATAAGGAGAAGCAAAGTAATTTTTTTCTGTCTTTTTTTTTTTAAGACACAAGGTTTTGCTGTTTGTCTAGGCTAGAATATTGGGGCCTTGTCAAAACTCAATGTAACATGGAGCTCCTGTGTTCTAGCAAACCTCGCCACTCAGCCTATGGAGCACTTGAGTAGTTGTAGAGCTGCAATTACAGGTAAACACCACTAGGACCAGCTAATTTTTTTTTTTTTTTTAATTTTTTGTAGAGACAAAGTCTCTCTATATTGACCAGGCTGGCCTTGAACTACTGGCCTCAATTAAGCCTCCCAACTTGGCCTCCCAAAGTGCTGAGATTACAGGAGGGAGCCATAATATCCAACCCAAAATGAATTTCTTTAATCAATAAGTTGATAATTAAAACGAGCAAGTGCCTAATGAGTGAGTTTATGCACTGGTATCCTATCTCTCAATTTGGTTTACTAATTGACACCTGGACTGTAACCCCATTTTTAGGTTTTTGGACATCACAAACACCAAAACAAAATCACTTTTCCTGGGCTGGGCACAGTGGTTCATGCCTATAATCCTAGCACTTGGGAGGCTGAGGCAGGTGGATTGCCTGAGCTCCCAGGTTTGAGATCAGCCTGAGCCAGAGAGAGACCCCATCTTTCAAAATAGCTGGGTGTTGTGGCAGGTGCCTGTATTCCCAGCTACTCAGGAGGCTGAGGCAAGAGAATCGCTTAAACCCAAGAGTTTGAGGTTGCTGAGAGCTATAACCCCACGGTAACCTACCCAGGGTGACAAAGTGAGACTGTGTCTCTAAAAAAAAAAAAAATCACTTTTCCCTTTGCTTGTACCATAAGAAGGGGTTTTGTGGTTCTTGTTTTGTAAAATGTGTCACATGTCACACAATGAAAGAAGCAGAATTGAGGAAAGAGGAGACTTAGCTGGACTGTCCTCCCCTCCCGTGGACGGAGGCTGACAGGAAAAGCCTACTTCTGCCCTGGTTAACTGGAGCAAAGCGGCCAATCTTGCTTATACTGTCCCATCCACCCAAAGTGAGTAGTTTCAATTTGTACTGCTGCCCTCCCCTCTACTCTGATAATGCCCTCCAGTTGGGGGGAGCGGATTTCAAACTGTGCCAACATGGGGATTCATTCGGAAAAGTGAGGCATGGGAAGGGGAGACCTGCCAGCCCTGGCTCCCAAGGGAGCTTCTACAAATTTAACTTCGAATCGGATTCCCCTGGGAATACTGATCCCTGGAGTAGTTTCTGTCTTTCCCTGACCAAGGACCTTGATCCTTTCAGCACTGTCCTAGGACCTCTTTCTTTAGCTTTGGTCCTTAAGCAAATTTCCAAGGTGTAAGCTGGGGGACCCTGATTAAAAACCTTTGGCAGCTGTAAACAGAACTGGAGTTTTAACTTCAAACATTTGGATTTGTGGTATGTGAACCTTATTTGTGCTCTTCACCCAGGCTGCGTGGGTTTAGCAGCCAGCCTGACGGACGCAAGGCATCCTCCACCCTGCAGTCTGGCCCCTGGTCTTCGTGTGCGTCTGTTCCTTCCCTCGCACCTTCCTCTCTACTGATAACCTATATTTAGTGGTCTTTTCTCAGACAACACTCTGACATGTTGGTAATTATTATTTGATAGCTTATAAAGGGATGTGAAATTTCCTTATTGCCTTCAAGTTTATATACTAAAACAATCCAATCCAATTTTTTTATAAATTGTATTTGGTTTATCATGTTCAAGTACTATTTTTATGTTATTCTTCTGAACTAAAAGCAAGCAGGAGAGATAAAATGTCCTTTTTCTAAGTGCTTAGTTACTATTAGAAAACGGAGAGGGAAATCATATGTTCCAAATAGGAGATCGGATGACTAGACTCTGACAACTAGATTTCTAATAAAGAATTAATTTTAAGTTTATTTTGTCATTTGAAAGTAGAATTTTCTCTGACCTAATCTCCTTTCATCAACTCATGTGTTAAATACATCAGAAGATTCCAGGTGAATAGGAAAAAGATTACAACAGTGTGCCACTTTACCTTAGATTGTAAGAGGAATAATCAACACTTATTACCCAGTATTGGCAAAGTTGCAGGGAAATAGTCCTTTGCAGTATCTGCTGGTGACAGCGTAAATCATATTCTTCCCCAGTGGTTTCCCTTAAAGGTTTACATTTGTGTCTTTGGCTCCATAATGCCACTTCTAGGCATGTACCCTCGGGAACTTCGCACAGATTTGTAGACAGAGGTATATTCATTGTATGTTCATTGAGTAAAATTGCAAACAACCTCAGTGTACAACAATGGACGCTGAGCTGAGTATTCCACAGAACATTGTTCTGGCAGTAGATATTTAAGGTTTGGATAAGCCTCCTCTAAAACATCAACAGTGATCTTCTCTAGCTGTGGCTTTATTGTTATAAGTATTTTATTTGTGCTCATTCTTCAGTTTTTCTAGAATCATATTCTACAATCCCAAGCAATTTTGAAGGTAACAAATTTAGGAGTCAAAAAACTCACATGTAATTTATGCAAGTTGTTCAGCTACTACCATCTATTTAACTGAAGAGGGGAAACATTTTAAAAATAGTTCTCAATTATTCATTATTTCATGATTTTTTTTGAGTCCTAGCTCCCTTCCTTGGTTAGAAGTGGGGAACATATTTTTGCCTTTTTAGAATATGCTCAATTGAATCGAAAATATTTACTATTTAGGTATTTAGAGGATAAAACACTTAAGTTGCTAGGGCAAATTCTTTTTGTGTGTGTGTTTCTTTTTCCCCAAAGTTAAACACACACACACACACACACACACACACACACACACACAAATCCTAAGTCTTTTCCTGTGAAAACACCTAGGATCAAATTCCAAATGGAAAGAACAATGCAATAAATCACAAATAAAAAGAAAAGAAACCTTTTATAATAAAAGAAAAATTCCAAGGGCTTTAGAAAGAAAAGATTGGATTCTAGTCTTGAATTTCTTTCTCTAAGAAAATTAGTGTTGTTGTGAGATCGAGAATAAAGAATTCTCACTCTGGGAGGCTGAGGTGGGTGGATTGCCTGAGCTCACAGGTTCGAGACCAGCCTGAGCCAGAGCAAGACATTTCTAAAAGTAGCTGAGTATTGTGGTGGGCACCTGTAGTCCCAGCTACTTGGTAGACTGAGGCAAGAGAATCGCTTAAACCCAAGAGTTGGAGGTGGCTGTGAGCTGTGATGCCACAGCACTCTACTGAGGGCATCACAGTGAGACTCTGACTCAAAAAATGAAAATAAAAGAATAAAGAGTTCTGACTTCATTTATTACCACACCTTATCACCTAATGAGATGAAAGAATGGTTCAACATGCAGTCAGGTAGGAGGGTGACATTGTTAAATAATATTCAAATTCTACCCTGTCTGGATTCAGGTGGAGGGTGTGAGGATGTAGACAGAGCTCACTTGGACCTAACTCAAGGAAATAGTTTGCAGGAAAAAACAACAACAATAACAAGAAACCATCTATGTACAAAAGAAGCTACTGTTAAGAAAGGAAATAAGGAGCATATATTTTTCTTTTCAGTCTCCAAAGTTGTTTAACAGGAAAGTCCTACTACGTGATTTTTTAAATGGGAAATGAGTTATGTAAGAGTTAATCCTACGTGTGAAATACAGTGGATATTGGAGACTTAGATAAACCTATTTATTCCCCATACATTTTCTACCCAAGAAGTTGAATAGCTATCTGATTGGCATTGGAAACTGACATCATCATTTATTTCAAAATGCCTAACTGGTATTTAAATAAAAGAATGTCAAAATAATCATGTTGATAAGAAGGAGTTGTTTTTGCAAATTAATAGCATTGATTAGATTAGATAGTGACTAACATAATTAAGTTGGGTGGGGGGGAACGCTCCTGTCTTCCTATTACCTCCTTTTGGGGATGAAAAATACAAGCATCTCAATGAAAACAAAGTCTATTTTTAATGTAATCTGAATATTCTAAGGACTGAAATATACTGAAACCACAGTCATTTTCTTAGCTAAGATTTTCAAAAAGTGTGAAGCATAAACATTATATTGGAGTGATATTACCTCTCACAAATATTGAAAATGGAATTTAAATAGATTTATTTCTTTAACACTTTTTTTAAACAGGTAATACTCAATTTCAAATGAATTAGAAAATGTGTTTCATAAATTAGGCTAATGCCTCCCTGATACTTACCCACAGCTGTGGGGCAGTAAAATGCATTTAATTGTATTTCCCTGAACTCTGTCTGGTACGTTTGACTGTAAGGCAACCTAACCTTCAGACAGGGGACGACTAGTCAGAAGTGAAATTTTCATCAGATCGGCACAGGTTTTAGTGTACGGGTCCTGGAAAATGTTCCTATAAAGCCGGTGGTCTCCAGAAATTGCCAGACAGTGGTGAAACACAAAAGAGCAGCCCTCCCCAGATGCCTTTGAGAAGCCCCTTGGCTGCAGTAGAGTCCCTGGCTCCGAGCTTGTTTTATTCTAGCTGAGAGAAGCTGAGTTTCCTTTCTAATAAAGGTGATTGTTAAACTCAATTAGGGAGATAATAAAATCAATCTGACAGAGAATACCAGCGGAGTTTTGGGCTAATAGTTTGGGATACTAAACTGTGGAATAAACAGGAGTTTCAGGATAGAACAGATACCATGAGATCTGTTTCTCTCTCTTGCCAGCCAAGGACACCTTCTCTCCATATTTCCCAATCTGTAGAAATGAAAAGAGAAAAGGAAAGAAAAAGAAAACTGCACAAATAAGCATTCAAACACAGTTTTCTTCCTACTTTAGGAAATCTAATTGATGTAGTAGCTTTTTGGAGGTAGCTTACATTTCTTTCATGTTTTTTAATGCTGAAAGGAGCAGTGAGAGGCATGCTTTGGTCACCCCCCTAAACCGAGTGCGTGGAATAATTCTGACATCAAAATTATTTTGAATTTTGATATGCAGACCATGTTGGTTTAGTAGGTAACAAAAATAAGAATACAAAATTATTCAAATTCTAAGTCCAAGCTAAAGAAAAGAAACCTCTATATTCTGTAGAACTGTTTCTATCACTCTTTGCTGGTTTGTGAACTGCAAAAGCCTCACATCCCACGTCTGTGTTGGAATCACAAAGCCCCTTCCTAATCAATCTTGTTTTCTTCAGTGATTAAGAAAATACAATGAAGGTAAGTCGTTTGCAACCAGAATTCTGAGGTCTTATGTTTGGGAGACAAGCCATGCGGCCACATTGCCACAAGGTGGGAGTAAAACGTTTGATTGGCTTAAAAACTGGCCTTTGCTTTTTTCCCCCAGTTCCAGTGTGAACAAAGACAGAAACTAGGCTAACTTTGAACGGGAATGAAATAACATTGTTTATATGTTCTTTGTGATTAACGTGCATACCTCGACAATTGAAATACCTTTTCACTAAAACTTGATAATCAAATATAATGAACACAGACAGGAAATGTTTTAATAGTAATTTCTTTATTCCTCTATTTTTTTTCTTCCTTCCTCAGCAACATGTGTGCCCCTTTCAATCTACGTTTTAGGACTCCAAAAAAAGCCACGTCAACGTAAGTTTTACTGAAAAAAAACCTCACATGTTTATGACGATAATGAATATTATTTACTCTCTATACTCATGCATGTTTTGAAGATTGCCTCCCTTCATAAATTTTTTCTGTCATTTTATACCCTCATGATAATGAAGGCAGCCATGTAAATGGGGAACAATGAATTGAACAGTCCAAGAAAAATGTCTAATGATCTTGACCTTTCTATGGAGTTGAAAGATTTTAAAAATATTGCTTATTCTAGGACAAACAGTGCAGAGCCACTATGCACGATTCTATCACATTTCCTTGCTTTGTATTTAAGTAGATGCACTAGCTTTTGTCATGTGTGCTTATTACATTTAAACTGGGCAATATTATGTGTTTATTCTGGGGTTGTAAGCACATGAAAACACACACATGCCCTTTGAGATAGAGTACCTGACACATAGGCTAGCAAGACCAGACATTTCAAGGCAGTTGAGACTCACCAAGGTGACAGTAACACACCCAAGGGATCCTGAGTATTGCTCAGATGGAAAGGGCCGCCATCTCCCTTAAATAAAAAGACAGAAAGGTTGGGGAAAGGCACACATCAGCTTGCCAATTTCAATTCCTTGTCTCCTTCTGCATATGAATAGAGAGTGGGCTAATGGGTGGTGCCTGTGGCTCAGGAGCAGGGCATGGGCCCCATATACCAGAGGTGGTGGGCTCAAAACCGGCCCTGACCAAAAACTGTAAAAAAAAAAAAAAAACAAAAAGAGTGGGCTATGGATGGAATTCCTGTCTTTGCTACTGATGTTATGTTTTCCGGCAATATTTACCCAAATGGATCTTTTTATCTTACTGAGTTCTGAATAGACAACAGAGGACCAAATCACTTACTCACCTTTTCCATTTGCTTTCCCAATGATAAAAATGGTAAGAAAGAAAATGCAGTGCCGATCGCCGCTGCACTGACGCTTTGCGGGATATACGTCTGGAAGCTCAATGAAAATCATACGACGTTCTCAGGAGTAAATTTTGCTGTCGTTAGACAATCTGGCAGAGTATTACATGCATAGAGAAGAAAAAATTTCTGGACTATGTAGGGATTTTCAAAATTTGAAATATGTGGAGGAAATCTATTCACATAATGAAATGCCACCTAAGCATATACTGGTAGCATTAGATGATTTTGGATATTACACTATAAAATGCACTCGAGTAGCTTATAGTTAATGTTCCATTAAGTACTGTGATCTCTTGATCTGGTAGATATAATCTATTCCTTCTGCTTTTCTGGGTCACTATTTTCTTTTCTTTCTTTCTTTCTTTCTCTCTCTCTTCTGGCTTAAACTTGTAATTTGGAGATCGGAAAGAAAATGAAACAGCAAATAATCAGCTTTAACATTTTAACAAGCAGCTCAGATTGATTGTAGGCATCAGGAACAATAAAGAATATCCCAGGTTAGCTGTTGCTTAAAAAGGAACATTATACATAATCCAGCCAATGTGTTCTTTCTAAACACAACAGATTCCTTAGTACCTGTTTACTCTGTTCATTGACAGTAAGATACCATTACGATGAGACAAATCATTGTTACGGGCTAAGAAAGAGATGATGCATTAAATCATGATTAGTTGTTATATTAATTGCAAGAGGGATATATATATATATATAAAAATTTTAGAGATGCTAAAACATAAAAAAAAGGAAGAATGAAGAAAGGGAAAAAAAAAAAAAGAATTAGCTAAAGATGGAAAGGAAAGGAGGAAGAAAGGGGGGAAAGAAAGACAAACCTTAGACCCATGAAATAAAGGCACTACTTTCAGGGTTTCTTGGCTGATAGAGCCTGAGGTATAATCAGACTTCTCTGGATTGTCTGAAGTCTCCCGTATATTATAAACACCTCATTGGATAGAAAGCTTACAACCTTAGACTGACTGTTTGTGAAGTGATAGAGGAAAAATCACACAATGGTACTTATCTTTATTAATGTTTTATTAACATTTTAATTTGAAACTTTACAAACTTTTGAACAAGTAAAAAATGTGCAAATTTGAAATTTTTAAAGAAAAAGTAATGAAATATATACCCAAGGGTTGGGTGGGCACAGTGGCTCATGCCTCTAATCCTAGCACTGTGGGAGGTTGAGATGGGTGGATCACCTGAGCTCAGGAGTTTGAGACCTGTCTGAGCAAGAGCGAGACCCCATCTCTACTAATAATAGGTAAAACTAGGAAGATGTGGAGGTGTACACCTGTAGTCCCAGTTACTTGGGAGGCTGAGGCAAGAGAATCGCTCAATCCCAAAAGTTTGAGGTTGCTTCAAGATATGAGGAAGCCATGGAACTCTGCTAGGGTAACAGAATGAAACTCTGTCAGAAAGAAAGAAAGAAAGGAAGGAAGGAAGGAAGGAAGGAAGGGAGGGAGGGAGGGAGGGAGGGAGGGAAGGAAGGAAGGAAGGGCCCAAGGTTTAAAACTTTCTAGATAGGAATTCCATTTTATATAAATAAATCAAAACCAAAACTTAACTATGAATCACAATTTTGATGTATTTAAAAAACACACTTGCAAGAAAATCTTGGATCTCAGTTCTCAACCTGTGGGTTGTGACCCCTTTGGTGGTCTTCTGCATATCAGATATTTACATTACAATTCATAACAGTAGCAAAATTACAGTTGTGAAGTAGCAATGAAAATAATTTAATGGTTGGGGGTCACCACAGCCCCATATGCCAGAGGTGGCAGGTTCAAGCCCTGCCCTGGCCAAAAACTACAAAAAAAAAAAAAAAGAAAAAAGAAAAGAAAAGAAAAGAAATCTTTAGGGCTGCATCTGTGGCTCAAAGGAGTAGGACGCCGGCCCCATATGCCAGAGGTGGCAAGTTCAAACCCAGCCCCAGCCAAAAACTGCAACAACAAAAAAAGAAATACTGGTTGTCATACTGTGACTTGTACAAAATAGTTTCTTTAGTGCTACATTTTATATAAATACATGATCTGTGTAACCAATATCAATTATTGTTATTTTGTTGTTATTTGTTGACTACAATATTTTTAATTCCATGACTTATTAAGTATATTGTATTCACTGAATAACAATTAGGGAAGAATCAGGAAGTAAAAGTGTTTAGCTCTTAAACTCTGTTCTCTGATATAGGAAGATACATATCAGACAAAATTATAACTAGATTAGCTATTATTTCACTGGTTTAACAAACTACCAGTGACTTACTTTTATGAATAAATTTCTTAGCAAAATATCTAAAATACAAGAACATTTATATCCAACTCAATTACAGCTGAGTGAAAAGTCAAATATTTTACCTTGAATTTTACTAAGATGATTAAAAAAAGAACACAATATATTCCTCAAAATGTCAGGGGAAAAATAACCTTCAATTGACATCATTATTCTTAAGTCTTGATTTGTTATATAAGTCAGGAGATACATTTTGTAGTTACATAAATAGCTATGAAGACAATGACTTATTTTTCCCTGGTATCATAATTGGTTCATCCAGCAGGGGTTGCAATTGCAATGGGACTTTCTGCAGATGAAAGTCCATGAGAGACCTGGCCTTCCACCTACGGTCTGGTCTAACTCTACCCACACATATGTGTGTGGGAAAAAGACCAATTAAATAAAACCCAAGTGGCGGCTGCCTTCGATATTAGATCTGGCTTAATCTAGGATGGAATGGAAAATGAATCAGCCAAACACAATCATCTCACACCTGTGTTAAGGTTTGTTTGAGGTGCACATTTCATTTTGGTCAGGCCTGGCTCTCTCAAATTCCTTTTAGATATTTTACCTCTCTGCTGAATTACCACAGGGCTAATTTTTTTTTTTTTTTTAATATGGAGCACATCTTGCCTCACCAGTAATTTCTGAGCCCTGTAGTCTGAATGTGTGAAATGCATTCTTTTGGCAACATGGAGACAGGAGAGAGTATTTCTGGTATATCTTGGGAAGACACATCAAAAATTCTTTTTTTCTGTGTTCTCATGCAAAGTATTTGTGAATAAGTACACATATGCTCGCTGAAAAGAGAATAAAAAACTTGATCCCAGCCCATATCCTTAAGTCATTTGCTTATTGTGAATTATCATACAGATTGAGCTGTTGGTATCAAAGCCTATTTGAATTTTTGTGATAAAAAGCTCAGATCCAATTCAATAGGAGATGTGAGACTTTTTTTTTTTTTTTTGCTTAATAGCTTTTCTCTTTAAAAGTGCAACTGAAAGGAACAATATAACAAGAAGACTAAAAAGAATCTATCAAGTATTAAAATAACCAGATACAAAGTACTCTAATCAGAGATACTGCAGTAGGCAAAGAAAAAATGTAATACTGGAAGCATTAAGTTTATGTATATACACAATAGCACTTTTGAATGGCTCCCACAGGCATAGGGCTTACTACTTCCAAAAAGTACCCACTATTAAGGTGACGTAGGTCTTGTCCCTTGAGCCTCCTTAAAGAAACAACAACTGTGCGGTAGCAGCGTAACAGATGTTAAAAAGAATCATTAGCAATCTAAATGTTTTTCTGAGCAGATGTCCCACTTCTGTTGTGGCTAACTTTGGGTGGGGGGATAGAATGCAGTGAGAATGGAGAAAAGGATGAAAAGTTGAAAGAATCAATACTAAACAGATCCTCCTAAGAATGACTCATCTAATCACCTCAAAGGAGGGATCAAGGTGTTGTGGTGTTTAATTGCCACTGCTGGATGAAGATGAATGGCCACCAAGCCAAAGAGAGAATGAAGTTCACTTTGCGCTGTGACTTGGCTTGTAGCTTCGAATCAATGAGAGGAAAAGAGAGAAGCTGTATTTGGGAGAAATTTAATGCTAAGACTGCAACTGTGCGCTTTGGAATAGATATCAATAGGGACTCAGAGGCTACAAAAGAATCAGTGAAAAGAATGAAAATGGGGAACACGGTGCACCTGCGAGATGAACCGATGACAGGAGGAAGAGAGGCTATTAGATTAGGTGACTGTCACCGTAACTTTATTTCCTTAGGGGCAACAATGGGAAGATTTTTCTCAAGCAATTTTTTTTTTCTCTGAAACACCTGAGCTAGAAAGAATTTTCCGCGTAGAGAATGTTCAACCTCCGCTCACTCATCCAAGCCCTTTTATATTTCGAAAGTTTTTCTTCTCACAAGGAAGGGAGGATATAGAAATACAAGTTAATTATCTGCACCTTCAAAGAACCAGGCCTTTCGTGTTTGAGAGTACAGTGGAGAGACATTGGGAAAACACAAAGGATATTACTTCCAGGTTTAGTTTTCAAATGAGTAAGAAGAATAATTATAGGCAATAGTAAACTCCTGGTCATTAATAAATAGAAAATCCAATGGAAATATAAATGATGCATTGCTATGTTTTATGCATGATTAAACTAATAACACTTTAACTTTGCATGTCCCCACATTTCTATATTCAATGATTGTTATAAAAGGTTTTACAACAGTAAATTCTGTGGCAGCACATAAAGTATTTCAAAGATTAAGTTGACATTTTTATACATTAAAAAGTCTGACTTTTTGGATCTGTAGGAATTGAAGAAGCTGCATAATGAATCCCAGTTTGAACACGTAAATTCATATTTACTGAGTCATCTGCTTCTATTTTACCTTTGCCTTTCTTAATAATTAAAGGACGGAGGACTCATTTATTCAACAAACTTTTAACAGAAACCTGCTCTATATCAACCAGTATTTTAGATGCTGAGAATTACAAAGGTTAGGGACATAGTGTTACTATTCATAAGTGGTTCACAGTCTAATTGATGAGATGCTTGGTCCCTAAATAAGATAATACCATGAATGAATGAAGTATCTGCAGATGTAGTGAGCTCTGAGAATGCAATAGAAGTCATATGCCGACCAGAGCCAAGGAGGAAGACTGCCAAGAGGAAATAAGTTTCGGTTCTGGGGATCAACTAATTTAGACTTAGAAGTGTAAAAATTATACATCATTACAAATAAGTTATTGATCTAATCATAATGCATCTATGAAACCCCTGAAAGTATAATCTTTCTAAAAGATTGTTTGTTCTCACTGTAAACTACATTGATGTCTCTGTTAACTTTATCCACACTGAGAAGTTCCCTGATACAGAAGGAGGAATGGTGGTACACAGCAGTCATTCGTTTCTTCACACAGGCAATATAATTTCATTATTTCATTTACAAAGTCCTCTGTAATTTTCTATTTCAACCAACATAGCGTCCTCCCTTACCAGAGATAACATAAAAACAACTAAAGAGTATACTAATTAAATGTGAATTCCTAGTGCACTACACGAGTGAAGGAAGATTAGCTTTAGAGAATTTAAACCCACTCCCTAAAATAATAATAAGAAAAGATATAAATTCTTTTAAAGTTAAAAACTTGTGGACGGCAGATCCTGAACACTTTTTTGGTTCATCAGTCACAGTTCCTTGAAAAAAACTTTGGATCTTAAGATGAAAAAAGATCTATTAGGTCATCTTGTCCATCTCACTGCCAGTAGAGAATTGTTCCTGACAGTAAAGAAGTTAACTTATTGACAGGACTCCTTAAACAGCAATTTACCAGGTGAATCCCTAAAGGCAGGAATGACTTCTCTGGTTTATCTTTCCCTTCTTATCAGCATACTTAGGAGACCCATTCAATCTTCTCTGCTGGCTGAGGAAAGGGGGTAGTGTTATTGAAACGATTTCTAAACTGCAGAAGATGTTGATTGGTTTGATGTGAGCACATCAGATTCTATTAAAAAATCCACACATTGTACCTCACATATGCATAAATGTATTCATGATCTATATGCATATGACTTAAAAAAAATAAATAAAATGTAGCTAACAGAACTTCCATAGTTTAAAATCACTGCCTTTCTATCATATTTAGCCAAGTGTGCGATTACATATATGTGGTGTGTGTGTAGGTGTGAGATTGCATGTGATACATTTGACTTAATAAATTTGACAATATGAAATTTAGTTCAAAAAATAAGGTTAAAACTATGGGGAAATGGACAGCTCTTTAAAACAGTAGAATGAGGCAGTCTTTCTGTGAAAATGAAAATTCTAACCATTTTTTTTAGTCCTTTAGAATGATATATTTAAAAGTCAAGAAATTTACAAAGATCCCTTTGTCACCCCAGCCTTAGTGCTATTGTCACTCTATGAGATAATTAATGTAACTCAAGGACAAAGAAGTAGGCTGGTTATGAACTGTTCAACTAACACTAGTCTCTTAAGGTTCAAGACTTCGTTACTTCTTAAATATACCTGGTCTTAATTCTCACTCAGTGCTCCGCAGAAACTATGACATCAAGAGTCAAGTGGAACCAGAAGTTACCCACATGGTGTGAACAGCCAAAAAGGATCATTGCTTCAAAACATAATCTAACATAGTCTACTCAGACTGGGGTTTTGATACATTATATCCAGAAACCATCAATAACCTGAAAATTGTTATACATTGTATGGAGAAAGATGTATCCCTTATTTTCCATGAGACAAAAGAATCTCAGAAGCAATAATAGGGAATTGAGGAAAGAGAAGGGCAACAGTCAAGAGGTTCTTCTTGGGCCTCCCAGCACTTGGAAGGCCGAGACAGGTGGATGACCTGAGCTCACAGATGGAAACCCCATCTCTAAAAATAGCCAGGTGTTGTGGTGGACGTCTGTAGTCCAACTGCTTGGGAGGCTGAAGCAAGAGAATCGCTTAAGCCCAAGAGTTTGAGGTAGCTGTGAGCTGTGGTGCCACAGCACTCTACCCAGGGTGACAAAGTGAGAGTCTGTCTCTTAGAAAAAAAAGATGAGGTTCTTTTGGAAAACCATAGATTAGATAAATTTCAGAGGAAGGCAAGGAATGATAAGTAAGGCAGAAAGAAAAAAATATGGCTGTTAAGAAGAAAAATAGCAAGACTCTCTCTCTCTCTCTCTCTATATATATATGCACACACATATATATTTATATATCTGATACATGTACATATATATAGACCGAGAGAGCACTTAGGTTTTAACTAGTACTTTCTTCTATGAATGCTGGCAACTACAGCCATGACATGGTGGCTGTCAATTACTGAGTTTACAATCAAGTTTATAGCCCTTATTTTTAGTTTTAAAATATTCAAGGTCTTAAAACAAAAATAAAATGACTTTAACTTGAAAGAAATTCTCTCCCTGCTTCAACTCAGTGTCTGGTTATCCGAACATGATTGCTGCTTCCTCTGAATTGCTCTTGGATGGTTTTGCAGTGAATTTACACCGTGCCACTGACT
The DNA here is from genome assembly GCF_000181295.1 of Otolemur garnettii. NCBI lineage: Eukaryota > Metazoa > Chordata > Mammalia > Primates > Galagidae > Otolemur > Otolemur garnettii. The sequence goes on from NW_003852447.1 coordinate 9,637,477, forward strand.
GACTCTTCTGCGTCAGTAGCCTTAGCTCTGCATGAAAATTTCTTTTGATGTTTTAAAGCATTTATGACACTGTTTCAATAGTAGTATAAGGACTTCTATGCCATAGACCAAGTTATGTTCAGTGATTAATTTTTCAGTTTTTTCAGATAACAGCCATCATTATCGTTATCATTACCTTTGACTCTGTGTAGTCAACCTCTAGATCTTAGCAGAGACTGGACTAAATCAGGGGGATGGGACACACGGGATAGATGATAAAGGCTTCCCTGATGCCTGTGGTTGTTACCGTTCATATTGAGGGAATGATCTAGAAGAGGAAAGCAAAGATCACTCAAGTTTCTTTCTTTAGGTTAAACCAATATCAAGTTAAAAAGAAGGAGGTGAAAAGTATTTATTTCATTTTGCGCGTGGTGGTTGTGAAATACACAGGAATACATAGAAACGGATTTCTGTGCATGCGGTAACCTGGGCTGAAAAGAAGAGGTGATACAAACTTAGCAACTGTTAGAAAGTCATGACACACCATCGTCTTAAAAATATTTCAGATCGAGTTGTCTAGTGTACTAATAAGTAGTAAGCTGAAAGAGAATTAACATGTGGTAGCTGTGTATGTGGCAATTTGAACAACCAGCAAGCTTTTGTAATTTTTGAAATGAAGATTACCATTAACAACCCCTTTGAAAGTGAAGATTTCAGTGAAATTTCATCCAATGTCTTTTCACTTTGGCAAAAGGGAATAATTATACTTATGCTGCTGGCTGTGTTTATTTATTTATTTATTTATTTATTTGCAGCTTTTTGGTCAGGGCTGAGTTTGAACCTGCCATCTCCAGTATTTGGGGCTGGTGCCCTACTCCTTGGAGCCACAGGCACCACCCCTGGCCATGCTTTTGGAGACTAATAGGAATTAGTACACCTTTTTCCTGTGGAAGAGTAGTAAGAAACACCATTATCTTTCAGTGAGAATCAAAGTTCACATCTATCTTAATGACTTTTCATGGTGTAAGTGTGGACAGGTTTCCCTGTTAGCTAGCTGTGGAAGGAGGAGGAAGTCCTCACTGGTCAGTCGTGCTCTTGAACTTGGTATAAACTGGCAGTAGAGAGACTCTGTGGCCCGCCTTGCCCAGAGACCCACAGACAACATAAGGTGTTATCACCTGTCTCCACAACTGAATTAACAGTTTTCTTAGCAATGTTGAATCACCTGACCAGTTCGTGGTAGAAAGTGGAAAGATGTGCCCAGTACTTTATGTGCTTAATAGTGTCTGAGCAGGATAAAAAGAGGGCATCTTTCACCAGGGATCCACTTTTAATAGCGTGGCATCACTGCAATGAAGAAAGTGACATTCTACGTGTTCTCAGGTAGGCATTAGATTCGCATCTTAAGCTGTCAAAGTCATGTGATAAGTCAATATTTTGAAATAAACCTTAATGATAAGTCTTTCTTTTTTTTTTTTACATTTTATGGTTCTTTTCTCTTTAAAAACGATGCTATATTTTCTTTTTTAATTTATTTTTTTATTAAGTCATAAACACATAGATCACGTATACATTAATGCATTTGTGGGGTACATTGTGCTGTTTTCATACAGAATTAGGAGCATTTATATCACACTGGTTATTATACTTAATTATTATGTTAAGGCATTTATACTCTATAATAAAGATCTAACGTGTACCCTTGCATTATGCACCATAGGCGTGATCCCACCATTCACCTGCCCTCGATCTGATCTCCCTCCTCTCCTCCCATCCCTCCCTCCTTCCCTTCTTCATCTTGGGCCATAGCTGTGATCTTCATATGAAATCAAAACCACTTTGAGATATCAATGCTATATTTTCTAATCTAAACTTTTGCTAACTCTAACAGAAGTCCCTAACAGGTTAATTATAAACCCACTATTTGCACGATTCCATAACTTGTAGATACTAAGCAGTAACTCAGGGGATGTGTTTCTATACCCATTTATTTTTAGACAGAATGAAAAATGCCTCTTTTAAAACTTGTTTCCTTGTTATCATTTTGAGAGATGTAAAATTATCACCTGAACTCTGAGTAGCAAAAAGAGCCTTGCTGAAGATCAGGAAAGCTGAGAGCTTGCCCTGCTTCTGACCAGATGATGTGACTCTGGAAAACGTTCTCTAATAACTAAATTCACTGACCTACAGATTTGCATCTCAATAATCATCAAGAGAAATTATTAGGATCATTTTTATGTTACCACTGACCTGTAAAGATAAATATTTTGTGGAGGGACTGTGTGCTCTGAAATTGAGTGTTTATAACTATGTCCAAAGTAATTAGCTTCTGTAAACATTCCATATTTGGTCACTTTTTCACAGCCAGAAAACAAAAGTCGATTATATTAAATTTTGTTCTTTGTTCTGTAAATGGCTTCCAGTGGACAAAGGCATGTTAACAATAATGATTATTATTTTAAAACTCAGTCACCTATAAAATAGACTGATGATTCACAGACATTGCCTATGTGTTTCCAGGTTCTTTGCTTGAGATTCACTAACTCGGTTCATGTTTAATTAAAGAGGACCTGTTTATAATCCCCAGCACGATGAGTCTGTAAGTCTGTACTCTGGTTTTTCAGAGAAACCTATTGTCTTCCTCCTCACTGACTTACTCGGAAAGTCTGTATGGTGAATGTAAATTTTTTCCTCTATCCTCTTTACAGATACACTTTTTTGTTACAGACATTTTTCAAAGCAGATCGTTGTATATTTATGCCTTCCTGCAAGGGTGGGTTGTGCTGTATGAGAGCCATTCTTGTCACTGAGCAAATGCATACCTGGGAATTCAATCTCGAGTGAAAGGAGGAAGAGCACAAAGGGGAGAGAACAGAAGGCATATCTGTGCGGAGCAGAGGACAATCAATTAGATTCATTATCTGCTCTACATTCCAGTCACTTCTTTAAAAGAAAAGAAGTGCGTAATGCCATGGCAACAGTGAGACCTGCAGTCCGTTATGGTATATAATCATTAAGAGGTCTTCAGCCTTCCCTGAAAAATAGCTATGAAAAAAATTCACAGTGGTTGCACAAGCTTCCTACATTTATGCTGATTAAATGACAAGTTTGTAATTTACAGGTGTCTTATTGCCATGGGAATGCAATCATACAATTCCATTTTAGAATTCAAGGGCTTTTGAAACATGCTGCATGATTGTTAGCTTGGGCTGCAAGCGACGATTAAATTGAAAGGGTGGCATGTGGATTTTAGAACATAGTGTTGACATTTACTGGCCAATCACATTTTGCAACTCTCCTGCATGACAGCAGATGTTGACCTTTCAAGCTTTCCCTATCTGCTTTCACGCATTACCTGCAGAAATTAACATAACTCTGCTTCCTCCTCTATGCTGCTATTAATGTCATCTGGGAATTGAGATTCATGAATTCAGTTATTACCCAGGCTTGAGACCCGTTTTATACTCAAAGCACAGAACTAACAGCTCCTGGGAGCTGGTATTTTTGGATGTTGCTTCAACTACCTTTGTGGTTGAGGGATAGCTAGGAGCTATGGAGTGAAAAATGTCATCAGGAACAAGAGGAAAAACAGGCAGAGGAGGACAGCTTCAAGGAGAATGCTAAGGGCCAAATAATTGCAAATGTGTGGGATAGGAGAGCTTAAAACAGAAAAGGGTACATTTTAAACAAGTCAAATAATGGGGTGAATTCGACTTCTCTTGTTAACTGAGCCATGAAAATGGTTATCTTTTAGAGTTCGTGTGCAGTGAGCTTCAGGGTTTACTCCACAATGCCCGGGGCCTCTATTACCGGTGATTTAGGAAAGAAACAAGGCCAGGTGAAGATGTCACGGGTAGCCCATCGGAGTTCTGTGCATAATTGCCAGCCAAATCCTTCCTTAGTGTTTCCTTCTAAATAAAAATCTGCACCTTCTCCGTTATCTTGTCAGATATTTTTCGTTCAGTTTTTCTTAGCGGGAAGCTCTGTTGCTTAAATATTTAGCAGGGACTCTTCAAAGGGGGAATGGAAATCTAAGATACAATTTTTCCGGGACACAGATTAGCACCTCTTATAAGTCTTATTTAACACAGAAATCACGAGTCCTGTCTCTTAAAATCAGTGGGCAAATTTAGGGCATTCTTTATTAAAATTTGCAGACTGTGGAGGAGGATTGAGAAGCTTCTGAGTTTTGCTGAACCTTTAGGTTAGCTGTATGGATTTAGTAAATTTCCTGTCATTTGGTCTTTTAAAGTCCTTGGAGAACACCTATGAAATATCTTAGTCACGGGTGTGTGAGTCTAGTCTTTGGAGATAGAAGCAGCTGCATTTATCTCAAATAGGAATTGATTAACAGAGCTCAAGATGTCACCAAAGAGATAGGCACATGCAGGCTACTTCAATGGCGTTGCTCTGACTTACCCTCCAGCAAACATTCCGTGCTGATTTGCATGTCTTAGCCACCTTGGATTTTACAGCAGTTTCTCTGAAACCAGTGGCTCTTACTGCTTGTAGAAAACACATAAGCAGCATGACTGAAAGGGCCAAGACCTACCCTTTAAAAATGTCTTTCCAACTTAATTCCATTGTGCTTGAGTCTTATGTTTTGAAAGAACTTATTATATGTATTAATTAATACTTTCCTCCAAATTCTTTAATGCAGAAAAATACTCCTGGAATGGGTCATAGCAGTTTTGCTAGTATTTTCCTGTGAATTAATTTGCTTTGTTTCTTTCTTGTTTGATAGAGCAGTGACACACACACACACACAAACGCTAGGTGGACATCTCCTACTAGATATCCTATATCCCTCTCAAACAAAAGACCGTCTAAACCTGCTGCACTGGTCATATTTACCTCTGTCCATCGCTGGATTTACTTTCTTTCCTCCACTAGAGAAATATGAGATGTTTTGTCTTTATTATACACTATAACATTTGGATTTTCTCCTGAGAGGGACTGAGAATAATTTTAAACAAAGGAGTAGCATAATAAGACTAGTGTTTAAAAATCATGCTGAATTGTAGGGTTGAGAATTGACCAAGGATGGGCTCGGCAGGCAAAGATAAAAGTCGGGGGCAGAGGTGTCTGAGGAGTTATTGTAATAATCTAAAGGTGATGACATTTTTTCAATTATGTAGGAGAATGGTTAACAGGAGGGGTGTTCAGACGTCAAAGAGGCGTTGATGATTTATATATGGCATCAGAAAGAAGTCAGGGGAGACGCCCAGTGTTTGTTTCCCAAAGTGGGTAGCCGGCAATGCTTCCTGTGAATGAGGGGGCTCGAGAAAAAGGAAAAGGTGTGGGAACTATACTGCCTTCATTTGGGGGCATATGATTTTGCAATCCTGTAACTAACCAGCTGCATTAGTTCTTTAATCTCCCTGAAATACATGTTTTTTACAAACAGCATATAAAATGGAATGTCCAGCTTTCATTTTGCTCGTGGTCCAAATTTGGTTATTCTAGAGCTTACTAGTAGAGATCTGAAAAGAGCCAATAGGGCAGAGAAGAAGATTTTGGATTTTGAAATACAATGGGCCTCAGTGTGGGGACCTCAGTGAGGGGGCCTCAGTGTGGGGGCCTCAGTGTGCACTGTCATTTTCTTGCTGTGTAAGCTTAAATGAAACACTTTGCATTTATATGTCCTTATCTTTAAAATGAAGCCATTAAAACCTATAGAAGCATGTAATAAACACTCAATTATGTTTGTTTCCATATTTAATACTCATTTTATTTTTATTCGTGTTTGCCTTTTATGGCGTTCAGCCTCTTCTCAGCAACAACTTTGACAAGCGGAATCATTCCCTAAATAAGATCAGGTATTCTTATTCAGAAAATGGATAAGACCACAGTTTGCCTTAGGATTTCTGCTTCGTTGTAGAACTTTGCTCCTTAGCTGCCCTTACCTACAAAATAACATATTTATAGGATTGTATCAGAACTAGTTTGTATCACCAGAGGTCAAAAGGAGTATACCATGTTACTATAAAAATAGATTTATAGCCCACTAAAATTTGATTGCATATCAAATCTATTCAAATGAGAAATTATACTTCCACATGCTAATTTAATTTCATCCTTGTGGTTACTGTTTTACATTTTGTAATAAATAGTACTGGAAATAATAGTGATATCATAATTTTATAAAGGGAATATGAAAATAGTCTTATAATTTGCGGTAGTGACCAAATGTGGATTGCATACATTACGGAGGCGAATAATTTTAGTTTGTCTTCAAACGGTTTTAAAATATTCCTTCTAATGAAAGTGAGCCCCTTTTTACTTCTCTTAGCCAATTAATCAAGATAGTTCTCTAAGAGGACCTAATTTTGGAAGGCAAAATTATGATAGTGTGATTTTAGATAGATTAGAGTTTTCTGTGTCAAGAAAGTATTGAGTTTGAGTGATCAATGTTCAGAGTGTAATTAATTAAAAAACATTGTGAGTTAAAAAAATATTCAAAAAGAAACAGTTATAAACAAATGCCAGAAAGAGAGAAATTACATAAAAATAATGTTTTGGGGTTAAGTCTACTAAGTTAATTGTATTAATTTTTGGAAGTGATTTTTCAAAATGTAATCTAGATGTGTGCATATATATACATACACACGTGCTAAAATAAGTAAAAAATTTATTTTACAAATATGTATTCATTGTCATCTATGTGCTATGTGGTGCAGGACAAATACTTTGTTTTCTTTCTACATTTCTTCGTTCTTCATAAGACCCATTTCACACTTCCATTCTCTGTCCTACGCATTTTCCGTGCTCTCTTCCCTCTTACTTATATTACTAATCATTAACTAAATTATTTTCAAAAGAAGTTCAAAAGACAGTAAGTGTATTCTTTTTCTACACCTTTTTGATCAACATAACTTAAGTGTGCCATGGAAGTTTATAGGTTTAAGTGTGACATGAGATAGAAAAGGTTGAAAAGCACTGAGGTTAGGTGAATGTATTAATAGATTTGCAACAATAATAAGTTGGTTGAAACAATAATAAGTGGTTGAAACAATAATAAGTGGTTGAAAATCAAGTAAGCATTATTTGGGCGGTGCCTGTGGCTCAAAGGAATAAGGTGCCGACCCCATATGCCAGAGGGAGGTAGCGGGTTCAAACCCAGCCCCAGCAAAAAAAAAAAAAAGAAAAGAAAAGAAAGAAAGCATTATTCTGGCATGGTGCTGAAAGTGTGAGTATCTGACTGCATTTTCCCATATTTTAATTCTGTCTTTCTTAGCATCAAACAGTGACCTTAAAATAATATCTACTGAGAGGTCAATCAGTTCTATCCATGGTTCTTTAGGTGCCTTGGTGCTATCAACTAGGTGAGGCTGAGATGCTAATTTGAGTGTGATGTCATGAGTCTCAAAGTCCGTGAACCTTTCATTGTATTCTGCAATTAATAGGACTATAACAGCTGTGTATTCTTCAAATGTTTCACATACTTCATCCTGCTCATCAGTGACCTTTGCTAACTGGGGAAAATGTTCATCCAAAGTTTCCTTTTGGAGAAGATGTGTTTGTTTAGTTTTGAAAAAGCATTTCTCAAAATTCTTGGATTCTTTTTGGCACAGACCACGTTGTTTTACGTTGCAAAGAAATATTCAAGTCGTTTTGATTTGACATGCTATCTCACATAATGCTGTGTTCCTGTAGAAATCTTTCAATAATTCCCACTGCTGATTCTGTTCTTCATAAAATTTAATTATCTGTTCTCTTAGAACTAAAATTTGTGCTAACGCCTATCCCTGTGATCGCCAGCACACTTTAGAATCACACAACAAATCCACCCTGACTCCCTCCTCATTCAACCCTACAACGCTGTGAGACCAGTGATGTTGTGTTATAGTGCTGTATTTGCAGGAATATTATTAACACAACTTACAACTTGTTGGAAAGTGTCACTTAAAGTAGTAGCTTTGGCACAGAGATTTTGCTAAAATGAAAATAAAAAGAAATGAGAGCATCTGGAACTGGTAATAGTTTTTTTGTAATCTGTACAATAAACTTTCATGTTTTCTTTTCTGTCATGGAAGGTGCACTGTATGTACACCTCACTAAATTTACTGAGTTCAGCCCAGCATCACAACATGTATCTTAAAAGTTGTTGAAGATTCGCCTATGGCTCAAAGGAGGAGGGCACCAGCCCTATATGCCAGAGGTGGTGGGTTCAAACCTAGCCCTGGCTAAAAACTGCAAAAAAAAAAAAAAAAAAAAAGTTGTTGAAAATTTCTATTGCCCATGTTCTATTTGCAAGAGCACTCAAAGTGAGTAACTCTATAGCAAAGAAAGTATTCTGTTGTGACCAGAATGAAGTATAAAAGCTGTGCTGAGTCAGGGGGATCATAGATTCATCCAAAGCAGTCAAATAATATATATTTTCCTTTTGAAGTAGCACATGAAGTTCTGTATAAGGTGAAGGCTAATTCAGGGTCTAACCAGTCTACAACTTTGACAGTGCATTTTTTCACATTTTCTATATAACTTAATGGCTTCCCTTTTATCCTGGGTATATAAGCTACTTTATAAGTTGGTTCAATGGCTTTATTTTCAGGTCTCATTCCTGCTTGAAAGAACTATCTTTGCTTTTGCTTTCCATCTTTTAATTTCTGCAGTACAACATTTTACCCATCTCCCTCTAATTTAAAATATTTCTGGAACTTATGGAGTGTTATAATCCTGATAAGCATGGAACTTCTTTACTTTTGTTATTGTAGTATCACAAAGCAAGAGAAGAGAGGAGATAATATGTCAATTCCCAATCCTCTTTAAAAAAAATCTGTTTTCTTCTTTCAGCATTTTTTGTTGGCCTTTGAGATGATGGGCTGTTAAGCAGACAAAAGTAAAAAATACCATTGAATTGTGCAATCATTCACAAATTTCCCTTCATACAGAAACAATGTGCAACATTGTCAAAAGCCGGTAACAGACTGGGATACTGTACCCACGAAAACTCTCACCAACCAGCCTAGTATGGTACTCCACCCATCAGGCAGAGGAAGTTAGAAGTAAATATTGAGTATAGCAGCCACCAACTTAGTGCTTATGGCTTACTAATATTCTAATTGTTCTGAAAAATCTGGGAGGAATATTTTATTGAAACTTATTTTACTCTTTGGTTTTCTAAATACATTCACTTTATAAATAAGATAAAAAACAATGTATTAATAACAATAAAAGGATTTTTTGGTAAAATCTGGATTCTGTCAAAAGGCCACACTTAATGACCTAGAAGGCTTCATGTACCCTAAGGCCACAGATATCCCAGTCCTGGTGTAGGTGTTATATTAAGGGAAAGTAATTAAGAGTGAAAAATACTGATTCACATCATAGTATTCACATCTGCTTACTATCATTTTTGTTTTAATATTCGATGTCTTAAAATATCTGCTACACCACATCTGCATCCAATACAGTACTTTCATAATCTGACACAGAAAATGACTATGAATGACCACACTAGAGGGAATTGTTACTCTAACAATGGAGATTAAAAAACGGGGACTCTAGAATTTTTATTTAGGTGGTAGATAGGGGCAACAATGGCACTGAAGGGGTGGGTCTACTAGATTTCTTTAAAAGTTGAATTTGCTTACAGACCAAGAAGGTCTTAAATTTCCTTAAACTTGACTAAACTTTAAACAGTCTTCCTGCCTCGAGGCCACTTCTCCCTTTCTTTAGAACATGTATTGAAGAAAATGTACTATTGCAAATTCTTTCTCTGCCCTTTTGCAATTTAAATCTCTAAAAAGCCTCTCACCAACTCTATGACCCAGAAAGTCTTTCTTAAGGAAGTGAGGTCTCTATTGCCTCATTTCCCTGCAAAGGTAAGAGCCTAACTTCAGTGAGGTGCTTTGCTCTGAGTTGTAAACTGCTTTCTACTGTTAAGATACTTGAAAGTTTACTTTTCCTTGGGGTGAAGCTAATTAGTAAACACAGATGGCCTGTAGTCTTCCCACCCTATCTCTTGAAAACTTTCTAGCCTTTTGTTTCAGGGCAGTTGAGCTCAGACTGAGTTTCAGCCTCCATCTCCTAGGGCAACATCCTTCAGGAAAGCCTCATTTGCCTCTTTAACCTTTTCCAGGGCAAGTTTTGCTTTGGTACTAGTATTTTACGGATGTTGGGAAAATATCTCTTGTCCATGTCAGAAGCGAAGTGCTGGTAAAGAGTATGTTTTTGTACAGGAGAACCGGAAAATGAGCTAACATTTTATCTTTTATCTCTAATAAATCATGCCTGTAGGGTCACTGAGATAAAGTGGAATTTTTAATAGATTTACTATTCTGATAATCAAATAATTTATTAACAATAACATCTAACACATCTACAACAGTTGTGTTTCAAAGTAGATTGAAATTGAAATGAAGTGAGATTAGAAACGTTGCCCCAGCCTTTATACAGATGGTAGCCTTCCCAGTCCTTGTAGCCTTAAGATAGATCAATGAGTTTTGTTTCCTGGCCAGCTCTCTGCCCGCTGTTGCCTGGTGGTGATTAAGCTTTTCTTTTTGTGCTTGATGTGATGCCATATTTTTCTTAAGATCCTCTACATCTCAGATGTGATTTTTCAAAGCTTTTGTTTTTCATGCAGTGCTTTTGCAGTCTCCCCCCACCCCCCATATGCACCGTTCTCAAATGCTGGGTATTATCCTCACTGTTCCAAAGAAATGGACCTCATATTTCAACACCTCATCTAATAGGATTTTTGTTTCTGCTCTGATGAAATGTGGCTTGGATATATTTATTTTCTGTACTCTGGTGCTTGCTAGAAAAGTGCATGCCAAGTACTGTGAAAGCATCTTTTGTTTCTGTATCGAAGAGTGTTTACAAAGAAATAAGAGGGGCTTTGTATGCAAATGAAATCTTTGGCACCAAGTTCCACCTAGTTAAACACCTAAATATGCCTCCTGCAGAAAATTAGGTGTTGAATTGTGCACCAATGTCCTTAAAGGCATTAATTAGACCTTTAATTTTATCATGTGGGAAACGTGCTCCAGTCAAGAAACACCTGGTGAAGACAAATGCGAAAGGAAACAATCAAATTAAGGCGTCTCGATAAACAGTGCTGAAATATTAAACAAAACACACTGTGAATAAACAAACAGAGCTACAGAGATAGAGGAAAAAGAAAGAAATCTCATCCAAGGGCTTCTAACATCAAGTAAGAGAAATTAAAAAGGAAATTGCATTATTAAAATAAATATTCCCACAAAGGAATGGAACTGCCCTCTTTGCTGGGGCAAAAATGATCGTGGAGTCATATAAGAATAATTAATAGCTGTAATATTAAATGGACTTGGTGTTCTTTTTATTTAAATGCCCCCTTGCCCCCTCTTATTTACACAACACGAGTAGAGGCATACCCTGGAGATATTGTAGGTTTGCTCTCAGACTACTGCAGTAAAGTGAATATTGCAATAAAGTGAGTCACGCAATGGTTTTATCGTGAACATAAAAATTACTTTGAAACTATATTGTATTCTATTAAGTATGCAATAGCATTATGGCTAAAAAACAACATGCATACCTTAATTAAAAATACTCTATTGCTCAAAAGAGCTAATGATCATCTGAGCCTTGGGTAAATAATAACCTTTTGCTGGTGGAGAGTCTTGCCTTGATGTTGATGACTGTGGACGGATCAGGGTGGTGGTTCTTAAAGAGTTGGCCAGCTTCTTAAACTGAGACAACAAGGAAGTTTCCCTCATCCATTGTCTCTTCCTTTCAGGAAAGATTTCAGTGAAGCAGTGATTCTCATTAATGGCAGTTTACCCATAGAAGAACTTCTTTCAAAATTGAAGTCAGTCTTCTCTAACCCTGCTACTGCTCTATCGTTTAAGTGTGTGCAATATTCTAAATCCTTGGTTGTCATGTCAACAGTGTTCACAGAGTGTTCACCAGATGTAGATTCCATCTCAGGAAAATACTTCCTTGGCCCGGTCATAAGAAGCATCTCCTCATCTGTTCAAATTTGATTATGAGATTGCAGCCATTCAGTCACATCTTTAGGCACCACTTCCATTACATAAATTAAGTTCTCTTGCCATTTTTACTAACATCTGTAGTTACTTCCTCCACTGAAGCCATAAATGCCTCAAAATCATGCATGAGAGCTGGAATCAACTTTTTCCAAACTCCCATTAATGTTGGCATCTTAACCTCCTTCCATGAATGATGAATTGTCTAAATGGTGTCTAGAGCAGTGAGTCCTTTCCACAAGGTTTTCAATTTGCCTTGCCAGAATTTTTCAGAAGAATCTATGTGTAGAAACCATAGCTATTATAATTTCTCAGATCTGATTTTTGAACACCTTGCATTTTTGAGTAAAAATGGTCAGGTATTTTGTGGAATATATTTCAAATGGAATTTGTCCCATGATATTGTTATGATTAATGAAATTATGTAAATACTTGGGAAAGAAATCACAGAGGTAAAATGCCATTTATATCACATGATATCAAGGATGTACACTGTCAACATGACATCACTGTTGATGTTAAACTTTGTCATGTTGCTGAAGAAATATAGAGCAGGTTTACACTCCGGTAGTGAGAAACCTGACTCCTACAATCCACCGTTCATTTACTTACTGTTCAGTGCTGCTATACGTTTAGTGGCAGCTTACCACGTCAGCCCAAACCTCCTGGAAAACAAACAAAGTGCATCACTAGGGTGCAGTCTCTTTCATACTGTCTTACAGAACTCTTTCATTTTCAAAATTAGTTCAGCACCTCTTTTCCTACTCAGTTCAGAGTGCACACCTACACCCACACACAGAGGATATACACAGTCGGGAGTCTTCACTCAAGATAGGAAATTCCTTTCACGTGGTTCTTAGGGTCTTGCAGAACTAGGCTTTTCAAAAAACAAGGAAACAAAACAAAAAATGGAAACATATCCTGCCCTAAGTACCTCATATTTAAATATACGATGATTAACAATAAAATTAGAGAACTTCTCTCTTGACCATGGGATTTTCAAAGATGAAATTTTAATATTTGCTTGTGAAAGACTCCAGAAAGGATATAAGAAATCAATACCCCCAGGTGTAGATTAAAAACCGTGTAAGCAGTTAAAATTAAGATCATCAAGATAGCACAAAAGCTTTTCAAAACTTAAGCTGATCAGTGGAAATATTTTTCATTAAAGAAGAAAGGATATTAAAGTTCTGAAAATTGTTTAAACCATATTATTTCAAAATGTTTTCAGATTAGGCGATTAGAGCATTAACCCCTATGAGGGAAAGTAAAGCAAATCAAATTGAATAGGGAAGGTTATTATTATTTTTAAATACTTTTTAAAATGCTGTGTTAAAATTAGCAGTCTCTCGGCTCGGCGCCTGTGGCTCAAGCAGCTAAGGCGCCAGCCACATACACCTAACGTGGCGGGTTTGAATCCAGCCCAGACCCGCCAAACAATAATAATGGCTGCAACCAAAAAATAGCCGGGCGTTGTGGTGGGCGCCTGTGGTCCCAGCTACTTGGGAGGCTGAGGCAGGAGACTCGCTTGAGCCCAGGAGTTGGAGGTTGCTGTGAGCAGTGAAGCCATAGCACTCTACCCAGGGGGATAGCTTGAGGCTCTGTCTCAAAAAAAAAAAAAAAAAAATTAGCAGTCTCTTGTGGTAGGTTTTTGTGTTCTTATTTTAAGAAATTGTCTGGTTTAGTATACCTTTTAGATACTACTTTTGGCAATTGTATAATGGTGACTTAAAATTCTTAAGATTAATTGTAGGTGACAAGAAAATATAGAAGCGCTTCCCTAATTTTGTAGCAAAAAAAAAAAAACAAAAAAAAACAAAAAACAACTGAACTCAATCAGTGGCTTTACCTGAAATGCAAAGCTTTAAGCAAAAGGTGATACAATTATATGTATAAAAGCAGCAAAATGCAAGGTAAATGAGTGGCAGTGATAATGTGAAGCCAAGACATGAGTTGGTGAGGAAACATCAGAATTCATTTGGTTAGGAAAGGGTAGGTGGATGTGTTGTTGAATTTTCTTTTTCAAAAAATTTGAAGCTAAGAGGACAACCACTATAGTGTTGTAGATATTGAAAATTTTTACCTGACTACACACCTTCCTTCTTTCCAATTATAAGCACTTACGTAGAAGAGTTTCTTTATTTGATGTTGTTTTGAAATTATTACTGATTTTTTTAGGTAATATCTAAAAATAATCAAGTTGATCAAGCACAGTGAAAGCTTTGCAAAGATTCTGTTTAATACAATCTCTTCAATAATTTCCTTATTTATCTTGCCTGTAAAATTCCAGTATCATGCAGAACAACAAACTGCTCATGTATCTCCCCCAGACGGAAGGTTGAGACAGATTATTATTTAATGGCAATACAATAGTGCTTTAGCTTTTCTCTTTGACCTCATTATTTGTGGTGAGTCAGCAAACAAGTTTTTAATCACTGATTTATGTTTTGAGATGTATACTATATCTTTGTGATTTCTGAAAACTATCTGATTATTTGCTCTAACGGTTACCATTTGGAAAACAAGGAAGCTAACATTTGTTCATTCTTGTGAAAAATTTGTTATTTTTGCCACCAATATCAAACCATACACATCTGTTTTGATCCAGACTTTCTGTTAGTGGATGCATACCAGATGAAGTTGACTGTTGAGTACATATCTGTTAATAGAATACAAGTGATGGTAGGTTGAAAGACAGAGCCATGCTATTGGAAAAGATTGATTTTTTAACATAAAGGCACCTACTAGATTTCTAAACTAACCATACTCTCTGAATATCTTGAATGCATTACAAAAATATTAAAGGATTATTTGAATGTGGTATTATGGGTTGAATCGCATTCCCCTAAATACTCATATTGACGTCTTAAGCCCTAATGCTTTTCAGTGTAACTGATCTCAACATAGGGTTGGTGCAGACATAATTAGCCATTATGATGAAGTCATACAAGAGAAGGGTGGCCTCTAATCCTGTATGGTATCCACATGGTATTTTTATGAAAGGTAAATTCTGTGTGTGTGTGTGTGTGTGTGTGTGTGTGTGTGTGTGCGTGTGTGTGAAAGTAGAGATCTGGGTGACACATCTCCAAGCCAAAGAACACCAAAGGTTGTCAGCCAACATCCAAAAACCAGGAGAGAGTCATGGAACACACATTCTCACAGACCTCAGAAGGAACCAAACCTATAATCACCTTCATCTTGGACTTCAGGCCTCTAGATTTGTAACATAATAAATGTAATGTATGTGTTTAAGCCACCCAGCACATGATACTTTGTTTTACCATGTAGTAGCCTTAGAAAATGAATATAATTTTACATTATACTTAAAATACTTGCAATTTGAATATAGTGAGCTTTTAAAATTTTGTTTTTCTCAGTGTCTGTTTTGGACACGTTAATAAATGTTTATTTTCTTAGGTGAGCATAAATTCTCAACCAGATGTGATCCAGATGTGATCAGAGACTGGGGAATTATATTTTTTTTATAAAATTTTTAATGTGATATTTTATAATTAATTTTCTAAAAAATAAGATATAGGTCAATAATAAAATAAATCCTTTGTTTATTCTGTTTCTGGCAAATATTTCAAGGGAACTCTAAAGGTGCATGAAAAGAGAAGGGCATTGAGCTGAGATAATAAAGTTGGACACCTCAGTTAAGGAAAGGACTTACAGTTATACATAACGGAGTAGATGAATGAGGCCCTTGGACTCTGTCCTTCATGCCGTTTATCTGCCTTAGCCCCTCTTATGTTCCTGGAGAACTTGAACAATTGTCTCCTTTTTCTTTTTAGACTTGATACCTGGTGTTTCTGAATTATTTACATTTGCTATGCAAATACCTGTACTTAAAATATTGAAGCATTTGATTTAACATCACTAGAAAATTATATTATTCAGTACTAATATTCTTCTTCCCAACCGTTTATAGTTGTTTTAGTTTTGAATCTTTATTTATGAAAGATTAGGCATCTTTTTCACTTTTTTCTTGTTTTTATAGCTATTTCTGAAACTACCTGATTATGTGTTGTAACCATTTTCATTTGCATGACAAACTTGTTTGCTCTTGTGAAAAATCTGTTATTTTTGCCACCAATACCAAGCCATATACATTTCTTTTGATCCTGACACTCTTTTAGTGGATGCATATCATATGAAGTTGACTGTTGAGTACATATCTGGATCCAGGGCTAGACAGGTGTTTTGACTAGTTAATTAGAGCATACTGTTTCAGTGATTGGTGCATCAGTACACAGGGGACCCAAACATAGCCACTGAGTGGCGATTAAAAGTTTGTAGAGACTATTGGGGAACACTAGGATTACGACTGACGACACATTAGTATGAAGCTGATTTTAGCCACCACATTTAGCTTAGGTTGAAAGTGAAAGCACCAGAATTCAGAACAAAGAAATTACAGGATACCAAGTTCTGATGATCTCATTTGAGGATTTCAATTAAATCAAGGATTGACATTTTTATTACATAAATGAATGAATTAATTTATTTTCTATCACTAAGAGTAAGAGGATTTGTAACATGCAAGAAAATGAAAATGATCAACTGATTCTCATAAACATTGCAAATTTTATTTTTCTAATAGCTGATTCTGGGGAAAGAAACATGAGACAGAAATATCTTTGGCAAGACTGAGTCAAAAGAAGGAAGGAGGAGAGACAGAGGGACCACAGGAGAGTGGGAAAGGGAGGAGGGAAGGGAAGAAAAAGAGCTATTGTTCATAAAATTTCTTGAAATTTTATTTTTTCTTATACATAAACATCTCAAAGTGAGATTAGTTAAGTAGTTTTCATTTCTTAACAATTTTCAACATCAGATTGATTTTATATTAATTTTTTTCCAAAAAGTACAACAGTTTTAAATACAGTAGAACCTGTATAAGTTGACCACCTAAGGGACTGTAACAAGCTGCTTAATGTACAGAGGTGGTCACATATGGAAGTAGGCCTATGGTTCAGATGTGTACCTGAGGTGCATGTCTGGTCTATGAAAATTAGGTCAATTTAAAGAGGTGGTCAATGCCAAAGGCGGTCACCTATGGAGGTTCTACCATATCCGTAACTATTGGTACCACAATTTGAATTACTAACTTGTGAAACACTACTATGTTTCTTTTTGTTCATTATTCATTATTTTTATCTTTAGTATTTTGGGGGGAGATGGTTTGCATTTTACTGGGTATTTTGGCTGTTTTTATATTTTGTTTTTCTAAATACAGTTATATTTTATTTTAAAATTAGGTATATGTTAGTGTGGGCTTTCCAGGGAAACATACATATGAGAAAGAGGAGAAAGAAAGAAGAAGGAAGTAAATTTATTAAAAAGAATTTGCCCAAATGGGTTTGGAGGCTGGGAGGTCTCCCAAGATCTGCAGTCACAAACCAGAGAACCCATGGTATTCCAGTCTGAGCCAGAAGATCTGAGGCCCAGGAGAGCAGGTTGTGGTATAAATTCTAGTCTTGAGTCCAAAGGGCCAAGAACTAAGAGAGCTGATACCATAAATTCTTGCCTAAAAGTTAGACAGAATGAGAGGACCCTCTTTTTTTCTATTCAGTGGATTGGGTGAGGAGCCCTCTCATTGGAGAAGTTAGCCTGCTTCACTTACCCTACTGATTCAAACAGTAATCTCACCCAGAAACACCTTCACAGACACACCTCGAATAAAGTTTAATGGAATAGCTGGATAAGTCAAGCTCAGTCAAGTTAGCATTTAAAATTGATCATCACAATAGGCATGCATTTGCCATATAGCACAATTTCGATATATTTTTGGAATTCAGCTCATTTTTAGAACAAGTGGGTTTCCTGTACAAATTTAACCTCCTGGGTGGTATTGAGATGGGATGAGGCAAAATATCTCACCGTTGGTTTTTCGAGGTAAACTGCCCAGATACATTGCTTTGTATCTCAATCTTAATTATGACCTGGTTTTTAGTTTTTATTTAATGTGAACATAAGAGCAGGAGACATGAAATTTTAATGACTGTTCTCAGCATTGCTTATACATAGCAATTGCATGGGGTTGGTTTTTAAAATATGTATGTTTGAGTTCTAGGCATTGGCTAATAAATACTCCAAATGGTTCAATTTGCTTCTGCAGAAACCCACAGTTCACTGAAAGCCAATGCAGTGAGTCCACATCCAACAGTCTTCTGATAGCTGTCCTTCTGGTGTCTTTCAGTACTTTCCTTGAAATTACCACTGACAACTTGCAAAGTTAAAATCAGATAGAGACACTTTTGCCTATATAAATTTACTTTTATAAATGTATGTGGCCAGACAGGAAATTATAATTAAGGAATACTTAAGGCATGATTGCCAGAGTTTTCTCGTCCTTTTTCCTGCCTGATATTATGTATCCCTCATACTCTTTCTAACCTTGTATTTTAGTGTTAAAGTTTCTTTCTTTTCTTCTTCTTCTTTTTTTTTGAGATAGAGTCTCACCCTGTCTTCCTGGGGCTGTGGTGTCATAGCTCAGAGCAACCTGAAACTCTTGGGCTCAAGAGTTCCTCTTGCCTCAGTCTCTCAAGTAGCTGGGACTATAGGAATCCCCCCCATGACACTGGACTAGTTATTCTATTTCTAGTAGAAATGGAGTCTCACTCTTGCTCAGGCTGGTCTCAAACTCCTGAGCTCAAGTGATCCTCACACCTCAGCCTCCCAAAATGCTAGGATTACAGATGTGTCACTGTGCTCAGCACAGCATAAAGTTTAAGTTTATTTTCTTCCCGGTCTCCTCCCTTTGCCCTGTGAATCATCCTTTCCTTTCCATATGAAATAGCTCATGTTTACAAAGGAGTCATTTTCAAATCCATCTTCCTGCCATAGAAATTTTGGGACCCAAAAGCCTTCTGCAAATTTTGAACTTTTACCACTTAGTTCTACTTGAAAGTTTACTTATGCTTCAATGTATCATCCATTTATTTAGATAAAAGTTAAATCCAAAAATATCTTTGGTTAGAACTCCTGCTGTCTTCTGTTTAAATGCTGAAAGCTGTGTGGGCATTGCCCTTAAGATTCTTAGAGCCCGGCTCGGCGCCTGTGGCTCAAGTGGCTAAGGCACCAGCCACCTACACCTAAGGTGGCGGGTTCGAATCC
>NW_003852447.1:9656646-9687675 GCF_000181295.1 Otolemur garnettii
GCCCAGGAGTTGGAGGTTGCTGTGAGCGTGATGCCACTGGCACTCTACCCAGGGGGACAGCTTGAGGCTCTGTCTCAAAAAAAAAAAAAAAAAAAAGATTCTTAGAGCCCGTCTGACTAATAGAATCTAATTTGTTTACTTAAAATACTCTGAGAAGACTCTTTCCTGGCTAAGAGGGTCTAGCAAAGTCTGCCTTCAATCTATGTCTTCCATTATCACTATTTTACGTGCTTTTTAAAGACATCTTCTCTACCCCCAATTTATGAATATATTTTCCTTTGTATTGTAAACACCTAATAGTTTTTTTTAATCGTTAAAATATTTTAATTCAATTAAACATTTTTATGAGAATTTTTTTGTGGTTAAAAACACCTTAACCTAGCTAAATGCATAGTTTTCACTTGTATTTTTTGATTTAAAACCTTCCTGGAATTTTTTTTTTTTTTTTTGTATTATTTAAAATAGGGTCATATGGGAGTAGGATGGGCCCTTTGTTCAGTGTGACTGGTATATAAGACAATGGTCATGTCAGGACACAGAGACACCAAACATGAGGCTAAAGGATTGAGTGACCTGTATACAGGCCGGGGACACCAAAGCTTACCAGGAAATGCCAAGGAAGGATTCCTCTACAGGTTTCAGAGGGAGAACGGCCCTGTGGACACCTGGATTTCAGACTTCTCTAGCTTCAAGAACTGTGAGAAAGTGGTTTTCTATGTGTAGTCCTTTGTTACAGAATCACTAAGAAAAGAAAATTTCAATATATTATATATGATTTTCTAAATTTTCAACTCTTGTCCATTGATCCATTTGCTATCTCCACAGAGATAACACATTAGCTTAATTATTATGACCTTATAAGAATTTCTATATCTACTTGGGTAAGTTCCCCAATCTCTTTTTCCTTCAAGAGAGAATTACGGCTATTCTTTGTTCTTGACAATTTTACCTAACCTTAGAATCAGCTGGTCAAGGCCACAAAAGTACATCTACTGATATTTTGATGAGGGTTGCATTGGCTTCATAGAAAGTTTGGGGGACAATAAATAAGGATACAGTATAAAGACTTCCATACTAAGAAAATGAATATACTCCATATTTATGGTTTCTTTAATGCTTTGCTGTATTTCTAAATCATTTTTCTCAGTTTCGACTTTTGTTAAATTTACTTCTAATTACTTTATAAAAGTGATGTTAATATTAAAGTCTTGCTACTTTATGTTCATTCCTAAATATTTAGAAAATAGGAATACGGTTGATTTTTATATATTATTTCCTTGCTTGAAAACTTGCTTTCCTGTATTTTAAGCTAAATAATTCTTTCTGTTGATATACATTGGATTTTCTTTTCTTTTCTTTCTTTCTTTTTTTCTTTTGAGACAGAGTATCACTACGTAACCCCAGCGTAGAGTGCTGTGACGTCACAGCTCACAGCAACCTCAAATTCCTGGGCTTAAGCTACTATCTTGCCTCAGCCTCCTGAGTAGCTGTGACTACAGGTGCCCACCACAATGCCCGGCTATTTTTCTTGTTGCAGTTGTCATTGTTGTTTAGCTGGCCTGGGCTGGTTTAGAACCATTGAGCCTTCATATATGTGGCTATTGCCATAACCACTGTGCTAGGGTGCCAAACCTATACATTGGATTTTTTTATAATACAGTTATATTATTTTTAAATAATGGCAGATAATTTCTTTTTTTTTAAATCTACCTGCTTTTCCCTTTTTTTCTTAATGACTTGACAAAAGCCTATAGCACATAGATAAATAGGTGTGAATCAATACCATTTCATTATTTCTTATCTTGAATACAAAAATTTTGATTTATCAATAGATGAAAAGGAATTTATTGTAAAATTAGAGGCATGCTTTTTCAGGTTAAGTAAATTCCTTTCTATTCCTGGTTTGTTAGGAGTTTTATTATAAATCAGTGTAGAGTTTGAGGTTTTTTTCATCTTTTGAAATGATTATAATTTTTTTCTTGAAGTTACAAAACATGGATGTTACTTTATCCTGCAGATGTTTATAACTAATAATTTTTTCAAATATTGTAAGGTTACCAACATTATATTCTTTATGTTAATGTGATCATTTCAATATCTGAAGTTTTATAGTCTATTTTGTGCAAAATATTTTCTTATTTTTCCTTCTCGGCTTTTCTCTACTGCTTGGTAATTTCTGACTGTTACTTAACAATTTTAAAAAGCTGTTTGTGGCTTGAGTTCTTTGATACCTAAAAGAAAGGTTTAACCTATGGGAATCATTTGCATTTGCTTCTTCAGGCATCTGGGTGCAAGGCTAGAAACACTTTAAACAACAATAAAAGGCTGAACGTTTTTGTGTATGTGTGACCTAGAAAATGTTAACTGAAGTTTGTGTGACTTGCTTTGATCAATGAAATATAAGCCCAAGTGACTTAGAATTTTTGAGCAAAAGTTTTATGGACAAGATCATAACTTCCTATACATTAAAATAACCAGCAAAGTTATTCAGTTCAGTTCAGACTGATCTTCCTCCATTCTCCTGGGTTTAGGTTCCAGTGGGAAGAGAACCTGGACAAGTATTCGTGTCAATGTAGTTAAAGTTAAAAATACATCTCTCTTGATGTGAAGCGCAGGCAGCTTGAATTTATTTGATACTAACACAAAATCTAGCCCATCTTGGTTGCTATGTGCAATGTCTAAGTTCAATAAGGAGGTTCAATGAAATGGGTATTGTTACTCTGTGATATGAGTTCTAACGGACCTCTTGCTATGACCCAGAATGTTTCTGTCTAATGAGGGTTGTTTGTGAAAACGTTGTTCCCTGAGTCTTGAACAACATCATGTAATGGGGTTCCCCGGGCATGATTCGCGGAGTCTAGGAGACCCATGATTATACTCACAGGCAGACCGCAGTAACTTGTATAGCTTGGAGAGCTGCTCACCCACGCTTGGCTGAAGAAGCCTTCTGAAGTTTCTCCTTACACTTCTTAAGGTAGAGGAATAAAGCGCAGAAAAAGTCCATTACTTTGCTATGGAACGAAATGACATACATAATCCTATTTTCTAACTTTTTACCTGTCTCCCTAAAACTGATACTCATTTGTGAAGAATAAAGCTTAAACTGCAAAGCATTAATTTTGCTTTATATAAGTATCTCATTTCTTAACGTCATGTTTCTCAAACCCCTAATTTAAATGAAAATGTTAGGAAAAGATATCTTCATCAACACGAGCATAAAACATACACAAACATTTTATTCTCAAGACAAAGAGTCTTTCCATATTTTTCTGTTCTTCTATTTTGATTTGTCTCTTCCCTTAGATTCATAAAAATGGAAAAGAGTCTGTTAATGTAGATAATATAATTTTTCTCCTTTTCTCCATGTCATGGGCTGCCCTTAAGAAAAGGTGCACAGTATCTGGAATCTGGACTGTGCCAGTCTGTGATCTCCATTCAGGTTCCTGTCAGGGGCGCTTTATCCAGAAGGGTGTTTTGAATTACAACAGGCGGGTTAGCCCCCCGCCAGGACAAGTCTATGGCACTGCAGAATTAGGCATTGCCACCAGCTGAAGAAGCACTGTGGCTGTTTGCAAAAGCTGTCAACTGTCACCAGTTCCCCAAACCAATTCCTACCTTTGCTTTGGTTAGCAATAAATAAATAAATAAAATCCTCTGTCTGTCCATTAAACATAAGTGAGAACCAAAAAATGGAGTCACTGTTAAAACGAAAATGTCTGCTCCATGGCTAGCATCAAAAAAGAAACGAGAGATGAGTGTTGCATTCATGCATGAAAACACTTCAGTGTGCTGTTGCCTTTAATCTCCTTCACTGGGGTAATTAATCTAAAACACAGTAAACTGTAAGAAACAATGCCAGAGGAAATGGTTTAATGTTCACGGGTTAATGCGCACGTGTTATATGACGTAGAAAATGTGTACACTTCTGTTTTGTTCAAGTTCTTAAATGGATGTCACAATAGATGATGAAAGGAACACAATCTGAACATAAATAAATCAAATTTCTATGCCTAGAATTTTAAATATGGTCTTGCAATTTCTTGCTCAAATGTATATAGTTTTCCCAGTACTTGATTTCCATAAAAGAGAAAGACATGTAATATGTAGTCAAATATTCTCAGAGTTTATTGAATATTATTGTGCTAAATATTTAAAAACTGAGTTTCTACAGAGATTCTGCAATCTGATTACCTCTGTAATGTAATAATCCATATGAAATGCATAAACATCAACTTCTCTTATCTACTTTGAAGAATGGAAGGTTATAAAAATTAGAGAGATAAAAAGAATGAGATCGAAGATAAGAAGTTCTTCACAAGTGTGTTCCACTTTGTTATTAGGCTAAACTATTTCTGTGGACAAGTCATTGTCACAAGACCAAGATTGAAAACACTTTTTAAAAATACTTATTTTGAAGTAAAGATTTACTTGAGGAAAACTTCCCACTGTTGGCTTCCATGTTAGTGACTGTGCACTGAGAGTATTCACCAGCTGCAGAAAAAAATGAATATAAAGCAAGCTGGTCAGTTAGACTTGACTCTCTCCAGATTGCTACTACCAATGTGAAGATGTAAAGATTTCTCCAGATACCTATAAAATGATGTGTCCTTTGATTATTTGAAGCTTATTAATCTGTATTGGGTTTGTTACTAAAGAGTAGAGTACAAATCAAATAATTGGATCAATTAAATACAAAGAAAAGTCTATGACAAAGATCAGGCTCTTGCAAAGTCTTAGAAGACTTATGCGTGTAAGTTCTCATTTCCGATGCCATGTGGAAACTGTTCAGTAACCATCTACACAACTGTAGTGAGATGAGAGGTTTTTTCTCATTTTTAGTTCTAGCTTCTTCAACTAACCCTGTTTTGGATGATGGTAATGCCAGTAGCTGGTGCATTTGCTACATGTACAGATGAGTTAATGCCAGTAATTGCCAGGTCTCTCAAAATGGCCATTGACACTCGTTTGGCTTTCACCATTAACTTCACCAACTTGCATTCCTGCTTCTCTCTAGACTGCTGTAATTTTCCTGGGAAATTTACTACTATGTATTTTTCTGTGCTTTTGGGCTGGAGCACAGTGGCCGTTGGGAAGGATCACTGGGAAGGGAGCTTCAGAAGGAGCACCTTAAGGCTCTTGCTAAAGAAGTGGAGTGTTGATGTAAAAATACATCAGCATTTGGATTCAAGTTCTTGTTCTTATACTTTTTAACAAAATGTCTGACCTTTTTTTTTTTTTTTTTGCAATTTTTTTTTCTTTTTTTTCTTTTGGTCTGGGGCTGGGTTTGAACCCACCAACTCCAGCATATAGGGCCGGCGCCCTACTCCCTGAGCCACAGGTGCCACCCCAAAATGTATGACTTTTGATCTAGTTGTTTTAACTATCAGTACCTCAATGTCTTCTGTACAGTGAGAGACTATAGTTAAAAAAGTAAAGAACTAATTCAGTGTTTCAAGGGCATCAAAACATTAAAAGACCCAATTTGACATGCAAAATTAATAAGGTCTTACATAACTCTCAAGGCACTGACTTTAATATCGCCCACTATTGACTTGGAATAATAGAAATTGAGGGTAGATACAAGTTCACAAAGACAGCAAGATTAATAAAATTTTTCTTTCCTTCGAGAAGGAAAGATGACAGGAGGATGGAAAGAAGGTTGAAAAACTGACAGAATAGTGGAGACCAGATTAGAAAATGGATTAGGAAAATCTGTGGTTTCTTTTTAAAGAAAATTGTCAAATATTTATTTTAAGTTATTTGTTTATTGTAAGTCCTTATTATACAAATAGATATTCTAGGGCAGTGCCTGTGGCTCAAGGAGTAGGACATATGCTGGAGGTGGTGGGTTCTAACTCAGCCCCAGCCAAAAACTGCAAAAAAAAAAAAAAAAATATATATTCTATAAAGTATAATACATAAATACCATCCATTAATATGTGTGTATATGTGGATGCCTGTGTTTATAGAAGGAATAGGATTATGTTTCATACCTGTGCTTATGCAGTAAGGAACAGTGACAATACATATATGGGATAATGAGATAACACTACACTGAATTAATTCCTAGAAAGAAATACCTTGGGACCAGACGTAACAGTGAAAAAAAGAAATTACAGAAATCTTGAGGGGGGACTTGAAATCCAAAATGTGTGGATAATGGAAAGATTGAGTTAACCTTATTTGACACTGGAATTATTATAGTATCTATAAACAAAGGGTTAAAAAACACAGCTATCATTTAATAATTTCATAAGCTTTTTCTAAATAAATATTCCAGACTTCGATCCTCAGAATCTCTCATTTCAGTTGCTTGCAAGTGGAACCTGAGAGAATAGATTAAAAAGAAATAATGTTTGTGTGTGTCTATATGCACAGAATGTTAAAGCAAAAAAATTAAATGTATTAAAAGTAGAAATTAATAATGAATTAACATTATTTTATTGTGTCAAGTGCATACACATGCAAGACAATAGAAAGGGAGGTTGAGAACTCTGTACTCAATAACTCTATAAATATACAACTGTTCTGAAATAAAAGTTTATTTAAAACCAATAAAGATTACAATTTTTGTCTGCTTTTAAATTTTTGACTATAGTCATGCATTGCTTTGCAACAGGAATCTGTTCTGATAACACTGTCGTTAGGGGATTTCTTCGTTGTGGAAATATCATAGCATGTGCTTACACAAGCTTAGAGGGTGGAGTCCATTACCCACCTGTGCTATATGGTATAGTTCACTTCTCCTAGACTACAAATCTGTACAACATGTTACTGTACTGAACATGAGGCAGTCATACAGTGTAAGCATTTGTGTATCTAAAGGCATCTAAACATAAAAAGTATAGTAAAAATGCAGTATTATAATCTTATGGGATTGTTGTCCCATATGCTGTCCAGAGTTGAATTAAATGCCATTATTTGGCCCATGACATTACTTATTTAACCATCTGGGTAACACAGCATGTTAGAACTTTGCAAAAGATATTGCCTATTTCATGTCCTTCACAAAAATAAATCATATACTAACCTTGATAAATTTTTTATAAATGGAATTGCACAAGTTTTTTTCTCTAACCACCATGCATTTAAAAATAAATCACCACTTTATTTTGTGAATATATAATGTACAATGTGTCTAAAGTAAGTAGAAGGACGTTGCAGAAATTGCAGAGGTGAGAATGGAAGTCAGTGTCAGTGAAAAAGAAAATGCATATACAATTAAGAAATTAAGAAACTGAAGACAGCAATTCTTTGAAAAGATTTATAAATTTGATAAATCTCCAACTAAACCTATTAAGCAAATAGAAATTAAAGATTAAAATAAAATTAAAGATCAGAAATTAAAGAAGCTTGCAAACCCTCAAATCTGATATTATAAAAATATTTATTTCAGTATGTTTTCTAATGTAGATTAACACATTCCATGTAAAGAACAAAATTAGTAAAACTGCCACAAGAAGAAATAGAGGGCCTGAAAAGTCCTAAATCTGTCATCTAGTTGTATCTTTAATAGAAACCATACCACAAAATTTCCCAGGCAAGGTTACTTCTCTGTTAAATTTTCCAAATATTAAATGAAATAATATTAAATTATGTATTTTTTCAGAAAATTAAAAGAGAGTGAAAACATCCTAATTTATTTTATGCAATCAGGATGATCCTGTACCTAAATATGACAAGGGCAGAGCAAACAAGAAAAATTAAAGAGAATATCTTTGAAAAATACTAAGATGCTAGAAAATTGAATTCAGTGATGTACAAAAAGATATTTCATGATAAAATAAGATTTATTTTAGGAAAGAAAAGAGTATAACTTGAAAATTAGGCTCGGCACCTGTGGCTCAGGTGGCTAAGGCGCCAGCCACATCACCTAAGGTGGCGGGTTTGAATCCAGCCCGGGCAGCCAAACAACAATGACTGCTGCAACCAAAAAAGTAGCCAGGCGCTGTGACAGGCGCCTGTAGTCCCAGCAACTTAGGAGGCAGAGGCAGGAGACTTGCTTGAGCCCAGGAGTTGGAGGTTGCTGTGAGCTATGCCATGGCACTCTATCCAGGGGGACAGCTTGAGGCTCTGTCTCAAAAAAAAAAAAAAAGAAAAGAAAATTAATCATTATATGTGTAATACAATGCATTAACTAAAAAAGGAGGAAAGTCATATTTTCTATGTGGTTGAAAAAATTTGAAATCATTAATATCCTCTTAGTAATTAAAGTAACAATAATATTCTACTACCTATCTTGTAATATAGAAGGACTTGCCTAATATGACAAAGATTTTTTTGTAAAGTAAATATTGCAAAGAAACTAGAATATACTTTGTGGTGACATATTAAAAGCGTTTCCCCCAGGAGTCAAGAATAATATTATCTACTATTATTTCTTTAATATTTTACTGGAGGCAAGTAAAAAAAATGTTAAAATATTAGAAATAAGAAATGGAAACTAGATTTAAGGATTTTATGACTCTTGTGTGCAGAAAAATCCAAAGAATCCATAAGCATGTTATGAGAATTAATAATTGTTAAGGAAACATAATAAAGTCTCTTGATATAATATAAAATAATAAATATTATTTCTGTTTACTACTAAAAAAGAATTATAAATAAAATTAAATAAACATTTGCAATAATACAGATCATATCAAATTTCTCAGAATAAATTTAATGGAAGATGTGCAATCTATTAATTAAACCTCTAAACATTGCAATGAAAAATTAAAGAAAGTTTAAATAAATTGAGATATACTATATGGCAATGATTATAGTACTCTAAAATGTTAGTTCTTTCCAGATTAATCAGTATACTCAATGTAAATCAAGTAAAATACTCTGGCAGAATTTACTCATGAAAGTTCACAAGATTATTTACATTTGCATGGAAATTGAAAAACTAAGGAGGAGCCAATTTGTAAAATTTAAGAATTGATCTGGAGTACTTATACTACTAGCCATCAAGATATATTAGAGATATAGATTATTAACGTGATATAACTTATCAACAAACATATTGGAATAAAGTTTAAAACAATATATCTTTATTTAAAGGGTCACTTTACTTATTAAAAAGATGCACCTGAATTCAATGGTCTTAACAAAAAATTGTGGTTCAATTAAATATCACATTTTATAAAAGCATCTTGACCTTCACTTTCCATAAAGCACAAAATGAACAGTAGGTGAATTTATATCTATATGGTACAACAATAAAAATTTAAGCTAAGCAATAATTAGAAAAATAATATTGTATTTTTAACACATGCAAAAATGTTTTAAGCTAGTAAATAACAGCAATAATCATAAAGGAAAACAACTATTGGACTTTATTAAATTTATAAATTTTATATCATTTGAAGATACAATATGAGAATACATATATAAATAAGAAAGCCATAGAATTAGAGAAATTATTTTATTACCTATACTCACAATGAGCTTATATCTAAAGTATATATTAAAAAAAATAACAAAGCAATTTTAAAAAGATGAGAGCAAATTTTTAAAATTTCAAATTACTATGAGGTACAAATTTTTGGTTACATAGTTTTCACTTCTAAGATAACTTCCCAGTTATAGTTGAGCCCTTCAAATGCTTAATTTCAAAAATGGTCTAAAATCTCTAATAAGAAATTTATCGTAAGGAAAGCTTATGACACTGTCATTAGTCACCAAGAAAATACAAATTAAAAATATATAAGATATACTAATCACTACCAGCATGGATAAAATAATTTTTGGAAAACATGAAAACTATAATAAAAATTTGTAAAAGTGTGAATTGGCTGAAATTCTCATACTTTTCTGATGAAAATGTAAACTGGTGTAACTTTGGAAAATCTTCTATATCACCAAAGCCCCAAAGCCAAGCACAAACATACACCATGATTAGTAATTCTACTCTTAAGTATATTGTCAACATAAATGCATTCACATGTTCATCTAAAGAAGATACATATTAAAATGTTCATATTAATACTATTTAAAAGAGCCCCCAAATTGGGGGAAAATCAAATGTCCTTTGAGATTACAGTAAAAAATGAGTTGTGGCATATGCAGTCAATTAAATAATACAAAGCAAGGAGAATTAATAAGCCACAGTTGCATATAATATGGACAAATTCATAAAAATGATTTTTCAATGAAATAAATCAGATACAATGTAGATTGTAGAACACTGTATGATTACGTTTATATAAATTTCAAATCAGGCAAATCAACCTATAATGAAAGAAATCAGAATAGTTGGTACCTATGAGGAGTGGCTTCTAGTCCTTCCTACTTTATAAAAGTTCATCGAACTTTATACTTAGAATGCTTGCACTGTTCTGTAGGCTTTATGTCGATAAGCTATGTATGTCTCATCTAAAAATAGAATATGTGTTATGTGAGGGAATTTGAGAAACTCAAGATTAAGCTTATTTGTCATTCAGCATCTTAGGGGATGATAATTGAAGGGAGAGGAAAAGGAGACTATTTTATTTGGAGGATGGACTGAAGAAAATAGAAATGTGTTCAATTTTGTCCATTGTGCTTTAAGGGGAATACGACAAAAAATAACAGGGGAGGGGTATGTTATATCAAGAGTTCCCACATATTTCTGTTTCATTCCTAGCTACTCACTGTAGGGGTCCCTTGGTGGACGCCACTTACCAGGCCTCAGGACTGATTGATCTCTGGCCCCAGTCTATCTAGCTGTGTTCCAGACTCAGACCACTATGTTGTTATCTTGCTCAGGAACAATTGCTCTTAGGTGCCTGAGGGCTATTTACTTTAGGGAGGATAGCCTTTGAGAGAGTACAGCAATCTTCTTAGATAGATCTTAGTCTTTAGTAGAGCTTGGTAATTTTCAGCAGAGAGACACCGTGCTGGTGTTCTGCAGGCAGAACTGATAGAGTCAGAGTAAGTGGGTCCATGATAGAATGTGCATGCTCCCAACTGCCTTCTCCTCCAGCCTAATATAAGGCTGATTTCATGCCTCTGGACACCACAGGTGTAAAGACTGCCAAGTCACCAGTGCTCTCATCTCATAAGCTCTCTCACGCTTGTTAGAAGAACTAAACCCCTCTCCATGCCCCTTTCACCAAGGTGTTCCCTTATTGAGTTATACAGGTATTTTTTATAACTCTCCTCCTCCTCCCCATAGGCTATATGGCTTGCTACAACTCACTAAGAGACAAGGAATTCTACCAGTCTGACTGACCAGGGTTCAGGGTATCCACTGAGTTGCAGTTCACTAGTCAATTGGACGGAAGAATATTATTAAAACGTCTTTGTTATATGTGGCTTCCCTTCCCCTGTTGTTCCTTTTCTCCTCTGTGATGTGTTCAGGAAAACTAGGTGGGGCTTGAGGACTTGAGTTCACAATTGGTCTAGTAGTACCTGGTCTTCTTTGCTATTGTACATTCAGAGATGGGTAAATACAAAAGATCCATTACTGGGAGTCAAATTAAATTTTACTTTGCTCAATAGAAAATGTGCTTAGCTAAATATTCCCTTCCTAGCCACTCTTACAATCCGTACTAACCCCTTGTGACAAGTGATTGAATTCTAGATATATTTCAAAACTAGAGTCAGCAATATTTTAACAAATATTATATGGACTATAAAAAGAAGAGTCATGAAAAGTAACAAGATTTTGAAACAGAAAATGGAAAAGCTGATGTCAACAACTGTCTGGGAGAAGAAAAAAATAAAATACGGAGGTCTCACAATTAAGTTCTAGAGCTTGCCACTGTGTGCTTATGTTGGCAGCACTGTACAAACAAGTTAGTAAAGGTTAGTGACCTTGGCATATCAGTGTCTCATATCTGTGTTCATGTGGACGTGTGGCCGTCTCTTGCCGAGCGGCTTTCATTATTGTTGCGTGTTTTTGTGTGCCAGTGTGTGAATGTCAGAGCTTGAATTAGAGCAACAGACAAAAATTAAATTGCTTGTTAAACTTAGCAAGAGTAGAAGTGAAATCAGGGACATGTTAGTCCAAGTTTACGGAGATAATTCCATAAAAAAAAATAGTGGCGTACAGATGGATTAAATGTTTTCCTGAGGGGAGAGCAAGTGCCACTGATGAGGGGAGGTCAGGGCTGCCAGTAGTGAGCAGAACTGACAAAAACACTGAAAAAATTCATCAAATTGTGTGTCAAAACCATCAACTGACTGTGGGAAGCATAGCAGACCAAGTTAACATTGATGGAAAAAAAGGAAAATCTTAACTGAAAATCTTGGCATGAGAAAGGTGTGGCTCTGATATCACTGATGCTGTACCAGCTTTTAGCCAATATGGGAACACCCTTTCTATGCACCTGATCTGGGCCCCCATATCTTTTTCTTTGCCTTCAGATAAAGGAAATATTGAAAGGAAGACATTTTGATGACATTTAAGACATCAAAGGTAATATAATGATAGCTCTGATGGCCATTCCAGAAAAAGAGATTGAAAATTTCTTTGAAGGGTGGACTGGGTGCTGGTGTTTGTGCATAGCTGTCCAAGAGGAATACTTCAAAGGTGACCATAGTGGGCAGTGCCCATAGCTCAGTGTGTGGGGCACCAGCCACATACCCCAGGCTGGCATGTTCAAACCCAGCCTGGGGCCACTTAAAATAACAATGACAACTGCAACAACAACAACAAAATAGCCAGGCATTGTGGTGGGTTCCTATAGTCCCAGCTACTTGGAAGGCTGAGACAAGAGAATCGCTGAAGCCCAAGAGTTGGAGGTTGTTGTGAGCTGTAATGCCACAGCACTCTACCCAGGGCAACAGCTTGAGACTCTGTCTCAAAAAAAAAAAAAAAAAAAATTTAAGAAAAAGGAGGTGATGATAGTGACATTCAGTGATTAGGTGTGTGGCACTTTTCCTAGGATGAGTCTGCATACTTAATTATCAGATGTTGTAGATTTTGAGAAAAGATAGGGTGTTCCTTTACAACATGTGAACCTTGAGTTTTTTAATACACAGCCAAGTGAAGATGTCAAGTGGACAGATGCATAAGTTTAAAGTTCAGAAGAGAGGTTTGAGAGGGGGTAATTTCACCTTAAACAGGTAAAGGAGAAGACTAAAATTCATCAAAGCAGAGTCATGATAAATGAATTATGAAACAGGAAAGAAAAAAATCCAAGAATACAAACTTTCTCGTGTGACAAAAGAAAGTTATCAACTGTATTTAGTGCTTTAAGAGATAAAATATGCTGTGAACAGAAAATGTGTCCAGGTACCGAAGTAGAGCTCCCTTCATAATATTTTAAAGAGCAGTTTCAATGGAATGATAAAGGCAAGTGTCTGATTAGATGACGTTTAAGAAACAATACAAGATGTAGAGTTTGTGCACCTGTCTCAGAAACTTTAAAAAAAAATTTAATGCAAAGGGGAAAATCAGTGACAGAAATTAGGTAAAGAGAAGTTTGTTTTTAGTTATTATTTAAGTAGGATAAATAGTAGAATAGCTATGTACTAATGGGATGATCAGTAAACAAGAATAATTTGATGAGGAAAAAACCTGTTGAATTATTGTCCTTGCGTAGGTGAGAAGGTGATGCACTGAAAGGGAGCTTAATTTTAGATAAAGCATGAATGCTTCATATACAGAAACGAACACCTATGTTTGTAGGGAAGATTGGTTGGTGGAGTATGAGAAAGTCATCTTTTGATCAATTTCCAAGTCCTCCTTGATTGAAAGCAATCACCAGCTTAGCGACAGGTTGGAGAATGAGGTGTCAGAGGTTTGAGAACAGAAAGGGAGACATGGGAAGGTTGTCTGTGTGAAGTATTTTACTGCATCAGTATGGTGGGAAAGTACAACAGGATTCCAAGTGCCAGAAGGAGGTCACACGAGACTTTGCTCATGAATTTGACTTGAGACCGGTCAGTGTGGTTGTGTGTGTCCTCCAGCTCCATTTAGCTGAATAAATGCAGATACCTAGTGGATGGAGTTGGATTTAAATGGGATCAGGCCTTTAATTCAGGTAAATGGCACAGAACAACAAAAATGTAAAAATTATTTGCATTGACCTTAGGATTTAAAGTAGGAAAGAAGGGTAGAGGGAAAAATCTAGGGGGTGAGGGACTGTGAAAGGTGCATATGTGATGATTCAATGATTGTTTGGGATGAAGTGAGAAATGGGGTGGGCTGCTGATGGAAGGGGTGTGGTCTAAGAAAGGTAGACATGAGGGTGGCACCTGTGGCTTAAAGGAGTAGGGCACCAGCCCCATATGCCAGAGGTGGCGGGTTCAAACCCAGCCCCGGCCAAAAACTGCTTTAAAAAAAAAAAAAAAAAAAAAGAAAGAAAAAAAGAAAGGTAGACATGAATTTGAAATTATGGAAGGGCTGCACTTACTGTAAATGACAATTCTAGGGTGTGACTATGGCTGAAGTGTGATAGAGGACAGAGCCATTGAAAGATAAAGGTTTCCCACCAGTCACCCTCCCTTCCCCCATCCAGAGTATGAATGTCTTAATAACTAAGAAAATGACATGAAGGCTATGTTAACCAGTTTGATGAGAGTATTTCAAAATGTATATGAAAACAGCACTCCGTACCCCATGATTGCATTAATGTACACAGTTATGCTATAAGAAATAATAAAGGAAATTTGAATGGAGAAGAAAAAAGAAAGATAAAGCTTCATTAGTAAGTACGCATTTTGTACGGGGAAGTCATCAGGAATTGAAGCAGAAACAATATTGAAGAACGTGAGACAGACCTAAGACCGTTCTGGTAGGAATATGATAGGATCAACTGGGAGCAGCTGTTGATGTGATCTGCTGATAAGACGCTGGGAGGGGGAGTTATAACCTAATGCAGGTAGATACCTTCATCTCTATTGAGATGAACTGTTTATGGTGATGGGTATGGCTTGATGATCCTTCAGCTGCTTTATTAATCGTTATCACTTGCTGTGCTCCAAAGATATGCCATACCTTTTTTTTTTTTTTTGCAGTTTTTGGCTAGGACTCAGTTTGAACCCACCACCTCTGGTGTGTGGGGCCAGTGCCCCACTCCTTTGAGACACAGGTGCTGCCCAGATATGCCATACCTTTTAAAAAAATTGTAAAGCATAAACATGTCCCACACAATCTTGTATTGCGACAACTGTGGATGAATTACGTGGTCTTCTGAGTCAGGCCCATTACAGCATCCTCGCCTCATCCAGCTCCTGGTTAGCAGTGGAGGCTCCAATTCAGAGAACTATGAATAATAGAAGTTTCTGTTGCATAGGTTTAAGTCATATACACAATTCTTGCTCAAAATTCAGAGAATAGAAAAAGAAAAAAGAGTTACTTAGAGAGATGAAAAATTTAGACCAGACCAAGGAGGCATCTTGGGGAAATTTCATGAAGAGCTCTAGACTGCGCTTCCATTTTAAGCTTCATCACCAGCTACTGCTCAGCTCTAAATCCCAACAACATTGCAGGCATTTCACCCTATGCATTCCTTCTCCCCTGATCCCTTCTTGAACTCTCTTTCTTTATTTACTTTCCTGGCACGACACTCTGCATTCTGTCCACGTTCCCTTGCTGTTCCTCCTTCAGATTTTCCTGCCTACTGGTGATTATAGGTGAATCAAATCACTCAACCTCACACCTCATGAAGGCAATATTTTATCTGTGAAATCTGTGATATTATATAGTACATGCTGGGAAGATTAATTAAAGTAAAGAAGGCAAAGCACCCAGCACGGAGCCTGACTCATAAGGCATATCAGTAACATCCCTCAGGTGGCACCTGTGGTTCAAAGGAGTAGGGCACTGGCCCCATATAGGGGAGGTGGCAGGTTCAAACCCAGCCCCAGCCAAAACCTACAAAAAAAAAAAAATCAGTAACATCCCTCTTTCTTCTCCTCTCTGGCTTCTCTTCCTTGGTAGTCACTTAATTAAGGACACTCCCTATGTCTATGACTTAGGCCTTTGTCTTTCTTGAACAACTGAGTTGTTTGAACAGCTTTATTACTACACAAATTTGAATGATTCTCCGATTTGTACCTCCAGCATTGACAAAGAAACACATAGTCTTTGCTCATTGTCCACAATTTTTTCATGCATATGTAAGTCACTTTCATAAAAACTTTTTAAAAGCTTAATTAATTTCATCATTTTACCCCTTTCAAATCATCTCTCCATTTATAAAGCTTAGGATTTTTTCCCTTCTTCTTATTGGCACCTTTATACTCTGAGTAACTCGGATGAATGGGACCTCAGCAACTTTTATCTCCTAAAATGTGATTGTTTTCATTAAGAGGGCTGAAGAATTGCAGAGGTAGCTAACTTTCACTTTTAGAAAAGTGAAACTTTCATTTCAATGAACCTGAATGTTCACGTAAATCAGGTACTGAATTAAAATGTAAGTACAGAAGGAGTACCTCATTGAAGTGCAGAAATAACTCTTTCAATGTAAAGTAGTTTAAAAGAAATGCTGTCTCTTAAAGGGCAGGGAAAAAATGGTGTCAGAGTGCACAACACAGGCACTGCTGAAAAGAATACCCAGATTGAGAGATGCCAGGCTGCAGAGCAGCGCGCACTTTGAAAAGCCAATTACACATAATTTAGAGGTATTTTCTAGTTTGTTGTGTAGATCACGCAGTAACGAGAGGCTTTGTGTGCATTTATAACTGCCTGGAGAATAGACTAGAGTAGAATGGTAATGTGTGTATGTTATAACCTGTAATTCTTTTGATAAACCTGGGGAAGAAGATGGAGAATTAGACAGGCAAATGAGAGGGCCTCTGTGTGCAGGGAATGGCAGATGAGCAAGACCACAATGCTTCCGTTTGGATAATGGGGCCGGCCCTGACCACTGCTATCAATTCCCCAGGCAGCTGGATGGCAGGACAAAGGTAACGCCATTGTATTCCTGCAGGACAGAGCAGCCTCTCTAAGTGATCTCCCTCACAGCCACTGGCTCTTTCCAAATTGCAGTGGGAAACATCACTCCTCTAACACAAGCCATCTCGCCATACACAGTAGCTTTGAACAGTTCCAATATATTCTTCTGAAACATCCAGACATGTGCTCACTTCTACACAATACTCTATCATTAAAGGAAAGTCATGGAAGATAAAATGCAGAATAGTTGGAACTAAAATGTATAATAGCAAGCATCTCCATAATAGCCAAAGTGCTGCATGTATTAGAAGTCATTTTCTGTAAAAGCTCACAAGGAAAAGGAAGGGAAATTATAACATGAAAATGAAGGTGCAAAGTGGCTGGTGCTTTAGAGCAGGGATGTGCTGTTACCTGTCATTGGTTGACCTCACCTGTTTCTTTTTTACTGCAGAGTAGGAACCTAAAACATTTAATCAACGTGCCTGAAATAAATTCATACTTTTCTTCCTTTTTTTTTCTTTGTTTCTCCCTTTTTCTCAACCACAATAATTAAGAATATTACATTTGGGAATAATTACTAATTTTTATCATTTTATATACAGCCATAGACACACAAGTATGCATACATTAATACATATGTACGTAAATATGTCACATTAATTTTACATACACACAAACACACACACGTGTGTTTTTAGGGAAAGGAATGCCACCAAGTAATTGAAATCCAATCAATAGAACTAGGAAATAGTTGTTTTATATTTTAACTAAAGGGATAGTTTAGAGTAACAAGGGAGAAGCTACTCTGGGAAATACTGTTCTTCAGCAATTTTGAAGTGAAGAGATTTGATATCACAGTTTTAGAGGAAGCAGTGTGGTCACGGGGAGATCCAGTCTGCTGGCTGAATCTGGTGAAAAGTAGAAATAGTGATTTCAATTAACCTGCATCTGGAAACGCGTAGAGGGGCAATGGTAAAAGAGACTAATCTCATAAGATTCTAGAATCAATGACCTATAAAGTTCTCCTTTTCTATGCATTTTTACTGTTTAAATGTAATCATGTTTGGTTGTATTTCTATGTAGAAAAAGTGAAGAATATGATGGTCCCAATCCATGGCAGGATGTGGAGGATTGAGGCTAGGGCATCATATATTTTGAATAATCAGTAGCACCCTTTGTGTATTATGGTCAATATCTTTCTGAAAGTACATTTTTGGAATTTTAAAACAATATGACTGTTACTTTACATTTATAAGGTGTATACCTATTGGTTTATTAGAAACATCAGTTTTATATATTTCCTACTATTTTTTCCCTGACATATTCTTCTTTTGAGGAAAAATAGCCGTGTGATCACTTGTTTTTGCCACTGATCTTACCTGCACTTTGAGATTGTTTGACTCCTCCTTAATCAGTCAAGTTTCTCTGTATTACATGGCGCCAAAGTCCAGACAAGAGTGTGTGTATGAAGCCCATGAATTACTTTTTCATGAAGAAACTTTGTGGTTCTTTAGAAAAACTATATATTTAAATATGATATAGACTCTATATATTAAAAGTGAGTATGTATTTGAAAGACATATATTCTTTCAGAAATTAGGAACCTACCTTATATTTAAGCCTTGTTGTTTAAATGTTGGTAAAAAGTTAAGAACCTCTGTTATTAGAGAAACATCATATTGTATGTCCTTGGTGCATCAAGGAATGATTTAAATATAGTTTGCTGAGAAAAAAAAAAAAACACGAGTCATTTCTAATATTTATATAGTGAATCAGTGTCTGATTTACAGAGTTTAGATAATGAGCTCAGAGGGTGGTTTGAGAGTGAAAACAAGCGTCTATTAGATTAACTAAGGAGAATCTTTGCTTCTTTAACAAACAATTAGCCAATTTAACATCTTCACCTTGAAATTAACTATCCAACTTGCAAATCGGTTATAATCAGAAATGCACATGAATCAGATTGCCTCTACCTTCCTCCACGTATGGTGCATATAATTACTAGCCTGTTCATTATATTTATTTAAAATTTTCATCCCTGTAAAAATTGATTAGTAACCTAGAGACGACAGGTTGAGATTTCTTTGCAATCTGAAGAATACTAGGTCTCAGTAAATTCAGTAATTGTTTCTTAATCACTCATTATATTTTGGGGACTAAGCTGGCTTCCAGGAGAAAGCAGTGACTAGAATATGGTTGGTACCTCACAACATTAATTCTAAAGAGAATAATTATTCTTAACCCCAAATTTAGAAGGTAGAGTGTATAAATATACAGAGAGTATGTAAATGTACTTGAAGAAATATGTACAACATGCTGTAAACACACATTATTAGTACAAACCCTCCTGAAATTCTCATTTGTAGCTT
Source organism: Otolemur garnettii (assembly GCF_000181295.1). Lineage (NCBI taxonomy): Eukaryota > Metazoa > Chordata > Mammalia > Primates > Galagidae > Otolemur > Otolemur garnettii. Next base: position 9,675,829 of record NW_003852447.1, read on the forward strand.
CACAGAAGGTTCAGTGATAGATTCTAGATGGAAGGGTATGATCTGCCAGCCAGAAAAGATGGATGAGGCATTAGGAAGTGGACACTTCAAGAGGACGGAATACTTACACACACTTGCATGCATATACACATGTATACATGTATATGTGCACACATGTATGTGGGTATTTTTCTTTTTCTGCCAGGAATTATGGTTTCTCTGGATCAGAATAAAGGCTTTTCATTGCTAGCAGAGTGATTTAGCACCAGTTCCTATGCTCCAGTTTCTCAAAGGGCAACCCAAGCCAGATGTGCACTTGAGTGTGCAGAACAGTGAACCACTCAAAAGGAAGTCTCAAATGATGAAATCCAAAATGACCAAACTCAGACCTTTTATAGAGTAACCAACACATTTTCCTTTTATTTCCTGCAGAGATAGAGAGTGAGATAGAAATACCTGTATTAGGGAATATAAAAAAATCTGTTATGGAAGAGAAAGATGTCTATACCCTGGAAGGTGAGCAAATAATTCTGGGGAAGACAAATATTTACTCTCTTAGAAGAATACTTTGTCTTAACTGCTAAGCCATGTCTTCTTTTTTAGTTATCCTTTAAGCTGGGAGCTGTGGCTCATGCCTGTAATCACAAACTTGAGAGGCAGAGGTGGGTAGATTGCCAGAGTTCATAGGTTCAAGACCAGCTTGAGCCAGAGAGAGACCTTGTTTCTAAAGACAGCTGGGTGTTGTGGTGGGCACCTATCATTCTAGCTACTTGGGAGGCTAAGGCAAGAGAATTGCTTGAGCCCAAGAGTTTGAGGTTGCTGTGAGCTATGACACCTCGGTACTCTACCAAGGGTGACAAAGTGAGACTCTGTCTCAAAAAAAAAAAAAAAAATTGTCCTTTAACCAAGTTTTTGTAGTCATCTTTGCTCAAAAAGCTTGGATTGTGTAGAATTGTGAAAACATTTATAGAGAGCTGTCTCCCAATAGATAACAACAGTGGAAAAAGAATAGAAACTTGAACTGCAGTTGGGTATTTAAGGAAAACAATATGTTTCAATGCTGAGAAAAATGATCCATATGGTCCATATTCTACTGTGGGATAATCCTTGAAAAAAAAATAACTAAACTCATTTTAATTTAAAGTAGAGAGTATTTTCTATAATTTAATGGTATTTTCTTATCCTTTCAAATGATACATTATACATAATAAACACAACCCAAACAATGCCTTCACTTTTATGCACTAAATGTCTATTTTAAATTTATTTTTTATTTAATTATAATAATACTCATAAGAAATGTGAAACAAGCGAGGTCATTTTAGTAAACAAAACTTTAAGAAAAACACAAAGCCTGTGAACATGGGCCATAGTAACTCTTTGCTATTAACTTAAGTCAACAGAAATTGTACTTATAAAGTTTTCATGAGAAGTGCAGGTGCAAACTATCAATCTGAGGCCTCGGTTCTTGGAAGGCCTCTGTTCCAGCTTTTTTAGAAGGTAAGGATAAGATATCAGCTGTATTACCAGAGGGGTAATATTTCTCTGACCCAAAGTTGTATGGGGAGTGATGTTAGGGGTAGAAGTCTGGGTGAGGATATAATGTTGAAAGCGGTGAACATAAGAGGGACCCTGATCTGGGGCTTTATAAGAGATACGGTTAGAGACAGGAAGCCACATCTCTGCTAGGAAGTCAAAGGGCAAAAGTTTAATCTTCACACATCTACAATGTTTTTAAATCTATTTTCAATTTTCTTTCCCTAAATCCATATACTATTTCTGTTTCCTTTTATACTGACAGGTAGTAAAGCTTGGGTGAAAAGAGCACAGGCCTTGTACGTAGACAAATTTCCTCTCTGTGTGGCCTCAGTGGAAGTACCAATCCCTTCTTCCTGTTGTTGATGTGAGAATAATATGGGGTAGCAAACGCGTAGCCGATACAATGCACAAGCACAATTCCTATAGTTTGGTTTTAAAGTATCTCATTTTTGTCTCAAGCTGAAATCTTAAGCTTGTTTATTGGACTTCCATTCTGCTTCTCATGCATCTGCTGTTTCTTTAAATTGGTGGTTCTTGACACTGACTATAACGTGGAATCACACAGGGAAATCTTAAAAACACCAATGCCCAGGCTCATCAGTAGAACAATTAAATAAAACTTTCTGTGATCGGCCTGTGTGTATGTGGGTTTTCAAATCTCCCAAGGTGATTAGAATGTGTGGTTAAAGTTGAGAACTATTATTTGTACATGCAAATCGTCTATCACTTTCATTTGCAAAATATGGTATTGATTCAGACGTTAGATTTTTCAGCCCGAATTATTGATCAATATGCTAAACTGGATTTGAAGTTAAATCTTCTCTCCTTTCTTGCTTGAGTCAGCTATGCATGGGTGACTTGAGTGGAGTATAAGGAATATTGTTGGCTCCTCATTGTTTTGTATCCACTTTTTTCCTGACTCCCACGGTGCTCTTCCTGACTCCTTCCCAAGGGTAGAGCAATTACCTACCAGCCAAATTCCTTGCACAGAACATTATGTGACCCCAGACCAACTGGGGTCATTTATGGTTCTCATATATTTCCTGTGAAATACGTAAGCATCTTTGCCATGACAAGCCTCAGAGTATAAGCCCGTCTTTAAGATCTGCCATCTGGGCTCGGCGCCTGTGGCTCAAGTGGCTAAGGCACGAGCCACATACACCTGAGCTGGCGGGTTCAAATGCAGCCCAACCTGCCAAACAACAATGACAGCTGCAACCAAAATGTAGTCAGGTGCCTGTGGTCCCAGCTACTTGGGAGGCTGAGGCAGGAGACTCACCTGAGCCCAGGAGTTGGAGGTTGCTGTGAGCTGTGATGCTTTGGCACTCTACCCAGGGTGACAGCTTAGGCTCTGTCTCAAAAAAAAAAAAAGACCAGCCATCTGTGTACAGCCTGGCCCATCAGCATTGAGTCAGTTTGATTCTTGACTTTAAATCTCCAGGCAAAGTCAAATATCATGTAATTCTATGCCCTGGCAACAGGGACCAAAAGTTAGGATGGAGACCTATCATAGGCTCGAGGTGAGAACTAAGGAAAGTCTACTTTGCCATCTTATTGATCACTGTTGTTGGGATCCACAGCACATCACCTCCATAAATGTCACTCACAAATCCTCCTCCTAATTATGTCTTCCCTGAATGTTTATAGCCTCAATCTGGATGAAGGCATTAAGGTTCATAAGGCCAGTTCTCGAGTATTTTTTTACATTCTCATCTTAGTTTGGTACTATACTGTGAAAACAGATATGTAGATTTCTAGAATTATGGCTGAAAATTGTATTTTAATATCTGTTAATATAGAAATTATTTAGCAAATAATAAGTCACCAACACAAATTAGATATTGGTGATAATAATAATTAATATTACTGTATATTTTCATAAGCGATACTGACAATATTTACATCATAGTAAGACTGTTAGAAAGCTATCGTGCCTATGCAATCCCAAGAAATAATATGAAAGTGAATATTATTTCTTACTTGTAGGAGGCTTACAAAATTCAACACGAGGATCAAAGGTTAATATTCTGACACCTAAGGCACTTTTCCTCAGAGATCTTTGAGGGTTTCTTTTTCTTTTTGAGTGTTTCCCCTAGATCAGAAGTAAAAAGGATTTACTGAATAAGCTTCTATTCAGTAAATAAGCTTCTTCTTCATCACTCGGACCACGGCCTTCCTATCTTACTAAAATAACAATAAACCACAATTTTTATAATAATTTCAATTCTTTAAAGCATTTCAACTTCTATTCCAGGATATGAAAGTAAAGAGAAATATACCCAAGTTTTTTTGTAGTAAAAATAAGAATTATAAGATACACAAGTATTCCTTTAAAACATGATGGAGAAAGTATTCTAGAATTTACGTGAATTTGCCTTCTTAGCAACCTACCCTTCCTAACTAGTTGCTCCAAACAGGGAGATTCCTTAAGGGCAGGTATGCAGACAAGATAAAGAAAAGAATGCCTATGAAACAGTAGCAAATGCATAGATCCTAAAAATATTATGTAATTTATTCAAGGGGGCTTTCCTGCCCTCCTGAATTCTAAGAGGGGCAAAGCAGATATGTAAATCACATAACTATTTATCTTCTAGGTTCTTTTTTACTTAAACAGTTCTCTGACCAAGGATACTTTGCTGACTACTAAGAACTTACTTCCATTTTCATTGCTCTTGGAAGCATGGCTATTGTGTATATGTTAATGAGTACAGTGAGTTAATAAGCATGTGTCATCATATCCTATTAACTATTGATATTGTCACTTTGTAATTTTCTATTGTCAATATTTCAAGAGTTTCTCATTTAATTTGTTGGTTTTCTTTTGGTGGATTTTTGCTGCCAAGAGAATTATGAGACAACATGAACGGTTATTTAATTCATCACTTGAAATACTGTGTATCTGTAATTGACTATTGAAATTACTCTTTGCTAATAAGCAAATGCTGATACATTTCCTTTTCTTTCTTTGTCATAATGGAGAAAGCACAAGCCTAGAAGCTAAGCATTCTGCCAAGTTTGTGCCAGCACCACTTTAGTGACAGACATCTTTTGCTCATGTTATCCTCATGTTATATTTCAACCTGAAGATCAAACTGTAACATAACAACCCACTGTAGAAATATAAATGTACCAGGTAATGCATGCCACTGTAAGGATGGGTCATCTCTGCCTGGGCATGTCTGTCTCACCATCATGTATCTAGAAAGAAGACACAAATTGTAGTTTTAGGACTCAAAACTCTATTGTGCTGTCTTTTCACCTCAAAAAGACTTTTGCCCACCCCGTTTCAATATACAATTTGAAGTACTTTCATCCAACTGGTTAACATAGCCTTCATGTCTTTTTCTTAGTTATTGTGTTAAGACATTTATATTCTACATTTAGAGAGATTCACATGTACCCTTTTAGGATGAACCATAGGCGTCATCCCACCAATCACCCACCCTCCCCCATCCCCTCCCCTCCCTCTCCCCTCTCTCCATGTTCCTGGGCTAAAATTGGGCTATAGCTTTCCTATGGAAGGTATAAATTAGTTTCATAGTAGAGCTGAGTACATTGGATACTTTTTCTTCCATTCTTGGGATTCTTAGCAAAGCATTGTCTTTTGTTAAAAGTTGCCCTAAAAAGGAAATATAATGCTCAGTCTCTGTAACCATCTTCAAGAAGAGAAGAGGAGGCTTGGCGCCTATAGCTCAACCGGCTAAGGCGCCAGCCACGTACACCTAAGGTGGCGGGTTTGAATCCCCAGCCCGGACCCACCAAACAACAATGATGGCTGCAACCAAAAAAAAAAAAAAAAAAAAAAGAAGAGAAGAGGAGGTGACATTTTGTTTACTACTCTATCATCATTGCTTGAGAGACATAAATTTAGTAATGCAAATCTATTCAATAGTTGCATACTAATAGCAATTTGGTACCTGATGAATACCAATGGAGGCAAGGAGGGTCACTCTCTATCCCCAGAATAACTAGTACTAAAATTTCACCAAAAGACTATATATTTTACTTATCATTGTACAAATAACTAGCAACACTTTAATTACATCCTACTTATCAAGCTTTTGTCAGATTTGTAACATGCAAATATTTTTCCCATTCTGAAGATGATCTATTTGCTTTATATATTGTGTCCTAGCTATGCAGAAGCTTTTCAGTTTGATTAAGTCCCATTTTTTTTTTGTTGTTGTTGTTGTCATTGCAATTCCCACAGAAGTCATCTTCATAAAATCTTTCCCCAGGCCAAAATCCTCAAGAGTTTTTTCCCACATTTTCTTCTAGGATTTTTATTGTTTCATGCCTTAGATTTGAATCTTTTATCCATCTTGAGTCAATTTTGTAAGTGGTAAAAAGTGGGAGTCCAGGTTCAGCCCTTCAGGTGTGGTTATCCACACTCTTACTCTTTGCCAATGATATGATCGTATACTTAGAGAACCCCAGAGACTCAACCACAAGACTCCTGGAAGTGATCAAAAAATACAGTAATGTCTCAGGATATAAAATAAACAGCCAAGTTGAAAAGCTAGTCAAAGACACAATTCCCACAACTATATTCTCAAAGAAAATGAAATAGCTAGGAATATACCTAACATAAGAGGTGAAGGACCTCTACAAAGAGAACTATGAAACCCTAACCAAAGAATGAGCAGAAGACATTAACAAATAAAAGAAAGTACCACGGTCTTGGTTGGGAAGAATCAACATTGTTAAAATGTTTATATTACCCAAAGCCTTCTACAGATTCAGTGCAACCCCATTAAAATACCAACATCAGACATTGGAGAACTGGAAAAAATATTCTTTGTTTCATATGGAAACAGAAAAAATCCTGTACAACCAAGACAATTTTGTTTATAATAAAAAAAAGCCAGAGGCATCACTTTACCAGACTTCAGGCTATATTGCAAGTCCACAGTGATCAAAACAGCATGGTATTGGCACAAATATGGAGATATAGACACGTGGAACCAAAAAGAAAGCAAGAGATGAATCCAGTCTCTTATATCCATTTGATCTTTGATAAACCAAACAAAAGCACACACGGGCGAAAAGAATCCTTATTCAATAAATGAGGCTGGGAGAACATGTGAGATTTCTTTGTTGGTTATTTGCTATTTCTGTTTTTACTCTCCTTTTTATATACACTTAAATGGATCCTAGTTTGATCCTTTCTTATTACTCATGTTTGGAGGTGGTTAGTATTCAGTTTGTTTTTGTTGTTGTCATTGATGTTTACAGAAACTCCTTATTACAGAAAGTCACAGCCTTATTTCAGGTTAGTGGGATGATCTAGACTTTTGCATGTGAAATGTGTTAGTTTTTATTTCTCACTGTCTACATGTAGGTTTGACAGTACAGAGTGTATTCCTTCTCTTTGGACAGAGTGCAGTGAATACTTCTTTGTGGGTTTCCTGATTTGTATTCCTTCTCCTTGGACAGAGTGCAGCGAATACTTCTTTGTGGGTTTCCTGATTCAGCTGTTTCCTTTGCTTTGCAAAACCAAAACCAGGTCAAGGAGAACTCCAGCTTTCAGATTGGGTGCCCTACTTGTACTCTTGGCAATAGATAATTTGCATTTTATTTTTACCCTTTATCTTAGAAAGGTAAAAATTTCCTGCTTATTTTTGAGCAGGAGAGTTATGAGATACTGTTTGGTTTGTGTGTGTGCACATGCATGCGTATGTGAATGTTTTTCAGATATTACAGGGCTGCAAATGTCTTGGCTGCATGAATTGCTTTTGCACAGATTGAGACAAAGTTATAAGTGTTAAGTGCCACCCAGATAGTGTGTCCTGGTGTGATTGACTGGTGCGATTTTACCTGTTCCTTCTTTTCCTCCCTCCTCTGCTTGGTTTCTGTTTAGTTTCACTTTCATATGTGTGCATGAATGTTGATTAATTAGTTCCAATTTAATAGTAATAATGTGGTATTTGTTTTGCCATTCTTCTTATACTTCACTTAGAAAAATGGTTTCCAAGTCCATCCAGGTTAGTTTTTATTTCTCACTAATACAAAAGGTATTAGTTCACGATTTTTTATGGCTGAGTAGTACTCCACAAAATACATATATCACATTTTATTGATTCATTCATGTATTGATGGGCAATTGGGCTGGTATCACATCTTAGCAACTGTGAATTGTGCCACAATAAACATTTGAGTGCAAGTGTCTTTTTGATAAAATACCTTTCTTTTTTCCTTTGAGTAAATACCCAATGGTGATATTGCTGGATCAAATGGTAGATTTACTTTTAAATCTTTGAGGTTATTGTCATACAACTTTCCATGGACATTGGACTAGTTTGTAGTCTCATCAGTAGTGTGTAAGTGTTCCTTTCCCTCAGCATCTATGCCAGCACCTGTTGTTTCAGGACTTTTTGATAAAAACCATTCTCATTGGAGTTAGGTAATATGTCACTGTGGTTTTGATTTGTACTTCCACAATGATTAGACATTCTGAACATTTTTTCACATGCTTATTGGCCATTAGTCTATCTTCTTTTGAAAAGCTTCTAGTCATATCTTTCTCATTTTGGGGGGGTTATTTTTTTTAATTGTATGATTTTGTTCAGTTCCTTGTAGATTCTGGTCATTAGCTCTTTATCAGATGTACAGGACACAATGAGTTGGGGAAGATTCCTTCCTTCCTAAAGTTATGTAATAATTTCTATGGTATGGGTACCAATTCTTCACTGTAGTTATGGTAAATTCGTCTATGAAACCATCTGGTCCAGGACTTTTCTGTGTTGAAAGCCTTTTTATTTCTTCTTCCAGTTTATTGCCTATTATTAGAGTTGTATTTCTTCCTGATGAAGCCTACTGAGCTTTTGTGTTTCCAAGAATTTGTCCATGGCCTCCACATTTTCAAGTTTATATGCATAAAGATTTTATAATATTCAGAAGAAATTTTGTATTTCCATCTTATCAATTGTGATATCTTCTTGTTTATTTCTGATTGAGCATATTACTGTCCTTTCTTTTCTATTTCTGGAAAATCTGGTGAGGAGTCTATTGATTTTGTTTAGTTTTTCAAAGATCTAATGTTTTATTTCATTAATCTTTTATGCAATGTTTGTTATCAGTTTCATTTATTTCTGCCTTGACTTTAGTTATTTGTGTTCTACTGCTGGGTTTGATGTTGGATTGCTCTTCCTTTTCAAATTTCTTGAGATCATTCAGTAGATTGTTGATTGGTGATCTTTTTGTCTTTTTAATGTAGATATTTAAGGCTCTGAGTTTTCCTCTCAGGACTGCTTTTGCTGCATTTCATAGATTTGAATAACTATTTCCTTACAATTAGAGCTCCCTGCTCTATCGTGATCCCTGTTTGGATTCTTCATGCTGTCACTGTTCTTTTGCTGGTTTCTTCTCATCTGGGACCTCTTTTCTCAATTCAGAGTTAATAGGTTTTCAGGATTCCTGTTTCTAGCTGGGAACCCTCCTGCTTGATTGGAGTGATGGGAGGTCACTACATGGTTTTTTCTCCCCTACCCCGATGTGGCAGAGGAGGGGCGTATCTACTGGAAGCCTGTAACATAGCTGCCCAGATCTGTTCTGTTCACCTGTTATTACCTCTGTTTGGCCTGTGCTGGATGCTGTTTGGGTTGGGTTTTGCGTCACCACGTAGTTGTAGGATGTTTGAGTTGGAAACTGGTTGAAGCCCTCTTCAGTGAGGCTGGTGTTGTGGGGATTGCTCTACCCAGGGTTTCCCCACAGATGGAACAGCAGAAGCTGGATAGCAATGTCATGGGTTCCTGGGTTCTCAGTATTTGCTCAAAACAGGTATGAGTATACTGGTGGCTTGAATCTGGGGGGTTCCTGGTGTGGTAATCTACCTATAGAGTGGAGTCAGGACCAAGCAGACAGAAGGCAGTTGGGGCCTAGAAGGCAGAGCCCAGTGAGCAAGTGGCAGGATGCTTTATAGTTACAGGGGACCCATGAATGAAAGGTGAGGCAGGCAGAGGTCACATCCAACAGCCCAGGGACTGCAGAGTTACGCACAACCCATTCAGAGCCTGCTGCACCCCAGCATGAGATCCTCCCAGCCAGGATTGAGGAGGAGCTGGAAGCAGAGTTTCTAAGTAGGACTTCTGACCTAGAAGCAGGACTGTGCATATGACCAGGCTGATCCAATCTGGAGAGTATGGTCAGGACTAAGTAGGCAGGAGACATTTGGGGCCTGGAGGGTAGAAGCAGGGCCAAGCAAACAGCAGGCTGCTTTATAGGCACAGGGGCCCCACAGATGGCAGATGAGGTAGGCAGAGGTTGATTCCAGTGGCCCAGCAACCCTACTGATCTCCATACCCCACCCAAGACCTCTGGAATCAATGGACCAAAGCCTCTCAAGTCCCAGCCTGCTGCATTGCAGTCAATTCCTGTGCTCAGATTCCATCGTGCTGTAGGGTTGAAGTGCTTGGGTTCAAGTTTCAGAGTACAATTCAGGGAAGCCACAAATCAGACCACTCCCTCCCTAGCCCAATACAGACCCAGCATAGTACACTGCACAGTTCAGAATGGCTTTAGCTGTTGTCTGATTCCCACTGTACCTGTGTCTGGTGCACTGGCTCTCTCTGCACAACTTCTAGGCAGATCCCCAGTCCAACCAGGTAAAAGGTCCAGGGGATGGGGGTTGTCTAGCACTGAAGTTGTCACTGTGCCAGCAGGCTAAGCATGCGCTCTACCACTCCATTCTCCAGTTGTTCCTCTGCGTTCACTGATCTCTTTATGCATATCACCCTGTCATTGTTTTTTACGCTCTGAATGTACCGTGTTGCTTCTCTGTGATTTAACAATGCTGCTTCCTGGACCTTCCTCTTCTTTCCTTGGGCAGTGTGTGCTATTCTTTTGGCAACCACTAGTCTGCCATTTTCCTGATGGATTCCTTCTGTACACCTCCAGCACTCCTATTTGGCTTCTGCTTAAGGAATGTCTTTAAAATTTGTTTAACTTTTTATTTTGAAATAAATATGGATATACAGGAAATTGCAGAGAAAAATATAAGGAGGACCTGTGTACCCTTCATCTAGCCTCCCCCATGCCAACAATTTATATAAGTATGTAGTACAATATGAATATTAACAAAAATTTGAATTGGTGTAATCCAGTTTCATTTGGTTTCATCAAGTGTACATGAACTCATTTGTGTTTGTAATCTGTGCTGTTTTATCATATATATAGTCACGAACCAGTGCGAATAAGGGGAGCAAACCAGAGTGGAATTGGTGGGGAATGAGGAAAATACAGCACAAGAGAAGACACAGAAACAAAGTACAGGACCAGCAAGACTGACAGAGCAGATGGCTATAGCCAGCACCAAAGTACAAAATCAGCTTTATTTTATAGTATCTTTACAGGGTTGTCCAGGGGGAAGTAGCATAAACAAAAGACATAGTTTTGGTCTTATGGTACCATATGAAAATGTAAATGACTTTAACAAAGTCAAACCATCTTGTTAATCTTTCTGCTCAACTTCATTAACATATGACATGGAGAAAGAAGGGAGAGATCTCAAGGATCTACATAGTTAACAGAACAAAGGAAAAACTATGTGACTTAGTGGTTACTACTTAACTTTGTTAGCATATGACAAGGAGAAAGAAGGGAGTGATCTCAAAGATCTGGGCATAGTTAACTAGAAAGAAAGGGCTGCATGACTTCTATCAGAGGGAGCATGAAGAAAGGAAAATGGCTGTTTCTGAATGGAGGAGAAGCAGCTAGGGGTTCATTCTCTGAATGTTCCCCAGGCTGTGAGGCCTCTGCCACCTCACAGCCCACGCTCTACAATATACAGTTTTATATAAGTGAGAGAAGATACCGGAGAGGGGCGAGGTCCAGAAGAACAAGTCTTCTCAGGGAGACCAGGAGGATGCACCTGCAGGGCCCTCTCCATGGTGACTCAGCTCTTGGGAATTTATAGGCTTAACTTCCTGGAACTTGGAAATTTCCAAGTTCTGTGAAATCCTATAGTTCTGTAGGGGCTGGAGTAGCATTTCCCACTTGATTCAAACTGGCCAATGGGAAGGGTGCCTGTGGGGTGGAACTTTTTGACTGTCAATAAAAAGGGACAGACCAAGCTGTTATGCCCGAAATTCTCCCAAAAGACCCCCACAGACAGTCCGAGACACACTCCGATGTAAAAAGCACGAGATGAGTTTATTCAGGCCTGGGGAAACCCGGACTCTCCTGGCATGCAAGCCCAGGATGAGCCCTGAAGCCGGGGTGGAGGAAGATTTTATGGGTACAGAAAGCAAGAGGGGTAGGGTCGGATACGAGTACACTTTTCATTGGTGGTTGGTGATTTCATTAGTAAAGGAGGAAGTAAAGGAGGATTTG
>NW_003852447.1:9688092-9708480 GCF_000181295.1 Otolemur garnettii
GCTGATGATTTCACTAGTAAAGGTGAATTTGGATTGGTACAGGTGAGGGGTGGGGGGTCCCTTAACTGGGGGCTAGAGTTGGTGTAACCTGGTTACCTGTATTTCAAGGTAATAGAAACTTACTGTTTATTGCAGTAAGGTGACATAGTTAACAAGGAATTGGGGGTTTATTGCTCTGTTGCCCAAGGTGGCGCTATATGGTTGAGCAACTCGGAAAGGAATGAGAAGGGTTGCAGGGTGGGCCCTGCAGATATGGTTGAGCAACTAGGAATGGAATGGGGAGGGCTGCAGGGTAGGCCCCGCAGGCCAGGGGCCCAGGAACAGAACTTATGTGAATAACAAAATGGAGTTGATCTGGTCCTCACATTGACTCAGATTACGGCTCAGTGGCTGTGCAACCTGAGGTGGGGGGAGGCAGCAGGGAGTGATCCTGCAGGTTTCACTGGTAGAGGTTGGGGCGGAAGGGCTATGCGGTAAACAGTTAGGAATGGGGCTTGTACTGTGGCTTGTGCTGTAAACAACAAAATGGAGCTAGTTTGGCTCTCACAAAGCCAGTAGGGGAGCGTGGCCATTTGGAAATCTTCTATGCCATAAGCTCCCAGCCGATAAATAAAGCCCTTCCTCTTATAACTGTGGTGTTTGGGTGCTCTTTCTCTCCCATTGGGCCTCATCTTCCTTCAACATAGGGATTACCACAATCAAAATGTATAACTGTGCCAACCCCACAATGTGCACCTTCCCTTATCTTTAACCCTTGACTGTTAATAATTGTTTATTCCTGTAATTGTTTCTTAACAAGTGTTATATGAATGGAATCATATGGTACGTCAACATTTAAGGTTTCTTTTTTTTCATGCAATATAATTCTTTGAACTTCATCAAAATTTTTGTAGTATAAACATTTTTTTTCCCCACTGGTAAGTACTATTCCATATATATATGTGTGTGTGTATATATATGTATATATATATCACAGTTTGTTTAACCTTAGCCATTGAAGAACATTTGGGTAATATCTACTTTACTCTGGGATAAAGGCTCAAGAGCACAATTGTAAGTCTTTTCCTAGTTTTGAAAGTAATACCTAAATTAATATCCAGAATAGCTGTACCATTTTACACTCCCAACCATAATATTTGAGAATTATCATGTCTATACTGGAAACGTAGGAAGGATGCTGGCCCAAAATAGACAAAAAATTTGCAATTATTTATTATTTACATAATTGAGGTCTCTGGAAAGAGCAGGGCTGGGCTCTCCTGCAGTTCTAAATGACTTGAGAAAAAAAGGAAAAGACAGTTCAGGGCCCTTTGCATTGCAGTGGCTTCCATGGTTTGAATCTCCCAGTGACCAAGGAAGGAATACCCAGGCATTATCAGGTTTCCCATACATAGGGAGGGAGAGAAAGGTAGGGTAAAGCTTACAAGCTGTCAGCAGTCAACATAAAAAGTTAAACTCCCTATTACATGAGTGACGGATTCTCCACATTCTGCGTAGCAGTGTTATCGCTTATTTGTTTGATTGTTTTCATTTAGCCATTCTGATAAGTCAGTTCTACTTTGAATTTCACACGATGGTGCCCATTTTTGTGATTACTTGTCAGCTCTAATTCTTCTTTGTTGAAATGTTCTGTTCCTGTCTTTTACCCATTTTCTAATTGAATTTCTGGGGTATTTATTTTTTAACTTATTTAAAGTTTGCAAGAAAACAGAGATATACTTGCAGAGTCAAATGCAAACAATGAGAGGATTAGAAATCCATTCACCACTATCTCACAATTTTAAACATTTAATGTTTCAGTTTTAGGTATTTGCTCAATAATTTAGGCAGCCTTGAATAATCTCCAAGGACAAAAACCCTCTCTGCTACAAATTTGATCACCTCAAATTATCAGAGTACAACTACTAAATGGTTCTTGGTCTTATTGTGGTCATTAGTCCTATTATTTGGCTGGAATTTTTTTTCATTGAAACTATTTTTCAGCTCTTTTGTTTACTATATAGTTATTATATTTATAGTTTTGCATTTGGAAATATGTGCTTGCTAACTTTCTGCTTTATTGATAACTTGGCTGGATACAGTAAACTTGAATCATACTTTTCATTGGCACTTTGTAGACATTATTCAGTTACCCTCAGGGAGTCACTATGCTTATGGATAAGTTTCAAGTGAGCTTAATTCTTTTTACTCTCTTGCATTTCTCTGCCTGGATCCTTGACAACCTTATATACTTGAAACTGGACCACAGAACTAGGATACATGTCAAAATGGGATCCTTGGGATTCAGTACATTTTCAGCAATATTGAAATATTTTTGTTATCTGCTCTCTATCTCTGTTTTACTGAATTCAGAAATATTATCTTCTATTTTAAATTGAGATTCATTTTTGGTTAGAATTTATGGGATTTTCCCATTTAGAAACACCAAGAACACTTTTGTTAAATCTTCCCTTGCATATCAATGCTGAATATCAATTATCATCTCTCTCATAAATTTAAAAATGTACCACTGTGTTACTTTTTTTTTCTTTTTTTTAATTTCTGAGTGTTAGGGGGGTAAAAATGTTTTGGTTACATGAATTGCTTTTGTATAGTTTGAGTCAAAGTTGTAAGTGTGCCCATCACTCAGATAATAAGCATTTTACCTGGTAGGTGTGCATTTACCCCCTCCTTTTTGCCACCTTCCACCTGCTTGCTTTCCCTTGAGTTTTACGACCAAATATGCTCATGGGAAGTGATTAAATAATTTCAATTTAATAGTGGGTACGCATGTAGTGTTTGTTTTTCTATTCCTGTGATATTTCATTTAGAAAAATGGTCTCTAGTTCCAACTAGGTTGTTATAGAAAGTATTAGTTCACCATTTTTTAGTGACTGAGTCATATTCCATGGTTATACACACACCACATTTTATTAATCCCTTGTGTATTAACCAGCACTTGGTTTGATTCCACATTTTTTGTGATTGTGATTTTTGCTGCAATAATCATTTGAGTACAAGTGCCTTTTTGACAGTAGCTATTTTATCCATTGTAAATATCCAGTAGTCGGGTTGCTGAATCAAATGGTAGGTCTACTTTTTGTTCTTTGAGGTGTCTCCTTATGAATTTCCATAGAGGTTGCACTAGTTTGCAGTTCCACCAAGAGTATGTAAGTGTTCTTTTCTCTGCATTTGCACCAGCATTTGCCGTTTTGATACTTTTTGATAAAGACCATTCTTTTGTCAAGAGTTAGATGATACCTCATTGTGGTTATGATTTGCAATTCCCTGCGGATTAGCGACACTGAGCATTTTTTTCACATGTTTATTGGCTATTAGCCAATCTTCCTTGGAAAAGCTTCTATTCATATCTTTCACCAACTCTCTTATGGGATTGTTTGATTTTTTTCTTGCTGATTAGTTTGAGTTCTTTATAGATTCTAGTTATCATCCCTCTATTGGATGTATAAGATGAAAATATTTTCTCCCACTCTGAAGGTTGTCTGTTTGATCTATTGATGGTTTCCTTGACTGTGCAGAGCGTCTTATTTAATCAAATCTCATTTGTTAATTTTAGCTGTGATTGCCTTTGTGGTCTTATTCATGAATCATTTGCTGAAGATGATACCTATGAGTTTTCCAGTATTTTCCTCTAGAATTCTTATAGTTTTATGTCTTAGGTTTAAGACTGTCAGCCATTGTGAGCTAATTTTTGCCAGTGGTGAGAAGTGCAGATCCGGTCACACTGAAATTTCCCCTATATTATTGAATAGAGGTTCTTTTCTTCAGTGTATGTTTTTGTCTGCTTTGTCAAAGGTCAGGTGACAATATGAGGAAGTGAGAGAGGATACAGAAGGACGAGGTCCAGGAGAATAGGTCTTCTCAGGGAGACCATGAGGATGCACCTGCAGGGCCCTCTCCATGGTGACTCAGCTCTTGGGAATTTATAGGCTTAACTTCCTGGAACTTGGAAATTTCTAAGTTCTGTGAAGTCCTGTGGTTCTGTAGGGACTGGAGTAGCATCTCCCGCTTGATTCAAACTGGCCAATGGGAAGGGTACCTGTGGGGTGGAACTTTTTTGACTGTCAATAAAAAGGGAAAGACCAAGCCAGTCAGGGAGCGTGGCCATTTAGATTTGTATGCCGTAAGCTCCCAGTCAATGAATAAAGCCCTTCCTCTTATAACTATGGTATTTGGGTGCTCTTTCTCTCTGTTGGGCCTCATCTTCCTGCAACAGAAGCTTCCTATCTGGGTTCCCTGCTCTAATCCATTGGTCTGTGTCTCTGAGATTCTTTCTTCTGCCTTGTCTAGCTTGTTGATAAGGCTTCACACTGTCTTTTGTAACTCACTGAATGAGTTTTTCATTTTCAGAATTCTTATTTGTTTTTTCTTTAATAATATGATTTCTTTAGACAATTTTTCATTCCCTTCATTGTTTTTGTGGCTTCTTTATGTTAGGTTTGTATTTTCTCTTGTATTTTATTGAGTTTTCTTGCAACTCATTTAAAAATTCTTCATCTGATATTTTAAACATTTTGTTGAGGTTGATATCTATTTGTAAAGAGTTACTGATTTCTTCTGGTGGTGTCTCTTTTCCTCTATTTCTCATGTTTCTGGAGTTATTAACTGTCCCCTTAGTCAAGAGACGGGGCTGTCATATGAACCCGTATGCAAGTCCTGGAACATTGCTACCTGACTGTGCTAGAGAGAGGAGTGCTGGTCCTGAGTTGCCTTTAGGAGTTTTTAGCAGGTTTGATGAACCTGGTGGGTTACTTCTAACATATCTTCACCTCTCTTCCTAATGGAGTGTAGAGAATTTGGTCTACCAGCTTAATCTCTAAACTTGTGGACTGTACTTGCAAGTTCAAATTCACTGCTCCCTGATTGCTTGAGTTGGAAGGCACTATGTTTAGCTGCGGGTTGTTCCCCCTGGCATTGACCCTAGTTTGTATGGAAGAGTCAACTCCCATACTCCCAAATCTTTTGCACCCCTGTCTCTGGTCCCTCAGCTGGAGCACACAAATGCCCGAAGCTCTATGATGGATCCTATAGCTTTCAGGAGTTTGCGTGGTCTCTCCAGCCCCTGAGAGAAGGGGATGAGCAAGACAGGTGTGGCTGGAATGCAAGAACTTAAAGGGCTTTGCTAAGAGGTTGTTCATCTAGTTGTTGGGGGCAGCCACTGATACAGAATTCAGAGCAATTTCTGTAAGCCAAGAGGTCTGTCCCTGGGCAAGAGGCCTATTCCTGTGATGGCCAAGCCCCCCCTCTACCCATTCACTAGTTTCTCTGTGTGGGGGGTGAGCCCCTTTTCCTATTTGCTCCTTGGAACTTTACAACTCTCTCCCTGCTGATAGTCTGAGTGCATTACTTCCTTTGCCACCTAAAATTGGCTGTCAAACTACCCCACAGTCTGGCTCATGAGTCTGACCCACTGCCAAGCATTTCTGCTCTCCTCATTGGGCACAGCTGGGAGCAAGTCCCCTCTGCAGAAAAACAAGCTTCTGAGCACGCAGTGCACTCTCGTTATTTCTGTGTGGGGAAGGGCCCTGCTTTTCCTACCCTACTCTTCTGACTAGGAGGATGGGTCAAGTCTACCCCTCCAAGTTGCAAGCAGGCGAGCCCCTGAAAATCTGTGCCTTAGGTTTTAATGAAAAAGTTTAAAAGGTAAAAAGAAAAAAATGAAATTTAAAAATAAAGCTTATAGAATAAAGATATAAAGAAAGGAATATTTTTGTATAGTTATATAACATGTTTTTGTTTTAATCTTGGTGTTATTAGAAAAATATTAAGAAAGTTTAGAAAACAGAAAAGTTTATAATGTAAAAATGTTATGGTGAGATAAGGTTAGTTTATTACTGCAGAAAGAAAAATATGCTTCTATAAATTTAGCGCAGCCTAAGTGTAAAGTATCTATAATGTCTACGATACTGTACAGTAATGATGTCCTAGACCATTAACACTCACTGTCCCACCCAGATCAACTTCTAGTCCTGTAAACTGTATTCATGGTAAATGCTCTATACAGGTATACTACATTTTACCTTTTGTACCATATATTTACTGTATCTTTGCCAGTTTAGATACAATAGGCATATGTAACATTCTGTTATCATACATATAATTGCCTACCATCGGTACAGTAACATGCTGTGAGGGTTTGCAGCCCAGGAACAATAGGCTATCCCATATCATCTGGGTGTGTAGTAGGCTATACCTACTGTTAGTACATTCCAGGACCACGTACCTTTCCTTTTACGTAGGGTGACCAGACGTCCTGCTTTTGGCGGGACAGTCCCGCTGTTCAACAATTTGTCCTGCTTCCCGTGGCGTTTTTAAAAAGTCTCAATTTTTGGAAAGAATGCACGAACGGGCAGGAGAACGGGAAGGGAATATACAGTTTTCGGCTGCCATTTGCCAGAATATGAGTTTTATATTATTTTTGTTAATTTTATAATGTTAAACTGTAATAATAACAAATAATTGTTGAGAAGTGATTATCGAGAACTGCTTATCAAAGTTTGCATTGTTGTCAGGCCCTGCCCTGCCCTGTCCCCTGCCCTCCCCATGTTGTCCCACTTTACAAATGTTAAAATCTGGTCACCCTACTTTTACTGCACTAGGAAATTCCCCTCATTTGTAATAAAATTCAGCTTTTAGACGTTAATGTAATTTATGCAAAAATATATGAAGACGGCATGGATGTGAAAGTATTCAAAACCTCCAAAAACACTTCATGGCCTGTCCCCCCAAAGTAGCACATTAACATTTCAAATCTCAGATATCCCTTCCCACTGATATCACTTCTCAGTTTAAATGGAAGGAATTAATGAGTTTGACCAACTCTTCTCCATTGATAACAGGCAAGCAGGAGAAAGAGATTAGAAATAAAGTCACAATATATTAAGTCTCCAAAGAGGAAATATTTCCATCTGTAGATTAGATTATAACTGTGATATGGTAACACTCTACAACATGGGTTTAGCTGATGGACCAGGGAATCTTTTGAGTCAAAACCCTTTGGGAATGAAATTCAGGAAAGTACCTATGACAATTATCTTTCCCTTTTGTAATGTTTTCTTTGTTACTGTGGTTATACTGATAGTATGGTTTCTGCTAAACCAGTGGTCTATGACAATAGGCCAGGGAGATAACACTGAAGTGAAATTTTGTAGACAGCACACAAAATGTGCAGCAGATGAAAATGACAGGGCTTTCTTTCTAACTGGCATAGTAAAATGAAATCCATTCCCAATGTCCCCTAACAATAAACATTGCATCAGAATACGCTATTCTGTAAGCATATGGGTCAAAGTAATAATCTTTCTACTGCTAACAAATCCTTAGGTGACCTTATAGCCCTAAGCAATGTTTCCTCCTTTTTTTTTTTTCAACAAAAGATATTTTTCTTTTTTGCCATAATTTATCTGAATTAAATTTAGGCATTTCAACAAAACAAATTTCAATTTTATGATATATATGATGCATGTGATAATAAAAGAGGGTTTCTTTTGATAGAGATGTGGCTGCAAATATGTTTGCACATTCAAATTCACACTTTCAGTTACCTACGTGCCTCCATTTTAACCACAATATAAAACCATTTTATAGTTGTTCATTGAGAATATACTGTGGGTGGAGTACAGGACTTTCTATTGTGAAGGTTAGAAGAAAGCCTTGGGAAATTGAGCCTTCTCTTATTCACACTTATTCTCTTAGTCAATGTGTTTTGAAGGAAGACTTGCTGGTGCAGTTCACCATGTCAGCCATACTCTGCTTTTGAGAGAGATTGGTAGCATGGAGATGTTACACAATATCAGTTTGTGAAAAATATGTAGATAATTTAGGTTTTAAAAAATGCAATTATAAAGAAAATAGGAAAGAAAAAAATCTAACCTAATAATCTGTATTGATTTGCAACTGAATTTGAGGTACTAAGCTGATCGATAAGTGAAAAAATTGATTTCCTTATGAAAAAGGGAATCGGTCCCAATGTTAAACATAACAGTTTATTATGAGAGAAACAATCAGTCTTGATTTTTCAGTTATGGAAAAATTGATCTCAAAACTTTCTTCTAGATATCATATACTATTAAGTATGCAGTTCTTAAAAATAAACAGCACAAGCTACTCTTGATTATGAAATGCTCTTTGAACTTATTTATGTTGCAATTTTTATTTCAGAAGAAGAAATTTCTATCTTCCTTTTCTGAATGTACACAGAATGTTCATTTATCCCTCTATTCTCCTGTTCTTCCTTTTTTCTAACTTCTAATAATATGAGTAATACTAAAGAATGTTAGTTTTCTACCTTTGGGGTTACATTGCAGATAATTTTTTTTTTTTTTTTTTGGATTCTGTATATAGTGAAACTTTATGCTTAGAGCAGTATTAAGGAGAAAAAAATAGTGGAGATTAAAAAGTAAGAAGACAAGCCACTGTTTATTCTCTTTTTCCCTGGCCATTTGATCCACTACTCATACAGTGGATCTCATAATAAAGCATTATGTTTAACAGTGGGACCAGCTCCCTCTGCTTCATAAGGAAATCAAATTTTTCACTTATCGATCAGATTATTACTTCAAATTCAGTTGGAAATCAATACAGATTATTAGGTTACATTTTTTTTCTTTCCTCTCTATTTTCTTCATAATTGCAATCTATCTCAAATATATATGTATATATACCCGAGCCTCAAGATGAAATATGAAATCCATATTTTTGTGCCAAAATTGTAGCCAAAAATCAATACACAAAAGGCTACTGAAGTAATTTGACACACCTGAAAAACATGTACAATAGCCAGAGGTATAGGAAGACCAGGTTTAAAGGCTAATTTAGAAAATCTTCAAAACTTAATGTCACCTCGATCAGTCTATATAAAAGAGCCTTAGGAAAGTATCTCAGACTACAGAAAAATATTTATTGCTATATTACTCTTATTTTCATACAGAAATATGAATAAAATGAACATTTTAGTTTACAGTGAGTTATCAGTATTGACATATTAAATATGTTGAATATGACCAGTGTACCATGTTAATAGAATATGTTAATATGAGGAGGTAGTGGGGGAGGTATATGGGAACCCTGTGCTATCTATGTAACATTTTTATAAATTAAAAATTATCCTAAGATAAAAATTTTATTTAAAATATAGAAATAAAATGATCAGAACCATGCAATTTGGTTGAAAATATAGAAATAGAATGATCAGAACTGTCCCCTGAAAAAAAATCTGCAGTCAGAGTTTGGATTTTAACAACCTTATCACCAGAATTTATGAAGCAACCACTAAAAAATTTAAGAAATTATTTATTTGAGCAAACCCATTAGTATGGGGAATTTGTAGAATTTTATACTCAGAGATACAGAAATGTAAGTTCTATTCTAGCATACATTTGGAGTAATTATAAAAATTGACAAGTATTAGGCTATCAGAGAAACTACATCATGTGTCAATAATTAGTAATAGATATGCCAAAACATCGGACTATAATGTAAGTTTCAAGAGAAACACCAGAAAGAGAAACCAAAAGATAAAAATTTTATTTAAAATATACAAATAAAATGATCAGAACTGTGCAATTTAGTTAAAAATATATTTCTAAACATATTTCTAAATAATTCATTGGTCAAGTTATATATCATCATAACAATTATAAAATATGTAGAACTGAATAATTATGGAAATAGAACAAATCTGTGTGATTAAGATAAGATTGGAAACAATTTCTAGCATTAAATGGTAGCTCTAAGGGAAAATGGACAGAATTAAGGAAATAGTTTCTCAACTTAAGAAGCTAAAAGAATAATAAAAACATCCCACTTAACATAATAATCTATAAGAAAGGAAATAAAAATGAGAACATATATCATTGAAATAGAAAGTAAAGATATGTCAGAGAGAAAATAGTTGGTCTTTATGAAGAGTAATAAGATTGTCAAATATATGGCAAAATTGACCAGAAAGAAAGAAGCTTATTCATCAAAAAAATAAAACCTAAGTATTAAAAATGCAATGACTGCATAGCAGAGATTTTAAAAAATTAGACATTGCTATAAAATGTCTGTGCTAATTAATTTGAAAATCCAAATGAAACAGATAAGTCACTAGGAAAATACTTCTTAACAAAATTTTTAAATAGAGAAATGCTTTGAAATACTTACTGATATAATTTTAGGTCTTATAAGTTTTATTGTCTTATGGCTCCCCAAATTTTAAAGATATAAATTCATTCCTAAAGGGGAGGGTAGATACCACCCAGAATAATGAGTCCTTTATTAAGTGATTCATTCATTTACTTTAAAGATATTTATTTAATATCTTTAAGCTGCCAAGGATATAGTCCAAAATTTTTGTTTTACTTTATAACCTAGTGAAGTTTACATTATAATAAGGGGAGATCAGGAGATCTAGAAGAAAAAGGTAACAAATTTTCAGATACTAGGAACTGTTATGATAAAAAATAAAATGGGAATACAAGTTAGAGAGTTACTTTAATAGAGGAAAAGAACAATTTTAGATAAAGTATCCTTGACCATTTTTTCTTCCAGAGAACCAAATGAATGAAAGGTCTAAGGCAGGGATGTCCAACCTGTGGCCCCTTGGGCTGCATGTTGATTTTGTGAGGACTCTTTGCTTTTGCTTATCTGTGCTGTCAGTTAGCAAGAAAAGTGTGCCCAGACCCTTTTTTATACTAATTATCTTTCCTTAGGATTTGTGTATTTAATGATTTTGGGTGTGACTCAAGATAATTCTTGGCAGAGAAAAAAAAACATTGGACACCCCTGGTCTAAGGCATTCAAAACTTTGGGAATTGGGTTTTAGGCGGCAAAAGCAATTGAATAAGTATAAGTTGAGGCATGTTGACTAAGTTAGGATGGTTTTAGCTGACAGACATAATAAGAGCAGTGGTTCTCAGCTTTTCTAATGCTATGGCCTTTTAATACAGTTCCTCTTGTTCTGGTGACCCCCAACCATAAAATTATTTTCTTTGGTACTTCATAACTGTAATTTTTGCTACTGTTATGAATCCTAATGGAAATATCTGATATTAAGCCACCCGTGTGAAAGGGGTGAGAACTGCTGAATAATAGTATAATAATAAAAAGAGCCTCAAGTTGAGGCTAGGAGGAAAGCAGGCATTGCCTCGTGTTAGGCCCATTAGATCAGGTCAGAGTTTAAGTTGTATTTTAAGAAATGGTTATGATACACATATTTAAACTGCTACTGTAAACCCTAGGGTCATCTATTCTAAAATAATAGCATCTAAAAAGAGTCGAGAAGAGAAGCATAGATACCAATAGGCTATTTTTTATCAGTGTATCCATGGTACCTATGGAGGTGATGAACAGTGGCCAGGCTGGGGTACATCTCAAAAGGTAGGTGCAAATGGGCTTCCTGACTAACTGGTATAAGATCTAACGAGATAAATAGAATAGCTAAGCTTGATTCTTAAATATAAGCCCCAATTTTAATGGTGAATTGTGGTCCCAGTTACTAGGACAGAAAAGACTTGGGGTGGGTGAGTCAGGCTTGGCATAGACGGTGAATAGGAATCAAGAGTTGTATTACACACTTAGACTGTAGAAGTCTGCTACGTACCCACTGTAGCTATTGACACAACAGTTGCATATATAAATCCAGGGCTATGGCATGTGAGAGTGATTAAGACTAGAACTGGAAACAGGAATCTTTGAGTCTCCTAAGTTTACATTTTTAAACTAACAGGGATACAACTGTGGCTAGAATAGCTTTTGCCATTCTTTAGCGAAGGGATGCCAGTAGTTTCCTCTGTACTCTTTTAACCATGCTTTACTCTGAAGTGACAGCTAATAGTTAACTCCTTAAAACTTCTGTCCTGCCAGATGGCTTCCCAGAAATGGACTTGTTCTTCTGTAAAGCTCAGTAGAACTTGGTTAAGACTCAGAACTTGGCATCCAGCACCTTCATCATGCCAGGGGAAACCAAATGCTCCCACTCAACCTGTATCAGACCACAACAAACACCCAATTGAAAAACAGAGCTAAAGCAAAATTTTGCCATCTCTCATTGGTATTATATCTTTGCCCGCCCACCTCAGTTAAGAATCTGAGGTCAGGTTATTTTTGTTTATTTGTCTGTTTTTAATGGAGTCTGATGGCAGCCATGCCAGGCATTGGGTGTTCCCCCATAATAAAGGGTTGCTGGACACCTGTTCTGATTACTTTTTGTGCTTCCCCAAAGGAAGTTTATGCTAGCAGGGCTGATATGTTGGTATAGGTTCTGCTCTCAGGGTCATCTAGTCTACAATGCACGACATATAACTAGAGAGGATATAGAATATAAGGCAAGGAGTTTGCACACCTAGCAGCAGGAGAAAATAAGAAACCTTCTGAGAATGAGGGAGAGAGCAGTTACAGGGTAGAACATATAGTTTCTGAGTCCATCCATAATGGATGGAGAGTGGATGGAATGGAAGGACTGGTGGGAATAAGGTTGAGGTCCTGAGAATCAAGTGGGTTTGAAGGATTTTGAGGACTGGACTGGGAATATTTTACATTTCCTTAGATGAGGTCAATATCTAACCTGATATCACTTCAGATAGAAGATCAGAAATGAAAAAAATAGTGAAATTAATTAATTCCCAAGTTTCTCATGGCTGGATTAGCCTGCAGGTTCCACATGGACCTAGAAAAGGCTGTGCAAGGAAATTCAGACATGAGCGAGCTTATCCACATTTCTGCTCTCAGTTTCACGAGGTCATACAATGGAGTGACATGAATTTGGACAGAAATTGTGGACTGTATTGATTATTAGGAATTGGGGGTATTAAAAGTCATGCCTTGACAGGATACCAAGCGTGAGGAAGCTAGAGAGGTGAGTTCAGCAAATTGTTCAAAGATCAACCAAGGTTTCATCAACAAAGCTACTCACTAGCATCAGGTCTCAGACCAGGAGACCATCAGCAGCCAGAGCCAGTAGAATGCAGCTTGTATGTTTCAAGAGCTACAACTTCTGCAAGAGCAGGAAAAAACCCAAAACATTTAGCTGAAAGCAAGATGATCTCTCTCAAACAATGACTAACAAGGTTCAAGAGCACAGACCAGCATCTGACATTGCTCTCCGTTAAGTTCACACGTAAGCTTTACTTACATCTGTACACCAACTTGGGCGGGAAGAGTGGACAAGAAGGATAAAGACTGTGAACAAAGCTGCACGTTTAATCATAATAAACTTTGTTGACCTTGAAATGTTTGCTTTAAAGAAAAAAAAGAGATTAAGACACCTTTAACTGGCAAATTTAAGATCCATGTAACTCCTACTTCAGTAACTATTAGTAAGGGAGGAATTGTGTAAGATAAAGGTAATTATAGAAAAAGAAAATGCAATGTACTTTTTCAAAGCCTTAGTGTGAGCGTGCAAAATTTTGAACCCAGTATAAATTGTCCCCATGTGAAGTTTATTCAGAGGCCTTTGAACTATCACATCCTTTCAAGTAACCCCTGGTTGGCAGATTAAAGAATGATTTTACTTTTTAAAAAATGACTACAGATCCTAAGACATATTTTCCCCTAGGAATGATGCTGACTTATGAATTTGACTTATGAATTTCAACCACTGTCCACTCTTTATAGACCTGATCCAAGACAGAGCCGGTCCCCTAAAGAAAGTGCAGTTAGCATGGGTTTGGGTCCTTGGATAACAGTAGGTTCTATTGCCTCAGACTGGCTAACTGAGGGATCATGGCAGAGTAGATTTGCTCTACACGTGTGTTTTTGGCAAGTCAATTATTTAATAACTTAATTAAGGTACTTATTGTTCAACATTTAAAGATTCAAGTATTTCTTAAAATATCTGGATTGTTGACTTCCAGTTTTATTAGAAAAGATGTCAGAATTCGGTATATATTTCTTTATAGCAACAAAAACATTTCACAGCAGCCTTCCCTTTAGCTGTGGCAAAAGTATTTATTTCATTTACTATCACCGCCCTTGTACACTATATGAAATTCGATCTTTTTGCTAATTTACATTACCTTTCTGGCCCTTAGAGGCATCTCAATCTGTGAACCCTTGACATAGGTCCTTGCTTATGTGTTCACATATTTGTGTACAACTTTGAGCCAAGTTCTAATGACAAACAAAAGTTCCATACTCCATTGCATGGTTTGCTACTTCCTATTAGTTCCTCAAGGAGATAAGAACAATTTGTTTGCACCATATTCTCATAGTCTTACTTATCACAGGTTCACCGATAGCTGCTAGGTGTTCAAAAGTACTCAGTCTCATGTGCAAGTATGTTTAGCTATCTTGAACTATCATGAGAATATCTAACAAAGGCTTTCTTACTACCAAATCAGCAACTTTTTGGAAAAAAGAATTGTCAATTAAGTGTGGCCTTGAAATAACTAGAAGTTTATATTTCATCAGTGAGATTTATAAGAATCTTCAGTGGATTAATACATTATTTTAACTTATCTTTTATGCAACCACAGTGCTTTTCAGGTGCTTTCTTAGCAACCACAGTGGTGTATATCTAATCACTTCACATCACTTGTTCCTGAAGTCCATATTCATAGAAACTATTTGGTTCTATTTTAATTTTTGTCAATACATTGAGTCCTCTAAGTGGAAACTCACAATCAAAGGCAGTGTTAGTTTAATCCTAAGGTTCAACATTTGACCTAAGAGATATTTCAGCACTACTCACATTAGACGCTTAATCCAGGCACTAGATCCCAAAATATAACTCTAATAAATTATACAGTTCTTAGAGACACAATCAGAGGAAACATAAATCTGGCTGAAATGTATCTTGATTAAAAAAATAGATAGGTTTTCTTAAAGAGCTTAATTTACTTGTTAGATGTTGAGAAAATTTCCCTAAATACCACATCTAAACTTAGTGTTCAGTCCCAGTCAATAGTCATAGAAACTATTTGACTCTATCTTAATCTTTGTCCATCATGCACTTTTCTCACCTCCTTCATTTTTCCTGTCACGTTGCATCCTTGAGATCATTTTTTTCCTGCCACCAGCTTTATTAGGTCACCCTAGTGTGAAAAAAGGGTGGGAATGTTCCATATCGCCAAGTATTACCCTCCTGTCATTGATATTTGACCTTAGGGTGACTAATCTAGATTCTAGGGCTATAGCAGTAGACAAAGAGATCAAACCTGGTAGGCTGGTCATATAAAACAATAATCCAGATAGAAGCCCAGATGGCTGCCAGTAGAGGCCTAGTAAAAGACTAGGTTATAATACAATTATAAAAAAGGAAATGTTACCAATTATAGTAAAGAAAAAAATACAGGCCATAGAGACGGGGGGAAAATAATTTTTTATTTTTTTGAGACAGAGCCTCAAGCTTTACCCCTGGGTAGAGTGCAGTGGCATCACAGCTCACAGCAACCTCCAACTCCTGGGCTTAAGTGAGTCTCCTGCCTCAGCCTCCCAAGTAGCTGGGACCACAGGTGCCCGCCACAATGCCCAGCTGTTTTTTGGTTGCAGCCATCATTGTTGTTTGGCGGGCTGGGCTGGATTCAAACCTGCCACCTTAGGTGTATGTGGCTGATGCCTTAGCCACTTGAGCCACAGGCGCCGAGCTGAAAAATAATTTATGTAACTGTGGAAGATAGCTAAGGAGTTGCTCTCTCTTATATATATATATATTTTTTAATTGTTGGAGATTCATTGGGAGTACAAGGAACCAGGTTAAACTAATTGCATTTGTTAGGTAAAGTGCCTCTCATAATTTTGTTCCAATTGTGTCCCAAAAGGTGTGTCATTCACCATCACCCCCTACTCCCTTCCTTCTTCCCTCTCTCTTCCCTTCCCTCCCACTCCCTCCCTCCTTCAAGCTCTCTGCTCTCCCCTTCCCCTACCCCCACCATGTACTAGATTATTAACTGTCCTCATATGAGAATTGAGTACATAGGATTCTTGCTTCTCCATTCTTATGATGCGTTACTAAGAATATGTTCTGCTTCCATTCAGGTTAATACAAAGGCTGTAAAGTCTGCATTTTTTTTAATGACTGAATAGTATTCCATGGTATACATATACCACAGCTTAAATGATGAAACCCTAAGAAAAGAAATAGCAGAGGATATTAACAAATAGAAGAATATACCATGCTCATGGCTAGAAGAATCAACATTGTTAAAATGTCTATACTTTACAAAGCAATCTATAGATTCAATGCCATCCCTATTAAAATACCAACATTGTACTTTCAAGACTTGGAAAAAATAATTCTGCTTTTTGTATGGAACCAGAAACAAAACCCGTATAGTTAAGGCAATTCTTAGTCATAAAAACAAAGCTGAAGGCATCAGCATATCAGACTTTAGATTGTACTACACAGCCATAGTGGTCTGTGGCATGGTACTGGCACAAAAATAGAGACATAGACACTTAGAATAGAATAGAAAACCAGCAAATGAAACTAACATCTTACAGCCACCTAACCTCTCTTATGTATTTTTGAGCTTGCAGTTATATCCTCTTGCATGCTTCCAATTGTTGATGTAGAGATATCTGGGGATGTTCATATATATTTTATTCTCTCTGTGGTTCCCTTCAAGCAAATATTCAACTTTGTACAAATTATCTTTTTTTTTTTTTTTTGAGAAGGAGCCTCAAGCTATTCCCCTGGGTAGAGTGTCATGGCATCACGCTCACAGCAACCTAGAACTCCTGGGCTCAAGCGAGTCTCCTGCCTCAGCCTCCCAAGTAGCTGGGACTACAGGCGCCCACCACAACGCCTGGCCATTTTTTGGTTGCAGCCATCATTGTTGTTTGGCGGGCCCGGGCTGGGGATTCGATCCCGCCACCTTAGGTATATGTGGCTGGCGCCTTAGCCGCTTGAGCCACAGGCGCCCAGCCTGTACAAATTATCTTGAGAGAGGCATGGGTCTCATCAGGGCAGAGGGAAGATGTAGCTTTCAAGTATGTGTTGTGTTTTTCAGTGTTTAGTCTTCAAATTTTTTATGTATCAGTAGGACTTAGCAAGTTTGTTGGAGGAGTTAAATGGAAAAGAATATATAGTATAATCAAGTGTCTTGGTCACAAAAGAGAAAGTAAACATATTTACTAAAAACAAAATAAATGTACCTCTTTTGTTAAGTTGTAAAGATGAAAGAGAGAGACAAAGGGAGAAGGGCTAAAACTCCGTTTTAGTCTTAGTTTCCTAAGGCTGCCATAACAAAGTACCACCACTGAGTGACTTAACAGCAGCAATTTATGTTAAAAATGTGAAATCAAAGTGTCAGAATTGGTTTTGTTTGTTTTTGAGAAGACGGCCAAGTTTTCTCCCTTTGTTCTTATCCTGTTTTCTCTCTGTGCCTATGTCCTAACCTCTCTTTTTATAAGGATACCAGTCCTCTTGGATTGGGGCCCAGCTGTCTAATCTCATTTTGCTTTAATTACCTCTTTAAAAACCTTGTCCTCAAATATAGTCACATTCTGAAGTACTTTGGTTTAGAAGGTCAACATATAAATTTTGGGAGGGGGGCACAAATATGACCCATCGCAAGAGGGAGCTAAGTAAATATTTTAAGATTGTGTCTTTAAAACAGCCAGTGACACCAAGGAATTTATCTGGCAGGCAACAGATAGGATGGTGAGTCCCAGAAAGCATGTATTATATCTTAGCCGACAGGTGCATGGGTACCAAAAGTTCTACTCCTACAAAAGTTGTTTATAATTAGCAGAAAGAAAAGATCTGAAGGAATCTGAACATGTCCAAGCAGTTAGCTAGATGACTGATGATTGAGGGCCAGACCAGTGTTCTCCCTCCAACATCTTGTCATGACAGAGCCTCCTGGGGCAGTGTAACACAACCCTGAGGACATCAGAGAACCAATGTCACCAAAAGGTTGTATGTTATATTTTCTTACAAGTGAAAGTCAGCACAGAATCAAAATTTAAGTTATTTTTAGAAAATACAGACAATTATATTTCTTGTAGATGTAAATTTAGGGATTAAATTAAACCTGCTACATAATAAGTGACTTGCATGTTTTGAAATGACTTGAATTTCATCCAGATGTATCTAACTAAAACAGAAAGTGAGACTGACTTAAAAGTTATTGAGTTGTAATCTGGAGAAGTGGACAATCAACAGATATACTTCTCAATCCTGTATTGATATACGTGTTGCTGTAACTGGTAACTAAACTGTATACTCATAATCCAAGGGTCACATGCCTACTGAGTATAAGTCTTTCAAGGATCTTATAGCTAATGTTTTAGAAAAGTTCCAAGAGAATAAGGCATGCACTGGTGAGAAAAGGATTAACTGCAGACCATGTTGCCTGCTAGAAGCTGATAAGAAAAGGCACAGATAGCTTCTGACTCTGTTTCTGGAAACGTTTCCTGCTTGTAGGCAAATTCTGAAATAATTAAAACTCAGGCTAGGAACAAATTATGTACATTACTGATTTCAAATAAATTTGCACTTCTGCTGCAATGGTTAAAATTTCTGTTATGATGAAGGCTAGAATCTTGGGAAAAAGGTTTGTGGGAAGGAGCAGATACCCATAAATCTCAAACCTTTTGGAACCTTTCTATTCTAAGAAGGTGGTGATAGGGAGTAATAGCACAGTGAATAAAAACACTTTTTCCCTTCCAACCCAGCAACAAACTCACCTCTGATAAATATAAATATTTCCCAATTTATTAGTTAGGACTTATATATGAATGTAGTGAAATCAAAAGAGCAATAGTCAAATATAAATAAAGGCTCTTTGATGCTGTCTCCAGAACCCCACCCACCCTTTACAAGCCCTGGATTGTTTACCATTATTAGAAAGATAAAGTTTTTTAGGATTGGGTTATTCTTAAGCAACATTAAAACTTCAGTTTTTCATGTTTGTTACCCATTTGTCTGTCTTCCTCAGACAAGTTTCTGTTCATGTCTCTTACCCAGTGATAGATGGGATTATTAGCTCTTTTTTTGTGGATTACTTTGAGCTCTCTCTATATACTAGTTAACAAACCTTTGTCAGATTCATAATATACAACTGTCTTTGTCCATTCTGTAGGTTGTCTATTTCTTTAGGTTGTTGTGTCCTTAGCTAATAACAGAAGTTTTTCAGTTTAGTAAAGTCCTACTTTTTTTTTTTTTGTTGTTGCAATTGGAAGTCTTCTTCAAAAAAATCTTTTCCCAGGCCAACATCCTCAAGAGTTTTTCACACTTTCTTCTAGGATTTTTATCATTTCATGCCTTAGCTTAGCATGAAATAAGTGGTGAATGGTGTGGTTCCATGTCATTCTTTTACATGTGGTTAATGCTCATCATTCCTAGTCATTAGAGTAATGTAAATCAAAACCACCCTGAGCTATCACCTAATCCCAGTAAGATTAGCCCACATCACAAAGTCCCAAAGTTGCAGATTCTGGCACAGATGCAGAGAGAGGAGAACACTTTTACACTGTTGGTAAGACTGCAAACTGAAAAGAAGTTTGGAGACCCCTCAAAGAACTAAAATTAGATCTCATATTTGACTTCACAAACACACTACTAGACATCTACCCAGAAGAAAAAAAATCATTTTATCATAAAGACTTTTGCACTAGATTGTTTATCGCAGCTCAATTTACCATTGTCAAGATAGGAAATAACCTAAATGCCCATCATCTCAGGAATGGATTAACAAACTTTGGTACATGTATACCATAGAATACTATTCAGCCTTAAAATAGATGGTGACTTTACATCTTTTGTTTTAACTTGGATGGAGTTGAAACACATTCTTCTTAGTAAAGTATCATAAGAATGGAAAAGCAAATATCTAATGTAATCAATAGTAATATGAAGCCAGTAGATGATCTAATTTACACCCATATAGGAGAAAAACTCATTTCAATTCAAGTTGGGGAAAGTGGGACATCAGGGGAAGGGCTTGGGTTTGGTGTGTTCCCACTTATTGGGCATAATGTAGGGATATATGGCATACTTTTGGGGTGTAGAGCACAACTACAATATTGTACATATTGTGACCTGATTGTTTGTACCCTCACATTAACCTGAAATTAAAACAAACAAATAAATAAAAAACACCCCCTAAACTTCAGTTTTACTGTAGGCCCCTTCGAAGTGGTTAAGCTTCGCTATTCAAATGAACATGCTTATGTGAGGTATGGCTTAATACAACAAAAGATTAACTCTAATTTTACCCACATCTTTACTAAATCTTCTATGCTCAGCAGTTTCTTGACCAGGTTACAGCAGATACAATCAGAAGTCAAAAGTCATTGATGGCTCTAGAGGCCCCTTGGGGAAAATCAATTTTCCAAGGCCATGGAATATGGGAGAATTAGTATTGATAAACAAGAGAGGCTCCGCGCCTGTGGCTCAAGTGGCTAAGGCGCCAGCCACATACACCTAAGGTGGCAGGTTCGAATCCAGCCCAGGCCCACCAA
>NW_003852447.1:9709026-9713421 GCF_000181295.1 Otolemur garnettii
TATATATATATATATATTTGTGTGTGTGTGTGTGTGTGTGTGTGTGTGTATGGGCTATATGAACTAAGGAGATATATTCTTTACTTTGTAGCATTTTTATGTAAGTAGAGAAAGTCAACTGTTGTTGAGCAGAGAATTGAGCCGGAGACAAACTAAAGCAAAGAAACAATAGTGAGGCAGGGCCACACAACTGCTGAGACACTTAAGCCTTCCAGTGACATTCCCAGCCCACGTGTTTCTTTCCAATAACTGCACTTCTACCCTCCTTACACCCATTTTAAAAATTAAGGAAGGTTCTTAGCCAGTCAGGTGAGTTGGCTGTCCTGCCCTGATGCTGGGAGGTTTTAGTGGGCAGCCTACTGTGGTGATAGCTGCCATCCAAGGATGGATTTTCCTAAAGAAGACAAAATGGCTGACCAGAGACACCAGCTGCCTGATCCTCTCAGAAAGAAGAAAAAAATTTAGATGGCAAAGGAAACACACACAAACATAGATCAAGTGTAATTCCTAGGAAAAATTGCCAGAACCTACCAGAAATTCCATGGGGAGAAGTTATGAAGCAAAACGAAAAGGAGTAAGCTATTAGGAGAAATTATCCCTGGAGAGGCTTGAAGTCCAGCAAAAGGGTAGGTGGACCAGTTTATTTCTCCCCTGCTCACATTTCAGGCGAGTGTCAGGCTCTCCAGCTGCTGGAGAGACTTTCTACGTTCACAATCCCCCAGGCTGCTGCTGTCAGTGAACTGAGAACTTCTTGAAGACAGAACACCAGGCTGCTGACCCCCTTGGTGTTGCTTTTCTTTACCGTAGACACAAGCCAAAACAGCAGGTGCCATGTTTCTTCTCCACCCACTGTGCACCTTGTCCCCCCAGGTGCTTTAGCCCCTCAGTTCTCACCTGGCTCATTCCCACAGAAACATTTTCCAACTCTAGCTCAGAATGTGGGAACCACAGGGACTGGTGAGTCCTGGGGGATCTGGGTCAACCTGGAGCCTGGATGTTCTGGGTGGGCTGTGATCCAGGGAGAGGGAGAGAGAGGCAAAGCGCTCACTTTATTCCATTCGGACCTTACATCATCTTCCCTTTGCCTCCCCTGTTGAGCCAGAGCTTTTAGGAGCAGTTGGTTTCCCTCTGTTGGTGAATCCACCACACTGAGGATGATGCTCAAACCTTTCCTGTTAAAGATCTGCAACAGACTATGGGATGCTTGTACTATGAGCTCCCTGCTCACTGGCCCTCTCCAGTGCTGCTTGCTCAGTGGCTCCATAAAAGCAGGCAAACATCAAGCCTGCTTGCACAGTCTATAAGCAACTCAGAACCAGCATGCTTCTCTCTTGCACAGTTAGGAATGACTTCAGGAGCCAGGAGACAGGCATCAGGCCAGATCCTATACAATCAGAACACAATCATGCTGCTCAGAGACATGATATTTTGAACCAATCTCAAGAGGAAGGGAGCCTGCATGGGCAGAACTGAAAAGAGAGCACAAATGGTTCCCACCTGTAGCACACTCGTGGAGCACTCAGACCTCCACAGGAGGGCTGCGCTGTCAGGCCAGGGCAGGATTCTGTTCAGGGAAGCTCCCCCGCACTGTGTACTGTCATTGGGGAGCTCAGCTAGTCTGAGCTTCTGCCTGCTGGTAGATGCCACTGGGAGACCATGAAATAGGGGAAGGGAGAGAAAAGCAAAACCCATTCTTGACAGCCAGATTGCGAATCTCATTTGGGCTGTCCCACACAAGCACACTTTTTGGTGGCATGCAGCCACTTCAGGTCCTGCCTAGTGGCTGTCCCCAGAAGCCTGGGAATGGACCCCTTTGATCCTTGTTCAGACAGGTACCTTTTTAGCTCTTGTGTAGCTTGAGGGTAGGCTCACCCAATCCAGCCCTGCCCAGCCTCACTCCCCAACTTGCCTCTGCTATGGAGGAGAATCAGGACTCATTTGGAAGTTTTAGGGCCCTGCCCACCACCTGGGGCATTTGACCCCTGCTCTGGAGAAGATAGAGCCAGTCATAAATCTCAAAAACACCCAGATACGGCAGCTGGTTCCATACAGCAAACACCACATACTGAGAGGGAGGTCAATTGCCCTTTACAACATACACTGGCTCAATTATACAGGGTGTGTTGATTCTTATCCACAAACACCACATGCTGTCTCGAAGGTTAAATTCACCCTATTTAGGCTATACTGCAAGGCCATAGTGGTCAAGGCAGCATGGTGCTGGCACAAAAATAGAGACATAGACATTTGGAATAGAATAGAAAAGTAGGAAATGAAACTAACAATTTACAACCACCTAATCTTCGATAAATCAAACAAGAGCATCCACTGGGGGAAAGACTCCCTATTCAATAAATGGTGCTGGGAGAACTGGATATCCACATGTAAAAGACTGAAACTGGACCCACACCTTTCTCCACTCACAAATATTGATTCAAGATGGATAAAGGACTTTAATTTAAGGCATGAAACAATAAAATTCTCAAAGAAAGCATAGGAAAAACACTAGAAGATATTGGCCTGGAGAAAGATTTCATGAAGAAGACTTCTGTGGCAATTGCAACAATAACAACAATAAACAAATGAGACTTAATTAAACTGAAAAGTTTCTGTACAGCTAAGGAGACAACAACCAAAGCAAATAAACAACCTACCCAATGGGAAAGGATATTTGCATATTTTGAATCAGACAAAAGCTTAATAACTAGGATCTATAGAGAACTCAAATTAATCCACATGAAAAAAGCCAACAATCTCATATATCAATGGGGAAGAGAGATGAACAGAACCTTCTCTCAAGAAGACAGATGAATGGCTAGCAAATATATGAAAAAATGCTCACCATCCTTAATTATTAGAGAAATGCAAATCAAAACCACCCTGAGATATCATCTAACCCCAGTAAGAATGGCCCACATCACAGAAATCTCAAAACTACAGATACTAGAGTGGATGTGGAGAGAAAGGAACATTTTTCCACTGCTGGTGGGACTGCAAACTAATACAACCTTTTTGGAAGGAAGTATGGAGAAACCTCAAAGAACTCAAGCTAGACCTCCCGTTTGATCCTGCAATTATTGGACATCTATCCAGATGGAAAAAAAAAACAAACCCTTTTATCATAAGGACGCTTGCACTACACTGTTTATTGCTGGTCAATTTACAATCACCAAAATGTGGAAACAGCCTAACTGCCCCCCCACCCCCACCCCAGGAATGGATTAACAAACTGTGGTACATGTACACCATGGAATACTATTCAGCCATTAAAAAAATGGGGATTTTACAGCATTTGTATTAAGGATGGAAGTGGAATACATTATTTTTAGTAAACATCACAAGAATGGAGAAGCATGAATCCTATGTACTCAATTTTGATATGAGGACCATTAATGACAATTAATGACATGGTGGGAGGTGGGGAAAGGGGAAAGCAGAGAGAGAGAGAAGAAGAGAAGGGGGTGGAGGAGAGGAAGAGCAAAGAGAAGGAAGGAGGGAAGGGGATGGGGGTCTCTGTGTGACACATCTTGTACCCTCAATGAATCCCCAACAATAAAGAAAAAAAAAAAAAGAAGACCATAGGGCTGGGGAAAGAGAAAGGATTTCAAAGACCTCCATTCTCCCTTATCTGTGAGAGACAAGGAGTCTGCCCACACGTATGCCGACCACACCTACAGCCTACAAATATCTAGCAACTGAGAGAACTACAACTAAGGGTATCTGCTATAACCAACATGTAGCAACTGAGAGAACTACAACCCAGGGTATCTGCTTATCTCTGGGTAAGGGATCTACCCAGAGCCTATTTCACCATCAAAGCACCCACCAGCAAATCCAAGGGTTCTTATGCAGCATATGCTATGGACACACTTTTACAAGTGAGGGGGGAACAAAACCCATCTAAACAAAGGAAAATCCCAGGGTAAGAAGTGACAGCTCCTCCAGATGAAAAGGAATCAATGAAAAAATCTCAGAAGTAGGAAAAATCAGAGCAAAAGGACATGTCCAAAGGGGAACACCATCACTCTAGAAACGGATACTAACTGAACTGAAAATATTGAAACGACAGATAAAGAACTCAAAATACGAATTGTAAGAAAATCAATCCTATATTGCACAATTAGACCTCATATTTGGTGGAAATACTAGCTAGAATATCAGAAAAATAGGAATAAGATATTTTGGTGAATGAAAAATGGAACATTTGGCCAAATGATAGACATAGGTGATTATTTCCTAATCAGTATGACAAAACTTTATATTTCAACAAATGGCATATGGACATTATATTAATGTTAAACTTCTAGATGTTATTATAAATATTATTTTAGCAAAACAAAAAGAAAAGCAAATATATGTTTAACTGTCTTTTGATACTGGAATTTTGTCGTTAGT
>NW_003852447.1:9713571-9716034 GCF_000181295.1 Otolemur garnettii
GAGAGAAAAACCCAAGTGGAAAGAAAGCACTCTCTGTCTCTCTCTCTGCCTGGTTCTTTGTCTAGGTGTATATATAGTTGCACGGATCCTTGTAGTTCCATTAGGCCAGGACCTGGCAACAAATGAATGGATACAGTCCCTTCTGCTAGGGTAAGGTGAATGAATGCATTAAGGAATGGATACAGACCATTTCTGAAATTGGCCAGGCCTAGGAAACTTACATGAAATTGACCAAGGTGTAGGAAATGTGGGGATTCCCTGGGAAGGAGACACTAAAGTGCTGGTGTCTCCCTAGTAGTGTCTCCCTAGCTGTTGTCTGGCCCCATCTGGCTACTGGAGCCTCCTGCTGCCCCCGCCCCCCCACCTGCTGGTTCCTCTGCCAGCTGCCACTGCACCAACACTGCCAGGATGGAGGCGGCAGGTCCTTCCCTTAGCTCAGCTGGCTAGGGTGCCACCCGCCCACCCTGTATCTCTCTAATGGCAATTTACTTTCTTAAGATACAGTAAACAGAAAAAGAACTTGTCACTAGGAGTTTCTAAAAAGAAACAAACAGAACAACAAAAAAAGAAAGAAACTTATTGGTAGATCAGATCAATTAGAATCTTGGTGATAAAATGATCATGAATCTTGAATTCATGTTAAATTAGGAAAGGATCTGTGGGAAGAGTGGGGGGATATACTTTCCATTATAGGAAAGTAGATTTTTTTTTTTTTGGACATGAGTAGATAAGTAGGAATCTATGGTTGAAAAACTATGTGTATACAAGACCTCTGGAGATCCTCAAAAAAAGATGCTTAACAATTTAGAAAGCATACAAGGGTAGGAAACAGGACAGGGACTAAAAACTAACATAACACAGAACATCCAGAAAAATTAAAACAAAAATAGGAAATTCCTAAACTTAAATTTTGAAGTAGAATTTTATCTAGGGATTTAAATTTAGCCAAAGGAGAATTAAAGACTGACACAGGAAAGTTTAAATTATACTATTAGGAAAATAAAAGTCCAGGATAATCAAAGGACAGTGAAACCTTAGCCTTTAAAAGCAGTTTCCACGGACAAAGGAAGGGTAATATTCACTTTTTGTGATGATTAGATAAAGATTATTGGTGGCAGAATGAAAAGTGAATTACCCAGCACTGTTTCAGAGAGAAAATTTCAAAATTGAAAAGGGTAGAAAAAGCAATTTCAGAAGCAATTAAATCCATGACAAGTGGATAAATAATACAAAGGTTTCTAACTCATGTCAAATTCAGATGAATTATATCCTAGCCACAATATACTCTTAGGAGAGCTAAAATATTGTCTACCATTCTTAAAGACTCGGAGAAAACAGCACAGTCCTTGGCCACTGGGAGTAGAAAAAGGTTGCCTCTCCTTCCAAAATAAGTGAAATACAAAAGATTTAAAAGTGTCAATTATTGAAAAGGCTGTCAGTCACTACAGAATATTTGAATAGAATTTGAAAAGTACGTGGACCATAAAAAGACATCAGCAGAAAAAGCACAAAAGTAGGCACTAGAGAGAGACCATTTGCCTATAAGAACTGTCTACTTCAAATATTACCTTCCCTGGATTAAATTTAACTTCCTGCAGTGAAGGATTCTCATCTGTTAAATAGAAAAATGATGCCACATAAATTATATATTTCTGGAAAGGATTAAGAAAAATAAACGAAATAAGGTACCTAGACTAGGACCTTGTATATAACAAAACATTAAGTAAATATAAGCCATGACTACAATATTGTAACTATCACCACTATTACCACTATTCCCTCTATTGTAATTATTCTTTGGGCAGTGGTTTCAGTAAAAGAAATGTGACTTATGCTAAACCACAGGCATATTCTAGGCAGATTTCAACAAGATATGTGACAAACTTCTTCAAGAAACCTTTTAAAAAAAAATGCATTGTAAAAATGCATTTTATTTACTTTAGACATGTGAGTTTGTATTTTAAAATAAAATCATTAATTGTGTCATTACATTCTTTTACACCCTTATTTATTTTTGTCTACTAGATTTAATTTCAAAATAAGTATCATGAAATATTATACTTTATTGGATTCTTATCAAATTCTCCTTGGTAGTCTAATAAATTCAAATCTGTAACAGGTTATTTAGCATACACAGGTTTATGATAGAAGCATCTTTAACTTTTATCATTATATTATGTCCCTCTGGTGTTTTTATTTTATTTAAATATATATATATATATATTTGAGACAGAACCTCAAGCTGTACCCCTGGGTAGAGTGCCATGGCATAGCTCACAGCAACCTCCAACTCCTGTGTCCCGTCCTGCGGGACACGGTTATTCGGGGGGCGAGGGGGACCCAGCCTGTAAAGAGAA
Source organism: Otolemur garnettii (assembly GCF_000181295.1). NCBI lineage: Eukaryota > Metazoa > Chordata > Mammalia > Primates > Galagidae > Otolemur > Otolemur garnettii. Next base: position 9,715,929 of record NW_003852447.1, read on the forward strand.
TAGGCGAAAGAAAGAGGAAGCGAGACCAAGCAGATTTGTCAAGGTCTCCTTTAATGGGTGTAACAGATCAGTTTTTATAGTATTCAGAGAAGACAAGAGGTGGGGG
>NW_003852447.1:9717548-9721161 GCF_000181295.1 Otolemur garnettii
GGAGATAAGTGTATTCTGCATGGATTAACAAAGTAAAAAATATTGATATTATAAGAAAAGTGTTTTAAGCTAAACATATATATACATTTGCCTAAAGGCAAAGAATTATCTTAGAGTTACCTAATCTATCTCTTCCCAATTTTAAACAAAGGCTGAAAACAACACACATACTGCATTAATTATTTCTGCAATGGAAGGGGGCTGGTTGTGCTACTTCTATGATCCTCCCAATGATTAGTAGAATTGATACATTTTAAATGGGTTATTAGTAAATGTATAAATGACTCTGAAATGGATAAGTGTGATGGCTGTACATTTAATGAACCAAGAAAAATATGACCTACTCACGCTTAGAAGGGTCAGATGTGACCATCCAGGCAGAAATTGGTGGCATCTGTTGCCAGTTCAGAATCTCATAAGTGCTGAATATTATCATTTATGTGACACATTAAATGAATGTGCAATGCTTACTGGTCAAAGTGATAAGAACTGTTCTATATCAAATTTCTCCCTCTGTTAACCCATAAGATATAGTGGATGCTCGGTTGCTCATTAAGATTTTCTTAATGAGACATTAAAATTTTACTTTCAGGGACTGAGACCAACACCGTATAGTTGATTTACTAATTCTTTTACACATATAAAGTATAAATAAGCCTTATATGTAATAATAATGTGTTTCAGTCTTACTAAAAACGGGTAATTATTAAATATTGCTTATTAAAAAACAGAAAAATGTATATAAAAGTTCTCTAGTTGTGACTTGAACAGCAATCTGATTTGTTGAACTTTGCCATGTTTCTAGAGCACAAGAAACCCAGAATCGTATGATTCAGTAACACTAAGAAATCATTAAGGAGAATTGTCATTCAAATAGATTGTAAGTAAAATAATTACTATGAACAATGTGGCAAACACAGTTTGTGATCTCTCAGTTGTTTTCTGAAATTTTTGTGTGGAAAAATAAATATATTTTAAAATAATGTTGAAAAATAGCTCTTTGAAAGAATAATGATCTTTTTTAAAATGTCAGAATAAATGGCCTTTGCCCCATTCTCAAAAATAATACTCAAAGAGGCAGAGAAACAACAACAAATAAAAGCCCACCTTTGAAGAAATTACATCTGTAGTTCCAAACCAAAATGTTTATAGGTTGCCAAATACAGAGAAAATCAAATGACTATGGAAAGATGCCAGGAGAGTACGATAGCAGCTGATTTCTGCTGCAGATGGTGGAGGAGCATAAGCCCCCCCCCAAACCAAATTGTGCACCCTAAGGATCAAAACAAACAGAGTGTGCATGGCCTGAGGGCAGATGCTTCCCTAAGCTCTGGGGGGCAGCTCTGAGTAATAGGGAGGGGCAGGATGGAATCACACACACAATCTTTTTAGGATGCAGTGCATCAGTCAGGTCATTTTTAGTTGGTAAGACTACATTTTAAGCAGCCCTGCAAATACTGATTATCTAGGTGGCAGAGAAAAGAATTAAAGTGACTCCTTCTTTTTGCACACACACTTCTGTTTCATAGCAAAAGTAGAGTGCAAGATGAACTATTGTAAATTTCTACCAGCTCTCTTGTAAGAACTCATCTTGTTGAAAGATGACTTTGAAAAAACCAGATCTACACAAATATGATATGAACTGAGCAAAGTCTCAGGAAAAAGGCAAAACATACAAAGTACATAATCAGGAAAATATTGCTAGTGGGTAAGCAGAAAACATACACAAGCATGCCACCATGAACAAAGTTATAAACAAATTTAGTAAAGAATTCAAAACAAAGGGAGAAGAATGAATGAATATATGGGGTAAGAAAACATCAAGGAATAGAACATGACTGATTCATCAAGATACACACGAGGAAACAGAGAAACAAAGCCACATTGGAAGCAGCAAAATGCGATATATAATCTGAAGGCAGAGTTTAAACAAGAAAAGAAAATTAAATAAAAAAAAATTTCAAAACAATTAATATGAAAATAATAGTTATGAAATGAAAAAATAACAAATGAAAGAAAAAGTCATTCTTGAAGACATTGAGAAAATAAGCAGTTAAAAACATGTTCTAAATGTTTCTCAAGAAAGACTCCAAAAAAAAAAAAACCTTCTAACTATTAAAAAGATTAGAATCTACTAATTAAAAAGTGACAGTGTATTTCAAGGAAAATGATATAAAATATTACTACCTCTTAGACCAGTTCTGAAATTTACAAAAACATAACTTTTGTTGGCAAGAAAAGGCCAAGTCACCTATGTACACACATCAGAGAGCTGACAGCATTCATAATTGAGACAGCAAAAAAATCATTACAAAGTCCTCAGGCTTTGAAATTGTGCCTCAAAATTTTATATACAGGCAATCTCTTATCCAGAAATAAAGTTGAAGTTATGCAGTAAAATAAGATATAATTCAAAATGATAGAAAAAGTAGTGAATATTGATACTACTAACTGCTAAAACTAAAGCAAATGGAAGAATCATTGTTAATAGTTTACAATGTAAATGCCATCCATCATGCTAAAACAGAGATACCATAATTAACAACAACAACAACAAAATCCTTGGTGATTAAACTACATGTGGATGGAGGAAAACTAAACACACTAACCGTTATAATTGCATCATTCACATCCACGTGGTAGACTTGTATGACACTTACCCATACATACAAAAATCTGTGAAGGAAATACAAATAAACCCCAAATAAATATAGAAATTTAGTAGAAATTTGGCACTTAGTAGAGTGCTATGGCGTCACAGCTCACAGCAACCTCCAACTCTTGGCCTTAAGTAATAATCTAGCCTCAGCCTCCCAAGTAGCTGAGATTACAGGCACCCACCACAGTGCCCAGCTATTCTTTATTAGAAATGAGGGTCTTGCTCTGGCTCAGGCTGGTTACAAACTCATGAACTCTGGCAATCCACCCACCTCACTCTTCTAAAGTGCTAGGACTACCTATGTGAACACGCCTGGCCCAAAACCCCTTTCTTAATCAGAGTTGATGACAACCTTCTCTTTTCCTGCCAAAAGGATCAGACTACACTTTCAACTCTATGGAAAGAAACATGAATAAATATGGGACTCAATTTTAAGAATCCTGCTACCTCCCTTAACCTCAAACAAACAAAAGTACACAAGAATTGAGCTGTGCAATTTAGAATGTAGCACAAGACAGTGCCAGTAGGCTGAAGGGGTCCTGGCATGATGTGAACTATTGAAGGATAAATAATACTCCACTGTAGGCATAACCACATTTCTCCATTGTGAATAATGCTACTGTGAATATAATTGTATAAATACAATTCAAAACTTACTTTCAGTTCTTTTGGGAACATACCAGAAGTGGAATAGCTGGATCATATTTGTTTCTTGATAAACTACCATAGTCTTTTCCATAACGGCTGCACCATCTTACAATCCCAACAACAACATGCAAGCTCGGTGCCCGTAGCACAATGGCCATATAAACTGAGGCTGGTGGGTTGGAACCTGCCCGGGCCAGCTAAACAACAATTAAAACTGCAACCAAAAAATACCCTGGCATTGTGGTGGGTGCCTATAGTCCCAGCTACTTGGGAAGCTGAGGCAAGAGAATCGAATAAGCCCAAGAG
>NW_003852447.1:9721904-9722898 GCF_000181295.1 Otolemur garnettii
TATATATGATTTGTAAGTATTTTCTCCTATCCATTGGGTTGCCCTTCACTCTTTTGATTCTGTTTTTTAATGGATAAAAGTTTTTAATTTCTATGAAATCTATGTCTATTTTTTTATTTCGTAGCCTTGTTTTGTGGGTCCTATAAAAAAAAGAAAACTTCTAATGTCAAAAAGATTTTCTCATGTTTGTTCTAAGAATTTTACAGCAGTAGCTCTGACGTTTAGGTCTTTGATCTGTTTTGAATTGATTTCTGTATGTGGTAAAAGGTTCGACCTTATTTTACTTTATATCCAACTTTTCCAGCCCCTTCCTTCCTTCCTTCCTTCCTTCCTTTTAAAAAAAGACTGTCCTTTTCTAATTGAATGGTCTTGGGACTCTTTTCAAAAAAATGTTTTGGTCACATATGTGAGGATTTATTTCTGAGATCCCTATCCTAGTCCATTGGTCTATTTTTCTTTATGGCAGTGCCACACTGTTTTTATTATTATAGCTTTTTAGTAAGTTTTTAAATTGCTAATTGGAAGACCTTAAATTTTGTTCTTTTTAAAGATATTTTTTGGTTATTTGGGATGCCTTGTGAATCCATATAAATTTTAGAATTGATTTTTCTATTTCTGTAAAAAACATTGGGATTTTGAAATGGTTTTTGATCAGATCAAATTGTTTAGAATAATATTGACATCTTAACAATATTAAAGCTTGTAAGGAATTTATGTGGGGTTTAATCTTACAATTTTTTTTCTGAATTAGTTGACTCTAAAGTTTTTGTGGACTCTTTAGAGATTCCTACATATACAAGCATGTCATCTACTAATAGAGGTAATAATGTCACTTGTTCCTTTTCTGTTTGTATGTGCATTATTTTTCTTGCCCAGTTATACTCTGCAGGACTTTCACTGCTAAATACAGGTGGCGAAAATGGTTATCCTTGAGATTTTTCTCACTTTAGTGCGGTGATTCTCAATCTGTGGGTCGCAACCCCTTTGGGGGGGA
>NW_003852447.1:9723427-9724646 GCF_000181295.1 Otolemur garnettii
AATCATAAGAGATTCATCTTAGTTCCCTGAGGGTATATTTATACTTTAGGGAGTAGTGTTTTCCACTTTTGTTAGAATCTCTGTAAATCTGAGTAGATAATGTACCAACTGGAGGATGACCATAGCGTAATAATAAGAAAACACTATAAGAACATAATCACTGTTCTTAATAGGCTTTTTTAGTTTTCTATTTTTGCAAAGTTTGGTTTGTCTATGTGTGTACATAATTCCTCGGCCGTCACCAGTGACATAACTCTCAAGGTAAATCAGAGCAATTTTATTTGGAAAGGTCATGATAAAAAACATTTTCTTTGAGGAATGAGGAATAGTTAAAATTTAAAGATGATATTAAATTTTTATAATTTAATGAAAATGAAATTCTGGACTTAGCAAAGAATGCTGAAAATAATGATTTGACTTAGCATATATAAGTGCCAGTTGATTTTTATTAACACATTTTAAAGCAAAGCTTTGCTATTCTCAGAAGGTTGCCCAGGCTGTAATAATGCTTCACTAGTTGCTGTATTGAAATGCTTTATGAGAGGCCCCTTGTTCATATCATGCAGTTGCCTGAAGAAAAAAATATCATACCTAATTTCTTCTTATTTACTGACAGAGCCCTTGTATGCACAAAATAATTTATGTTAGATTTTTTTTTCCAGATGACTTAGGCAATTGAATATTTTGCTTAAACACTCATCAAATTTACCAATGAGGTTCTTTTCCTATGAAGAAAAACTAACAGGAAAGATCTTTTTATTAAAATATCCCAAGTCACTCAAAATGAAAGAATGAACTATTATTCAGTTAATTTCAACACCTGTTTGTTAAGCACCAATAAATTTTTAGACATTGGGCCAACTTACTCAGAGATAATAATATTAATTAGGTGATAAACACTCTAAGAATCAATAATATGGAAATTAAATAAAGCACACAAAAGAAAATATTAAATGATCAGGTTAATACACTTAATATACTTGAGCCAGTAAATGCTGCATAGGGCTGTACAAATTGACAGTCAGTCATTAGGTGGCACTTGCCAGAAGGAACAAGCTGCACTCTTGTTTCTGGTGCCTGTGACTGGCTCTTGTCCCTCAGGAGGAGCACTCATATGCTACAAGGGGTGTGTGGGGCCTTGGAACTTCCACATGCGTCCTTGTTCTTTGCCACAGTGTAGGTGGGCAGGGGAGTGAGTTTAGGTGGAGAAGAGTTGGAT
>NW_003852447.1:9725618-9738140 GCF_000181295.1 Otolemur garnettii
GAATTGCAGCATCAAAAAGCAGGCCTATTTTTAGATCCCTAAAGTGAGTCCCACTTTTTATGGAGACCTCAGTCTGGAATGCATGTCCAGTGGCAAGAGGTGGCCTCTTACCAACTTCTTATCACAAACTGCTCTTCTAAGTGAAATGGGTAGGAGAGGCCACATCCTTAGGGCCTGATTGTGCTGTACTTGGTTGCTATGACTCTTGATTCTGTGCTCTTCCTTGTCGGAGGACCCACCATAAATCAACAGAGAGGTTTTCCTTTGAGGGATGAGTGCTCTCCCAGATTGCTATGTTGGAAGAATTCTTCTGGATATCAGCTAGGCAAAGAATTTATGAAGAAGATCCAAATCACAATCAGAGAGACAAAAAAAATAAATAAATGGGACTTGATTAAATTAGAAGTTTCTATAAGCCAACGATATAATTAACAGAGCAAATAGACAATGTATAGAATGGGAAAAAATAGTCACAATCTATATATCAAATAAAAGACTAATAAAGAGAAGCTATAAAAAACTCAAGAAAATCAGCAAAAATAAGACAAATGTTCCTATTAAAAAGAGGGCAAAAGATGTATTTTTAAAACACAGCAACTTTTAAAAAGAAAATAAACAAATGGTTAATAAACATATGAAAGAGTCTCAATATCACTAATCATCAGGGAAATTCAACTTAAAACCACAATGAGATATCACCTTACCCCTGCGAGAGTAGCTTTTATTTAAAAGTCTGAAAACGTCACATGCTGGTGTGGACTCAGTGAGAAAAGTATCCTTATACACTGTTGGTGGGACTTCAAACTAGTACAACCTCTCTGGGAAACAGTATGGGAATTCCTCAAAGAACTAAAAGAAGACTTACCATTTGTTCTGCCAATCCCATTACTGGGTATTTACCCAAAGGAAAATAAGTCATTTTAGCAAAAAGACACCAGGAATCAAATGTTTAGTAACCAACACAATTCAGTTACAAAGATGTGGAAGCAACCCAAGTGCCCATCAATTCGTGAGTGGATTAACAAAGTACGGCACATGTATACCATGGACTACTACTCTCAGCCGTGAAAAGGATGACTTAGTGCCTTTTGCAATGATCTGAATGGAAATGGAGACCATTATTCTAAGTGAAGTGTCTAAAGAATGGAAAAACAAACTGCACATGTATTTCCTGTTAAACCGGAACTAACTGGTGAGTGTACATGTGCATAGAAGGAAGTAAACCTCAAGAGAAATCAAGTGGGAGGGGAGAGGATGGGTGAAAGCCTACATGACAGGTACAATAAACAGAACCCAGGTGATGGGCACACTTACAAGCGTGACTCTAGCATTACTGAAGCAATCCTTGTAATCAAAACTGTTTGTGCCCCTGTAATACTTTGATCTATTTTTTTTTTAAATGTCCATTAAAAGCTGTTCTTATCTGGGGATGATCTGGAAGCTACTGTTTTGGCACTCGTTGAATAGAAATCCTGTGATTTTCCAGTCAGCATTGTGTAAGCTAAACCAATAGAGATGTCTAGGGTGTTAAATATTACTTCTGCTATTAATTGCCAGTCTTTTTCAGTTAGAGCATGAGCAGAATTATTTTATTTCTTGGAAACTGATGTGTATGGTCTTCCACTGCAAGCCTCTTTTTCAAAATCATCTCACTGTAGGTAGAAGCAGAGTATAGGGTCGCATACCCGAGGACTAGAGTGGGAACGGCCTGGGCCTCTGCCACCCATACCCCTCTGCTCTGCACACCGATGCTGGTGGGGAGATAAGAAACTAGTCTGGGAGATGTCTATATAGAAATCAGCACCTTAGCAGAGCCGAGCTATCAGTAGAGTTAGAAGGCAGTTGGCAATTACCCTCAAGCAGTGGCTATCTACTCTGTGGGCTCAAACTTTCCCTCATTAAGCCCCTGCAAAAGTGGTGTTTGATCCATGACTTAGTACTTTACTGTCCTTCACCCTGATAGCCTTCTTCCTTAATCAAAAGACCACCTGTTTAATTAATTTATGAGACTGTGGACATCTCACCTTTTTACTTTGTATGTACATGTCAACAAATTCCAATAAAAAATTCAGTTCAAGACAGCACCTGTCTGTCTCACTATAGGCCAATACAATGTTGGTCTCTCTGAATCTCAAAAGAAAGTCTATGGGAGAAATTGTTCACACCAAAAGAACTTTGTGCTATCTTTTATAGTATGTCTGAACAAGATTTAATTTGAGACATTAAGAGGAATGATTTTCCAAGAGCCCATATCGAAGCAACAGGAATTCTTATTAACAAGTTAAATTTATTAATTGTTCTGGTACAGGTTATCTTACATCCTTAAAGATGGTAATTTAAACATGTATAATGAGAATACAACCCTTAATAATTAGGCATTCTAGGACAAGTGGATCATGTAATGTTTATTTTTGGTCTTCTGACAAAAAGGATGGCATTATTTTTAAAATAATTTTACTGAATTGTATTTAGAGAACTCTAGATTCATGAAAGTGAATCAGCATTTCTGAAGAATAATTTTAGTTTAGCAACTGATGTATAACTGGTAAACTATTAATGCTTTTTATATTGTTATATGAAATTGAAATATAATCTACATGTATTATAGTGAATCTTTGCTCTATAAGCAGACCTAATAAAATATTTTGGAGTGAAGTAGACTTCATGTTGACCAGAAAATAAAAGAAAATTAAAATGCTCTTTAAATTGTACTGTGGTTTCACACAATCTTGAGCAAATTGTGCATAGAACTCACCCCTACAATAGTTCCACATCATTTAACCATGTGGTCCACAGAGAATGCCACCAAATTTGGCTGGGAAATGCTTCCATGATAGGGATATCAATTGGTTATTAATTAGTTAATGGAGGGAAGAGGATGAAATTGTGCTGAGATCCTATTAGTGTTTTGGACTCATTGGATGGCCAACATCTTTAAATTGCTATCCTGGGATTTTTCTTTTTTTCACTGTTGTTGTTTTAAGAGAGAATTATCTCTTTCCCAATCTGGGATACTTAAACGTATGCTCTACTATTATATACCACTTTGAGATAGGTAGTTATGGGGATCTTGAGGGGGTAAATGCTGAGCATATGCACACCAAGCTTCTTTGTCTTGAACTAATGCCCCCTTTGGTCCTCTTAAAAATACACTTTTCAAAAATATTGTAAACTCAGGTTTAAAATATTTACTTTCAAAGGACATAATTTGACTTGATAGATGCTTAGAATTATCTATACCCTTTATATTTCCCTCAAATATATCCATCATAAACATTTTCGGTGATGCTTCTTTGTTTTCAAAATGTAAAGCCCATTTAGACATTTGCCTTGAAAATGTCAGTCAAGCAACAGTCATGGACTAGATCAAATATTTGTTTCAATAAAAAAGTTCTTGGTTTTTGCCGTAGTGGGCAAGTACTTTCATAGATATTCAGATGAAAGGCATTTGCTTTCCAAGAACATTCAAGAGAAGACTATATGAGGCTTCCCTCACAAACACATCTTTTTTTCAATAATGATCATGCCACGCTGGACAGCTCCCAGTTAGTCACTCCTGTCTTTCTCAGATATGTTTTATTTTCTATTATAAATTGAGGTCAATAAGCAAATGCTTCCTGAATTTTGGTTCCTGAAGCATTTTTGCCTTCTTTCTCAGACTTACTTCATTCTGTCAGTTTCAGAGTATCTCAGGCTTCTATTTCTGTCCAAGACCAACTTTCCAACTAAGCCCTTTGCTTTTTTCACCTTTATCGCCTCTGGGACTCTTCAGCCATCACTCCCTCTCTTTCCCTACCTTAGACCTTTTTCTAATCTGTTCTCTAAAAAAACACAAGATTCATCATTTTAGAACTAATAGAACAAATAAATCCCAGCAAACCTTATTCCCTTCTGGTTGTTCTTCAGATATTTCCCAAATTACGGATAAATACACATATTTCAGAGAAAAAACCCCAAATACCTATAGAATATTTTCAGGTCTTCTCTTGAGCCTTGCAGGATCCACCCCAAACAACTGTTTTCCAAAGTTAATTAGTCAAATCTATTCTTTCCTATGCAGTACAGATTTATCGTGTATTTGCAGTACAAGTAGATTCCTTTGTTTCTTGGATTCTCCTCATATCCTTATTGATTTTTCTTTTATTTGTACACTGTAAAACTCAGGGGATTCAGTTCTGAGGGATTTGATAAATGTTAGAGTTGTGTGATCACCGCAACAGTAACATACAAAACTGTTCTTGAACTCCAAATTTTCCCCACGCCCTTCGTAGTCCAGCCCTCCCCACTCAGTCTCCCTGCAGCTTCCGATTTCATTTCCATCCCTATATGTTCATTTTGGGGGATGTCAGATAGATGCATTCACGCACTATGTCTCCTTTGTGCATGAGTCATTTCATTTAGAAATGCATCTAAGAGTCATTTGTTAGTGTGTTAAACAAGAGACTTTTTTCTTTATCATTAATAGGTAGTATTCCACTTTCACATGTTTTTTTTTTTTTTTTTTTAATCTGGTTACATGATGAAGGAAATCTGGTTTTTCTGGCAATAATAAATAAGGGGACACACAAATATGTATGACTTTTTATTTGAAAATAAGTTTTGACTTCCCCTTGTGTCAATATCTTAAACTGAAATTCCTGGATAACATGGCCAAAATATGTTTAGATAAACAGCCAAATTGTTTTCTAGAGGGGCTGTCCTATTTTGCATTCTCTGTAGCAGTGTATGAAAACTCTAGTTGCGTCATATCCTCCACAGCTCTTGATATTTTTTCCCCTAATCACTGTAATGGGCGTGGTTCTGTCTCACATGCACCTAATGTGTGTTTCTTCCTGGTGTGTTTCTCATCTTCTGGTGGAGTGTGTTTGGGGAAGAGAATTCTGCGGTAATTCTTTGTTCCTTTAATATGATGTCTATTTTTTATCTGAGTGATTTTAAAATTTTCTTAGCTTATGTTTTCCTTTGTTTCACGAATAATATGCTACACAGATTTATATCTTTTTTTGTTTTATTTTGTTTTCTTTGAGTTCTTACATCAACAATTTTGAAAAATTTACTGTTTGTGAAATATTATGATTGTTTCTTTAAAGGTAAACATATCATCCCCCTTTTTCTCCATCTCCTACTGAGATTCCAGTTTCGCCTCTGAAAGATCATTTGATGTTGTCTCAGAGATTTGGGGTTTAGCCCTCCCCTCCTTTCTGATTTTGTTGGCATAATTTCTATGGACTTATTTTAATTGCATTGATTCTTTCCTCTTCTGAGTCTGATAAGTCATCAAAAGCATTCCTCATCTCTGTTGCTATGATTTTCATTTCCAATCTTTGCATTTGATTTGTTTTTATAGTTTTCCTCTCCTTGCCAAAATTATGTATATAATCTTGCAAATTGTCCACCTTCTGCATTAAATACTTCACATATGAATCATACTTATTTTAAATTCCCTGTCAATTAGCTCCAATGTCTTTGTGGTACCTGAGTCTAGTCCTGATAATTGATTGCCTTTTAATGTTCTGTCATTTTTAATTTCAAAGATGAGCACCTTGTATAGAATAGCAGAGACCAGGGCAAATCGTTTTTGACTGGAAATGGACACATCCTTTCTTCCCCTAGGCCTTTACTGTGGGAAGCTAGGGTTAATCTAAGTAGGAGTTGGAAGTTTATTGCTACTGTGTTTACACTCAGTATCTGCCAGGTTTTAAATTTATTTAGGTACATCTGGAGTGGTAGGAGCTGACTTCTCCCTGCAATGTCTGTTCTACTCTCAGCCGTCTCTCTTTTGTGTATCAGAGAGCTCCCTTACACGGCATTTGGCTTTAAGTGATTTTTAGCGTGAAGATCAGCGTGTGGGTGGGAAGTGTATTCTCTGTTGTTTTGACCAGGTCTCTGTTTTAGGCAAGAGCCACACCTGTCGGTTTTGAGGTTGCTCATTCATAGTGCTCCTGCCACCGCCAGAGCCATGGTCCCGAGCCCCAGAGAACGTTTGTTTCCTGTTTCCATTCATCAGCTGCAGTGCACTTTCATCAGTGCCCTACAAGGCAACTGTGGTTGTGGCCCTTATGTCCATAAGGGACAGTGGAGGAAGTACGGATCAAGTCTAAGTGGAGCTTCCTGACACTATTTCTGTTCTCTTCCCATCAACTTCACAGCAACCAAATACTGTGCTGGGTATATGAATAATATGGTGATAGCATATATGATTATGTTTATTTACTGTATTAATATATGTATTAATATTACTAGTACTGGTAGTAAGATTACTGTAACCTGGTGGACTTCTGGGGGAAACCACATCAGAGAGTACAGACTCTCCCACATATGCAATCAGCAGGACCATTTCCCTCTCTTTCATGACACCAGGGCTGTTCCCCACCACTTTGCTAATTGCCTTAAATGCACTCTTCTCACGGGGTCTGGTCGCATCTTTCACAGGTCCTCGGTGTTCATGTCTACTTTACTCCTGCAGGGGGCAGCTCATTAGCCTACATGACCTCAGAACTCCATGATGGGCTGGAAAAAGTTGCGAACTGGGTGTTTGCTGCTGCCTTCCTCCTCCTTGTCTCCTGCTTCCCTCGCTCTCCTGTTCTGATCTCCTTCCCTCTCCTCTCCCTCCTCCTTTCTCTTTTATTCTTTCTCTCTCTGTGTCATTATTATTAAGTTGCAAGAAAAGCTCTTCCCAGTTTTCTTGTTCTCCAAGCTGAAACCAACTCCCGGATTTTAAAACGTAGTTAGATAATTCTCCCCCCTGATCTGAGGATACCGTAATAGAGCAAATGTATCTCCTTATCACGTTAGCTTTATATCCAGTCTGCCTGGATTTCCAGCACGGTGCCTTATGTACCAGCTGTGTGACCTGAGTCAATCAACATTGATGTTCGTTTAACATTGGTCATAATCACTGTCCTTTTCATTTTAGTTCCACTTCTCCCCCTTAACAGCACCTGGATTAGCTAAAATACTTCTTACCCTTGAACTATCAAATTAGTATTTCCCCATCCTCCTCCCAAGGCAGAATTGATTATTTATGGGCTCCCTCAAACCTTTTATCTAACTTTAAAACATCACTTATCACCTACATAAGTGGCATATTTTTACATCTTCTGTTCCACCCTACTGAGTAGGGCTGTGGGGTGGGTTGGTCATTGAGTCCTGTCTATTGCGTTAGCTAGAATACTACAAAGCTCCATTACTTTTTCTTTTACTACTTTAACAATAATGAGCCTTACATTGGTGTTTTCCACTATTTTCCAACAGAACACCTTCAAATGCCATCATACACATCCCCTTCTTTTATATAACAGAACTCAGCTAAGGCAGGTGGGTCAGACTCACAGCTGATCACCACAAGACTCTTCTTCAACAAATCTATACACCCATGAATGAGAAAAGTCCTTGAGTAGAGATACACCATACCTTCTCCATATTTATAGGCTCAAGAACTGCACACAGAAAGTTTTTCTCCTGCTTTTTTTTTTTTTAACATTCATTGGCAAAATGAAAAAACAATAACCATATCAAACAAACACAACCTCATGCTACATCAGGCAGAATTACAATTACAAAATCATCTATCTTACCACTCTTTGTTCGAAATGTTTACACCTTTATGATTGTTTGTCAAAATATCTTCCATTTCTTTAAAATGTGGTTCAGTTTATATTCTATCTCGCTCAGAAATGACTTATGACAACTTCTATCTCTTTTCATTATTCTCTCTAGCCACACACATTCATCTTTATATTCTAAGATCAGTTGGCATGATCCTGGAGATATTTTTCTTTGGAGAAATTCTTCTTATGAGAAAATGCTTTTACCATTCCTCTTAATCTCTACAAAAATGGTATAGGAAATTAAGGCATTATATGATTGCACGACAGTTCCATAGGCCTGCTTTGCCAATAATTACGGCACAATTACATGTGCTACCATGCAGAGAAGTACCAGGGGATGCCAAATCTCGTGCGTCCTAACACAGGTGCCCTGTCTGTCACTATGGAGTTGCAGAATGAGTGACTCATAGTTGATCTTTGTAGCATCCTAGTTTCAAAACCATTACCCTTAGCCTGTTACTTCAGGGTTAAAATTTATGAGATAAAAACAGGGTTATAGAAAAAGAAGTTAAGAGTTTTCATAGATAAGAATTATTAATACTTTCCAGGAATAACATCAACATTATCCTGTGATGTCAAATGTCACTATTTTGACAGCAGGGGAAAGAGCATTAAACTTTTCCACTCCATCAAAATTTTGACATTGTTCAAAAGACACATTCACTAGAAACCCGAGTTTTGCCCAGGGAGAGATACTGTGCATATAATGTACTAAGGGAGGTTTTAGTCAGAAAGAATAAAAATGAGAGAAACAGATGACATCTGATGTCATCACAGAGAATTACAGAATACAAGTAGTGCATAGTATGTGACAATTGAGAGATTGTGTGGCAATTTTAAGTAATATTTTAAGGGAGATATGTATAACATAATTAGCTCTCAATCAACTGTGGTCAGACAAATGTATAAATAGGAAAAAAAATGCAGTTATCTCAGAATTAAATCCTGCTTTTTCACTTTCATAGAGTTTTAATTAATTGCATCAATGACAATATACAAAAAGGAAAACACAACGAGATAGAAACATGAAATTGAACATTTAAAAAAATTAAAAATTTTTTTTTCAGTATCCGAATTATAATGCTTTTAAAACAAAAGATGAATCATTGGTAGGGAGACTATGGAGGATAGCAGCCAGCCTTTTAATCATCAAATGTTGTGCCTCTTTTTTTTTTTCCCATTGTAATATAAAACTAATATTTTCTATACAATAGTAATAGCCAATGTTACTGGTAAATGTTCAATAGCTTTCTGGAGAAGTACAAAATATTGGACTGAAACCTTTCGAAAGTTTCTCATTGTGAATTTTTAATGCCCAGAAGAATGATTAGGAAGGTAACAATTTTCTAACACAGAGATATTAACAGCTCCTAAAACTATTTTCAGGTTTTCACAAGGGAACTAAATTAAAACTGTCATTTAGGTTCCAAATGACTCACCAGAATAGTTTGTTACGAGCAAAGTATGTTTTATTTAACCTCTTTCATACAGAACAAGAATATAAAAATATAACATCAAATGTATTTAAATTTTAACTTTAAGTAAACATCTAATTAATGCATTCCTTTTGAATGCACACAGTCTGACTCATTTTTTCCATATTGCTTAAATAAGCATGGCAATATTTGATCATAGATTAATAACTCTCTACTGCATATAAAATACTTCTAGATATGTTTATTATTAAATTTACTAAGGCCAGCATATCTCATATCCATTAGCTTCAAATTATAATTGAAACAATCAAATAAGTTATTTAAACAACTACTTAGAGTTGTAGAAGAAATTGAACATGAGAATTAATGAAATTTTATTTAAAAGAGTATTAGAAGTTTTAGTTGTAATAAAATAAAAGATAATGTTTTAAATTACATTTTTCTTTCTTGAAAGAAAATCTGTTCATATTTGTATATTTTAAAATAGATTTGTGAATAGAATAATATAAATTAAGCATAACTTTGAGAGCAGAGAATGTTATGTCACATCTTGAAGAAAATACAATGCAAAAGAACTTAAGAGACTTCAAGAGATGGTGAATTTAGACTAATTTTGGGGGGAGACTTCCTAATAACAAAAGAGAAAGAATAGGCTTGGCATCTGTAGTACAGTGGTTAAGTCACCAGCCACATGCACCCAGGATAGTGGGTTCGAACCCAGCCTGGGCCAGCTAAACAACAATGACAACTGCACCAAAAAAAAGTAGCCAGGCATTGTGGCGGGCGCTGGTAGTCCCAACTACTTGGGAGTCTGAGGCAGGAGAATCACTTAAGCCCATGAGTTTGAGGTTGCTGTGAGCTGTGATGCCACTGCACTCTACCAAGGGTGACATAGTGAGACTCTCTCCCTCCTACCAATAAAAAGAGAAAGTATAAAAATACCCATCTTTAGCAGGCCTTAGAAATGGTTGATTAGATTTGTGTCATTGAGATTGCTCATAAAAGATTTCTTATTCCATCTGTACCGAGATGATGTGGTTTGTAGGGGTATGGTAGTAATCACAGTATTGGGCACTCACCAATGGACATTTTTATTTCACCTCAAAACATAGTGCTAGTGATACAGTTGGTGCTTGTGCCACATAACTTCTACGATTATCTTCTGTCTTCTAACTTTCTGTTCAGACTTGTGCTCAAAATGTCTGTCACCTCCTAGAAACATGTTAACGAAGTTTCATGATACTACCTCACACTGAGATCAGTTTACATATGGCCTAAAGAAAGAAGAGAAAGAAAAGAACAAAAGAAAACTCTATTAGGAAGAAAAGAATTGCCAAGGCTGCAAATGGAGAATATAAAGGAAATGGACTGTGAAGGATAAAAGCCTCTCTTTTTTTTTATGTTATGAATGATATTATCAACACCAACAGCACAAGGGGCCACATTCTCTGCATGGCTGTTAAAAGAAAAGGGACTAAGTAGGCAGATTTCCAAATAGGAGAAGTGTAGCAATGGATTAGATTCATTCTGCATGGCTCTTACTGTGCCTTTAGCTTTCACTAACAGTAATTATCATCATGCTTAGTAAAAATAAATATATTGTCCATTAATTTTCCACGAAAATTATGTACTGCTTATGGTAATGAAACTTGGAAAGAAGTTTTTCAGAGGTTAATTGGTAAGGTAGGTCAAAATGCTCATAATGTACACGCTTTTAACCTTGCAATTCTATTTTTAGGAATTCACTCTAATACATTATCTAAGGTCTATGCAAATGATAACCCGTGGATCCATAATATTACTTATTGCAGAAAAATTAATTAGGAAAATATAAACATTCAGCAACAGATGGCTGTATGAGAGTGTGATATACATAAAACAGAATAGTATGAAACTTTGAAAGTAGTGTTCTATGTCATGAAACACTCTTGAGAGACAGAAGAGAGAATTACAAGCTCAGACAATGAAATTTGCGAACTCATCCTAGAAAAAGTGCCACTTTCCTTATTGCTAAATAGCATTATGGTCGTCAGCCTTGGAGTGCTCCCCTTGGGAAACTAGGTATTGTGCCTGGTCCAGGCTCCAAAGCAATTTTGGAACTCTTGTTGGAATGTCCATCAAAGCTGTCGTCGTACCAGGTCTGACAATTAGGTTTGCAAACCCATCCTAGAAAAAGTTATCATTTTTAAAAAATAATACTCATGAGCACTAAGAAATCAGCAATGAAAATTTTAAGGTTATCCAAACTATTAAAATTTGAAAATAACATTATTACAGAGAATTGACAGAGAAAAATAGAAATCTGGAGATCATCAGAGAGGCATCTGAAGCTCTAATTCCAATGGGAGGAAAATAATATATTTTTCCAAGTAACAAAGAGAAAGTCACAGAAGCAGGGCACAACAAGATGCTGACTGCTAAAACGGGAACTGGATTTCCAATGCCTTTGGAGAAATTAGGGACTCTGAGTTTACTGCTAACTGGCACATGCATTCCAGGAAGGTGGAAATGAGACAAATCTCAGTACAGTTAAAGGACACAGAACCAGACCCAGACTAGTGAGGAGTGGATAGCTCAGTGGGAACAAAGCCATATGTATTTTTCTGGCTGACAAATGCTGGTGAGGGTTACCAGGAAGAAAACACAAGTTATACAGACCACTGAAGCTACCAGAGGAGAGTCTGGAGATGGTTGGTGAGCTGTCCTTGAAAAATGATGACTAGGCCGAGCTACCATCACATATATGACCCAGAAAAAGAGGCAGTGGGGCCAAAGCTGCACACACGCCCCAGGGAGGTGAGCAAATATTCCTTGCTGCAAGCACGAGGGGGAGCGTGGCGTTGCAACTATAGATGATATTCAAGAATCCATAATTCTGTGGGGTGTATGATAACAATGGTTGGTATGTTTTTCTACTGTTTTTGGCTACTTAAAACTTTCAAACTAGAGAAAGTCAATTAATTGATTTGCTTTACATAAAGAAAATACGTATCAATTACACCAAAATTGGGAACTTGGATGAAATTACAAACAAAACCCTACCAAATGCCATGAGCATGCCGCCCTGCCCTCAGACGTTTCAGAATGATTATGAATGCTTCCTCATTTTAGTTACAATCTGTGAAATGTAGAAAGTCTTGTCCCTCTGTCCTTTCAACACACCTGCCTAACGGAACCCTAGAGCGCTGTAGAATCCAATTATCTCTCTTTGCGAAGCTGCTAAGCTTGCACCTGGGTAGTTAAACCCAGCTGCCCCTATAGATTTATGGTTCAGCATCAACCATGCTTCCAAAACTTTCTAGCAATCCATCTATCTTTTCCAGTCAGGTGCTGCCCACATTCTTCAAAATAAATATTTTAAACATTCTCTGCTTTCTTCAACCTTCCACCCCCTCTCCTATTTGGAGGATGACATTGCCTCTCATTTCAAAGAGAAAAGCAAAGCCAAAAAGGAGTGCTGGGGACTCATGCCTTCT
>NW_003852447.1:9738196-9744151 GCF_000181295.1 Otolemur garnettii
TCTGGGCTCTGCCTTCACCTCCTGATGGGTCTGACTCTTTTGCATTTATACGTACGTAATCATCTCACCTTGTACATAATACAGACATATCTTTTCCATACCCTTTCCTTCTACCTTTCACAGTCAAATGTATCCGAAAAGGGGACTTCAGCTAAAATTTCCATTTGTTTACTTCCCCACAGTCTTCCAGAGACAAATTTTGATACAATATGGATGATTGTCATTCAATAAAAATCTCTCCCATAAAGATGCCACTGATTCTAGGGTACACTTTTTGTATCTATGATCTTCCCTTGATTTACTTACATTTCAAAAGACATTGGCATGCTGGATCTCTCCTCTCCATTCACATTTTATTTTTCTCATTTTCTGTTGCTGACTCATCCCCTAACCAAGTTGTCATTGCTGGTGTTTCTTAAGGCTTCCTATGAGGCCCTCTTCTTATGCAGAGCTCCCGACACTGGACAAAGCATATACAAGTCTGTAAAGCTTCTTTTTGAATTTCAGTTCTGAAT
Organism: Otolemur garnettii; assembly: GCF_000181295.1. NCBI lineage: Eukaryota > Metazoa > Chordata > Mammalia > Primates > Galagidae > Otolemur > Otolemur garnettii. Next base: position 9,738,712 of record NW_003852447.1, read on the forward strand.
ATCTTTCTAATTTTCTCCAAGTAGACTTCTCTCAGATACCCAAACTCAATTACTGAAAAGAAGTCTATACTCTCTACCCCTCAAGTCATAGCACTGAAGTTCACAAAACCATCCAGGCAAAAGACCTTAAAATCGTTTTTGACATCTCATCTTTTTTACTCCTAACATCTAGTTATTCATACCTTGAGGATGGCGTTTTATAACCATTTACTTAATCATCAAATTACGTTTATCTGCACACCCTCCTCATCTGCTCCATACACACTCTCTCTCTCTCCCTCTGCACACCTGCAGTAAGAACCTTTCCAAAAACATGTCATATTTTCTCTTACCTATATATGTGTGTTTTATCTTTAGGATAAAGACAGATTGTAAACAGGGAATGCAAGACTCCTAGGATTAAGCTTCTGGCTACTTCTTTGTGGCAGACATTGTGGTTTGTATGACTCACAACTGTTTCTAACACAATTTCTCCTCTCTGGAAAAGCTAAATACTTATTTGACTAACCTCTTTTACAGCTGGGAAGCTTTTTGAGTTGAATATTTTTCTCTTCCTACACACACATGTATATTTAGGATGTCACTAAACTTACCAAGGTGATATATGCTGTTTGTAGTAGAAATGACAGCTGGCACTACAGGGCCAATCTTTTTAGAAAACCTCATCTCATAGCGCTTTCTCCTCGACTTTCAGCCTGAAACATAAAATACTTTACCAAAACTTAGCAATTTGTAAATTTAATTTTGCTTATGTACTTAAAAAAAAATTCTGAAACCTAATTTCTCTTCCCCTAAGGGCCTCATGCATAAACTTATTTGTGATTAAGACACTCTCACCACCTCATTCCTCACATTTTTGCCAACTCCTTTATAATTATTGATTCAGACAAATTACCGCCAAAAGACTTTCCTTGATCCCCAAACTGGGTTAGGCTTACCTAACGTTCAGTATTTGCAAGCGTCATTCTTTCTACGTCATTTTCACACTTAGGGCTCTTGCTATTTTATTCTGACTGTGGGATTCCTGATGGCAGAATCTAGGTTCCTCTCTTTCCCCACTTGACTCTTTGCCCCTGTTATGACGCCTTGCAGGCTAGAGACATTCTATACCTATTGGTTTAAAACAGTACTTAATTGAACGTGTTAATTGGTAATTCATGTTGTTATATGTGATCACAATATTATTTCTGAAATATTTGCTAATTCATATAGTTTTGAACTGTATCCTTACACCATCAATTATATGCATATATAATAATTTTCTTCTATTTATTATGATCTTTATGGGTTCAATTTCCCTTTTTATCTTTGTCCATACAAGATTTCATAGACTAATACTAATATACTGACATTTTTCTCGAAGATCTGTTTCCTACCGGTTTACTTTGAATTTTGTCTTAGCTGTCTTTCATGTAACCTCCCTTCTGCCCTGATGCCTCTTAGATCAATTTTTAAGTTTATGTTTAGGTCATAATTTATATGATTTGACATTACACAACCTTATTTCTTTTTTACAAGGTCTATACTCATGGTTCTTTGTTAGATTTTTTGTATTTTTTTGAAATGTGATTTTTTTCCAGAACATATCTAGACTTCCCTGGTTTGAGTTTTTACATTTGACATGTCACTTGAGTTCCTTTTTTCTTTTCTTCTATATTTCATTATTTTGTTATAGTTTTGAATATTCAAAAATGATACTTTAAGAAAGTTTGTTTTGATTCTAATAGTAATTTATCTTTTCTTCCCAGATTCCTCTTTACATTGTAGTTGTTTTTTTTTTTTTTTTAATAAAGCTATGGATTGCTTGTTATTTTCTTCCTCTTTATTTTTACTCAGGCTTGACTGAAAAGAGATGTTTCTGAGCCTTGGTTTTGGCAGTAGACTATATAGAGAGAGATTTTATTTTATTCTCCCCCCTGCCCTACTTCCCACTGTTATACTCTCATTTAGGTGTTGACTATGAATAGGCTAGGTGGACATACACAACTCCAAACAAAATCTCTGGTACTCAATAAACAATGCTAGGTCCAGGTTTTATGGAGTCTAAAGTCATACATATTTTTAGGGGTTCCTTTTAAGTAAAAGAGTATGAAATTGCAAATGCACACTCACAAAATCAACATGTAGAGTGTTAAAATGAATAGAGAATTAGAAACTGGCATCTTGGAAATCTGAGTCTCTTCCTTTCCCTTCAATCACCTACCAGAAATTTTACATAAAAATGCTTTCTTAATGCAATTTGGAAGCAGTTTCCCCCATATCTGGTACACTTAGAAGACTCTTCCTGCTATATTCAAAGTGTGGTCCCTGGACCAGAAGCATGAAGGTATTTTTGAAAAATACAGAACTTGGCAGTGCCTGTGGTTCAGTGGGTAGGGCGACCGGCTCCATATACTGAGGGTGGTGGGTTTGAATGCGACCCCAGCCAAACTGCAACAAAAAATAGCCAGGCGTTGTGGTGGGCGCCTGTAGTCCCAGCTACTCGGGAGGCTGAAGCAATGCAGTCGTCTAGACCCAGAAGTTGGAGGTTGCTGCGAGCTGTGAAGCCACCGCACGCTATCAAGGGCGATAAAGTGAGACCCTATCTTTAAAAAAACCATAATAATAATACAGAACCCTCTTGGGTGTGAGACATAACTACAAGAGGGACTCTACCTAACAAATGCAAACGTTGTAGTAACCTAGTTGTTTGTACTCTCAATAAAAATAAATAAATAATAAAAATACAGAACTGTATGTCCTAGCTCAGATGTAGTAACTCAGAATCTGCAATTTTTTCATTAGATCTTCGAGTGATTCACCTGCATACCAAAGGCTGGGAAATAATGCACAACTCAGCAAACGTCCAGCGCCTAAACAGCCTTTGCAAATAGTAGCCTGCTATCTAAGGAGGCAAGCGTTTGTTGGAATGAGCTTTGCGGTAAACATAAGATAACTTGGGCTTGCTCAGAAATTCAGGACCTTTAGCTGCTCCTCCCGCCTTTGTGCAGCGTGAGAAAGCGGAAGACTTACGTGCTTCTCCTCTGCGAGGCCCTTCTAGACTCCCCCTAACAAGTGCTCATTTCACGTTCTAGGATGCAAAGATAATGACACAAAACTGAGTTTTCTTGGTGGCGGATTTCCCCTAGGCAATTAGAGTAGTTCATTAGACGGATGGTTTGATAAGGTTGCTCTGAATTGGGCCTGCAGGGCCCAGAGTCCTGAAATAGCTCTAGTTAGAGGAAAGCTGAGGGGTTCTAGGGGGGACCACGCTGAGGAGGAAGGGGAGGAGCAGCGACTGCCAGGGAGAGGGGAGAGAGAAGACTGTTCAGTTTGCCTTCTAGTGAATGACATACAATCTCTTTTCTGTGTCCCCACAAAATCTTCTGGAAAATCAGCTTCCTGGTGCCTGTTTGGAGTGCACTTTCTTTTTCAGGAAAAAAAAAAAAAATGCTAAGCTCTGCTGTGAAGTTGGCATAAAGCAAAATCACATTCTCCCAAGCAGACAGCAGGTGCCTGTGGGTGACTCTGCGCACTGTGGCCTGTCCCCTCCCCACCCTGACCTGTGTGAGAGGCCGGAGTGGAGCACAGGGACGCTGGACAGTGGCTTTCTCACCGTGTCCAAGGCCAGTAAACTCTTGGAAGAACTAGCGTTCTGCTTCTCTGTTGTTTTTATAGGTTAGTAAACATAAAATAAAAAAAAATTAGTAAATAACTTCCTATCTACTTAAAGGAAAATGCAACTTGTGTTAAGTATATTTATTTTTAACACAGCACGTAATTTCTTACTCAGATATAAGATACTTTCTCATAGGACCTGCCGAAATATGAAATTCAACCCAAAAAGATTTATCAGGGGTTTGTTTTTATTTTTATTGAAACATAATAGATGCAGATATTTGGGGGGTACATGTGATATTTCAATACATTCATAAAACGCATAATAATTAAATCAACATCATTGAAATATACACCATCATAAATATTTCTCTTTTCTTTATGCTAAGAACATTTGAATTATTTTCTACCTTGGCAATGTATCATAGTTACTGTTTACTATAGACACTCTACTGATTTATTGAACATGAACATGAAGTGTTAACGCTTCTCCCTTACTGGTCTTTCCTAATGTGAAGATAATTAATACCGCTTTCTGTACATGTGAGCAAATGGTCTGGAAATTTGCATGTAACATAGGACAAAATTTAAAGTGGCCTATTTTTGAATGCAAGGAAATGGCTTCATATGCTCACTAAAGATCAAAGACCAGCTTACGCTTTAACCAACACAATATCACTTATATTCTGTGAATTTGATGAAGTCACACTCTGCTTTTTCCCCTTGTTTTAAATCTAGCAGGAGCTGCTTGTCTGTGGTCAAAATACACAAGTTAGAGCATTAAAGAAAAGAATGTGAATTTCTAAAATTTTAAAATAGTTTATCGTTAATAGCAAATTTGTTGTTTTGTTCAAAGTTAAAATTGTAGAAATGAATTTGCAGGTCTAGAAAGAGTACTTTCATACAATTTTCTATCTAAGAGGAGTTCTAGTTAATGAGTCTGTCATGAATAAGGAGTAGTGCCCGCCTATAAAACTTAAGACAGAATTTATCAAGTCACCACAAATCATTTTATGTATTTGTTTTATTTTTTGGCACATTGTATTTTTTTATTAAATCATAGACACATAGATCATGTATACATTAATGCATTTATGGGGTACAATGTGCTGATTTCATAGGAATTAGGAGTATTTTACATCACACTGGTTAATATATACCTCATCTGTAAATCATTTTAAATGGTCCAGTTATCCAAACCGTTTTTGGAATTTAATCATGCAAAATGTTTAAGATTTCTATACAGCTTCTAATGAGATTTATCAGAAAAACAGAGGATTGTGTAGTAAAAATTGAAAATTGTTTTCCATTTACCTAAATAAGTTAGTAGTTAATGATTTTAATGGAAGATATAGATACGGGAGTTTAGTACATATTCCTAAGACATTTGGGTAATTGTCAGCGCAATTCATCTGCTCCTACCAATATCACTGAAAATAGCGATAGATTTGGATCCATGACCGTTTCTTGTTCCTAATTTACTCATCTTAAATATTCACTGCTTCACTTTGAATGTAATTCTCACCATTGTCTTTTTTTCTTTGGTTTCCTAGTGAGAAATATGACTTCAGTGTGTGATTCCTTTGCACGTTCTCATATTTTGTCTCCAGACCATTTGCGTTAATCCTTCATTTCACTGCAGTGGAATGTATGTACTTTTTTCTGTCCTGCTTTGTGTTTAGTGAGCCTTGCCCTCTTCCTCTAACATTCCTATCTTCCTCACATCTTTTAAAATGACCTCCCTATTATTTTTATATAATTTATATAATTTATATCTTTTCTGCCATCCATCTGCTGTGTTTTCTCCCTCCAAAATGCATATTTCTTTTCTTTTTTTTTTTTT
>NW_003852447.1:9744268-9770935 GCF_000181295.1 Otolemur garnettii
TTTGGTTGCAGCCATCATTGTTGTTTGGCGGGCCCCGGCTGGGGATTCGAACCCGCCATCTTAGGTGTACATGGCTGGCGCCTTAGCCGCTTGAGCCACAGGTGCCGAGCCCAAAGTGCATATTTCTAATAGAGAACAATCAGGAATTCTGAATCAGACTTTTTACCTCTGTGGTTTTTCTTTCTTACTTTCCTCCTCCTTAATTTCCTCTATAAAGATCTGTGGTCTATTTTCTAATATTCTTAGTTCTGTTTTTCCCTCTCACCAATTCCCTCTTCAGCTATGTCTATTCCACAGTAAAATTCTACCCATCTACTAAGTGTTTTGTTTTGAAAATAGGTGAGTGTGTTACCCCCAGCCTCCCCCCACCATTTCTAGAATTTCTCCTTGACATTTTTTATCCAGGAGTATCTCTTTTTCCTTCATACCTGACTGCTTCTCAAGATGATTGCTCTTTCCTTCTGAGCATAATGACATAGTTATTTCTCAAACCTGTTGGTTTCTAAGAGATCTAATGTTTTTGGTGCAAGTTCTTTACTTTTTCGACCTTCATTTCCTCTTCCCAGGTGTTACTTCTCCTTAGATGTTTTGCATGTCAGATCCTCTGTGGCTTCTGCTTGCAATTGGGTAGAAAGGAAAATTATCAAGGGGCTAGAATTTCTCCTTTTATATTTTCCAGTGATGTTTTCTTCCTTCCTTTTCTTTGTGGTGAAGAAAGGAGAGGCATGGGACAATCTGCCAGACAGGGCACCTCAGCAACTGGTCTGAGGACGGATGTTGATTCCTTCTCGGTGTTCTCAGCAACTCCTATCTTGTCCCAAGTTCCTGAACTCCACAAAGACAGAGGACATCCTTTTTGATACAGGGCCCATATGAGATGATGGATGAGCAAACAGCAACCTGCCTGTCTACTCCCACCGTGGCATCGAATCACACTCTGTTGTTCTTAACTCCGTTGTGTGCTCTAGATTCTGGATTCTTACTTCCTATATTTCTATTTTGTAAAATTCTTATGAAAGAGAATGAGTTAATATATCATGCACATAATAAATTTCACTCCAAAAAGATAAGCTTTTATCCTTCCAAATTGCTTTGAATAATGAAATATTTGAAATGTACAAAAATAGAAATATAATGAACACCTATTGAACTGAATGAATTTTAACAAATCATAGAATTTTATCATATTTACATTATGCATTTATATTTTTCAAAATTATAGATGCATTTGAATCCTCTGTGTAATACTACTTAATGCTATCTCTTTCTCTCTGAAGTAATTACACAGAATTTGTCAAAATTATTTTTATACATCATTGTGTTACAGAATACCCATGTTCTGTCCCCTATATATTTAAAAGTAAAAATACTAGGTCCTGAGGGGTGTATTTCAACTTTACTAAATTTGCAAAATTTCTCTTCACAATAGTGATTCCATTCTAAAATTTCTTTAAATATATTCAAGCTCCTTGCCTTTCTACTACTTTGCACAAAATTGGTATAGTAAGTCTCTAAAATTTTTGCCTAGGTGGTGGGTGAGAAATGGTATCACTTTGTGTTTTAGCTTACATTTTCCTGGTAAGATTCAATAACCCGGCCTACAGTTCTGGCTTGATCAACCTCTGTAAAATGCTTAAAGATTCATTTGTTCACTGTGACCCTCCTTCTGCCCTCCCTGCCTCCTGGCCTCCCTCCTTTAGGATCCAGAAAATTCTTTTTTTTTTTTTGTAGTTTTTGGCCAGGGCTGGGTTTGAACCTGCCACCTCTGTCATCTGGGGCCGGCACCTTACTCCTTTGAGCCACAGGTGCTTCCCCAGGATCCAGAAATTCTTTAGACATTGTCGATGTCAGAACCATTTATTGCACACATTGCACCTATGTTCTGCCAACTGAGGTGAGATTTCAATTTTGCTTTTGACAGCTTCTGTCCTCAATATTTCTTTTTATATAGGTGAATATATCATCTTTTCCTCCTGTTATTTGCTTATTAGAAAAGTTTCATACAACAATTTCTCTTTTCGAGGTCATATAGATCTATCACTTAAATTTCATCTTCATTTTAAAAAGTTAGCTTTACCAAGTCCATGCATCTGGAATGTGTTTTTTGTGTGTAGTGTGATGCATGAGTTTATTTTCCCATTACACAGCTGATCCAGCACCATTAATCTAACCGTAGACCATTTCTCCACAGGAGAAACGTAAAGCCAGATAGTTCCTATGACTTTTGTCTAAAAAAAAACTTCCTGAGAGTTATGTTGAAATAAAATTGAATTTGTAAAATTTGTCTTTACAAATAATAGGTCTTTACAACTGTGATTATGCTTTTTATAATTTCTTTTTCTCTTTCATATTATACTAGTCATTTATATCTTTATCCTTGGCTACGTTAAACTGCTTTTGTAACATAATCTTAAGTTAGATTTCCTAATTTGATATTCAGTTTTAATTTTTGACAAACTATTGCTATCATCCATTGAATCTTGCTAAAGTCTCTTACTACGGACAATCTTAGATTATCTGCGTTTGTATCAAATTATTTACAAACACCAATTTTACTTCTTTCAGTTTTTATATGTGTTATTATTTTTTTTTCTTTTTGCAATGGCAGACACAAAAATAAAATGATGGACAGAAACAATGGAATCGGATCTTTTCCTTGTCCTTATCATATATTTAATGGTAGAAAATACTAATATATTATGAAAATAGTATGACTGTAAGCATCGAGTATATTTTAGGATTAAAGAACATCTGCACTACTATTCTTTATTTCTTAAATGTGTATAAATTAATTGAATGCTTTTTCCTTAGCAAAGAATGATTGTCGAATACATATCTAAATTCTATAATTACCTCTACTAATTAAACATATTTTGTTAAAGCAGGTGATAAAACTGTGATAGGGATTTAAGATAGTCTTATATTCACACTTTTCAATCTTATTTATGATTTTGTTGTCTGTGTTTAAAAATAATCATCCTATCTTCACCTTCTTCCTTACTGCCCTTGTCTAGTTTTGGTACCAAGGTTAATGACATTATACAATGTGATGAGTGGCTTTCCTTTCATTTTGATTCCTTGGAGTGTTTTAATCAGATAAGGGCTATGCTGTTCACCCTTGAACTATGTGGTTTTGAACTGAGCGAGTTGACCCATATGCAGATTTTCTTCCTTCTCTGCTATTTTGAGAAAGAAAGACCAACCCCAACCCCCCCACCTCTTCTTCCTCCTCATCCTCAATAGGAAGACAATGAAGACCTTCATGATGACCCACTTCCACTTAATGAGTAAATGTTTTTTCTCATTCTTACAACATTTCCCCCCAAAGTCTTTTGTCTACCTTACCTATTATAAGAATACAGTATTAAATACGCAGACCATATAAAAGATGTGCTAATTGAAGTAATGCTCCCAGCCAATAATAATGTGTTAGTTAAGTTTTTGTGGAGTCAAAAGCTAAGCACAGAGTTTTGACAGTGTGGAGGCTCAATGCTCCCAGTCCTAGCAGCGTTCAAAGGCCAATTGTAGCTACCCTTTCACGAACACATTGAGATAACTCTCTTGTAAAACTGTTAGGCCAGCAGTTAACTCTAAGTTTTCAATGTCTGATTCCAGTTTTTTAATGGCAGTACATCATTTTTGGTTGTAAGTTATGTTTAATTATGTACATTTTCCGTAACTTATATTTTCCTGGACATTCTATTGCAAATTTAATCTTCTTGTTTAACCCAACAAAATGATGTGATGTGTCAAAGCTCCGTTGTAACTGTAATTTAGAATTGTTTCAAAAGGTATAGGGCAGGTGGTGTATGTGTACATGTGTGTGCTTTGGTTGGTTGCTTATTTTTCTGTTGGGAAGACAAAATAATCAGAAACATACACCTTTTAAAGTCACAAACTTTCTATTTTGTTATATTTGTTTGTTTTATATAAGCTTCTATTATAAAGCCATTAAATATAACGTCTCATTTCATTTTCCATATGTATGGAAATATTTTTATAAATGATGAGTGCAAGCTTGAACAGAGAGTGTTGTCTTTGAATTTCTGGGACAGAAACTCTCCCCTCTCTAAACCACAAGGAATGCATTTTAAGAACCCCACCACCACCGTGAGTCCTGAATCCTGAAACTATAGATTATACCAAAGCCAATACGTACATGTTGCTGTTAGTTTTCTGCTCATGTCTTTAACCCATAAAGTGAACACATTTTTCATCTTAACTAAGTACTTATCGTGCACTCTGACCATAACTTTAGCAATTTGAGGTGTTAGAGCAACACTACCACAAATTTATTCTTTCTTCACAATTTCGTGGATAAAAGATTTGCTCTCACTGTAGAACTTAGCAATGTCAGCAAAAGATTTTCCTTTTCTTTTTTAAGTCAAAAAATTTTCACCTTTTCACTTAAGGAAGTGCTTTAATGGGTTCTCTTCGGCACATGTGAATTGCCAACATCATTACTCTTGTGCTTTTGTGCTCTTGTTAAGTACAATAAGGACTACGTGAACATAAGCACTGGGATACCATGACTAATCTGACAATCGAGACAGCTACTCAGCAAGTCACAGGCAGACAGAGTAGACGGCACAGATGTTGGGCACAGGTGTGATTCACGCTCTGAGCAGAACAGAACTGGACAATGCTAGTGCCATAATACTGCTTAGAAAGGCATACAATTTAAGATGTATGGAGTGTTCGTTTCTGGGATTTTCCATTTAGTATTTTCGAAGCATGGTAAATGAAGGTAAATTTCATTTACCATTTCATGGTAACTTCAGCTGTAGAAAATAAAACCATGAAAGAGGAAGGAATTACTGTGTGTTTTAACAAGTATATTTTATATCAAGCTTGCCAATTGTATTAATCAAATCAATTGTACCGTTACTGGTATATTTTGTTGCTATGGTAAAAAGACACTGAGAGAAATGTGGTTAAAAAAAAAGTCCTGTGTCAACTATAAATGTGTCACTTGCTCATTCAGAATTGTTCTATCTTCTGGCATATCCATTTTAAAAATCAGCATTCAGTGACTCCCTTCATCTTTAATTAAATGCATATATTAAAGTCCATCTTTAGTTGTTATGTTAGTACTCAGTTTTCTTTCATTATATTTTCCTAGTAAGTTTTTTCTATCCTTTTATGATCAACTCTTTCGTGTTACTGTGTTTTGAATATATCAGGTGTAAGCATATTAAATTTGGAGGTTTTTTTTTCCTTGTTGGTGAATCTTGATCTATTTATAGTTAATAAGGATATGAAGCTAATTCCATTTATTTCTACTATGTTTTATTCTCCCATTTCCAAATTACTTTACATCTTCTGTTTTTCTGTATTCCTCTTACAGCTGAATTCGGCACATCTCCCTAAACCAACCTTTTTACAACTGCTGGTTAGAAAGTTGCACATTAATAGATATTTTACTTTTGCATATGACCCTAAACTTATAGCTTGCAAGCATATTTAAGAAGAAAAAAAATCCTCCTCATCCTAATTACTCTAATTTATTTTAAAATTTCTCTCTATCAAATTTCAATGATATTTTAACATCTTTTGAATTCTACCTTTATTTTTGCCCTCGCATTCTATTATGCATTTTTAAATATCTAGTAACTATTTTAATTGACCCTCCGATACGTACCAGTTCACTTGCTCCTGATTGATTCTTTTATCCTAATTCTTCCCACTGGACGTAGCATCCTTCTTACAGAAGCTTAGGTTTTGGTCATTCTTTCAGATGTAGTCTATGAATAGCAAACTCATTTTCCTGATCTGTTCTTTGGCTCTGGTAATGGTCTCCTAAAAATGTCCCCCAGATTCTTGAAACACACCATCTCCTCTCCTATTACAATCTTTCTATGTGCCTTCCTAGACTTATTTGTGCCCTATTCCTGGAAACTTTTTGAGTTTTGTAACAGAAATTAACCTCATCTTTCTGTCTTCTTTCCTATATCTTTCCACATATCTTTCATGTTAACAAATTCTTCACTTGTAAACAGAATAAAAACAGAGATTACACTGCACCATTTATGTTACCTTTCAGACACCGTGTGTAATCATATTCACTGTACAAGCATTTCTGTCAACTCTGTCATTTTATATAATTAGGAATCTGGAGTATCAGATCCCTATTTCACACCAATGTGATTTTTGCTGTGGTTTCAGCTTCTCTCTCTCTCTCTCTTTTTTCATCCAGCACTTTTACTTATTAAAAAAAATAGACTGATTATTTCTCCTTTTTATTCTTATCTTCTTGAAGAAATCAAATGACTTTTAAACTGCCTCAGGTTGGGATGAGAATTAGAATCTGAGTAATCCACAAACCGGATAATCTTTTGCCCAACCTCTCACTTCTCAAATGACAGAGCATTACTGACGTTAAGCCAGTCATTTGTTCTCACCAGACACCTGATAAGCAGCGTTAAATCCCTACAGAACAGATTTGTGGTTTCTAGGAGGCCTCATCAGCAATCACCAATGTTCTTCTTGCATCTGCCTGACTTAGCCTTAGGACTCCTGCTGCTGCCTGTGAAGATTAGTCAAGGTGCTATGACTGCCCGGACAAAGAGGAGAAATATTTTCATATCACTAGAGGAAGTTTTCAATAAGAAAAGCAAAGGAGTAATTCAATGTATCTTAAAAGAATGGTGCAAACTGCAACTCTAATTACGGGATATCAGGATATACTAAGTGGGAGCACAGTTAAGCTGTGTATAAATTTCATCCTCCCCCCCCCCCTTCTCACCTCACTTGTTGCATCAGCATTATCTTCATGTGAAATGGGGAGGTCCTTACATAGACCCGTTCTGCTGGGTACTTTTCCATTGGCTGCTTTTTCCCAGTACAGCTGAAAGCACACCCTGAATTATGCTATAAGAAGAGTGACTATAAATTAATAAAAAAATGGTGTATGGTACAGTGGCCAGAAAAATTTCAAAAAAACTAGAACAAAATTGCCCATCATTTTAAATTGCACATGAACTTCATGGATATCCTGTATAATATTAAGAACTTATTATATTTAGGGTTTTTGATATACTAGGTGACCCAAGTAAATTCATTAATAGAAATAAAAGTCAGAAATTAGACTATATATATATATAGAGAGAGAGAGAGAGAGAGCTTACATGTAGGTTGGACCATTAATGGGACTACCCATTATCAGTAGGACTGCCAACATACTTATTTCTTTCAAATAGGATGAAAAAAATCTCATTTTCTATTATCTAACCCCTAAATTCAGTTACTGATGTTATATTTGAAAGCATATCTTCTAAGCAAATAACTCATTTTAGCAGAATAGAAAAATCACCTGAAACTTCTCTAAACTATCCAGACACTGAGTGGTCGGAGCTAACACCACCAAACCTTAAGACAAATGAAAAGTAGAATGAATAGCATCCGCCTTCAGAATATGTTGATGAAACAGACATTATCTATCATAAAGCATGGAAACTTGTAGATCTTAAAACAAATGTCAGCAACATTTCCCTTCTATTTTTATTTTTTCTGCTTTACCCTGGATTGGTTTGAGCAGTTGATCAGGGTATAACATCTGGTGATACTTACGAACTGCCAATTCTGTGTACACTTAAAAGAGTGTGGCTTTGGCAGAGAGGAAACTTGAACTTGAGAAGGTTATCAATAAATAGGAACTTACATCTCTCTCTCCACTTACCACTACTTTATCTTTCGAGCTTAATTTGTATAATTAATAAATGAGGTCTGTGATTTAAAAAAAATGAACTAAACAGTATTAATCATGATTTAACTTTTTCCAAAATAGAAATGACAGGGATAGCAAATCCATGTTCTACAAACCTCTGATCTCCTATTTGGGTGTTTCTACAATTATCTAACTTTTCGTAGCTCTTTAATAATATTTTTCCTATGTTTTTCCTATGTTACTCAGGTTAAATCGATACCCAAATACAAAAATTTGAAATGGTATGCTTCATATTTTTCATGCAAAAAAGTTTAGAAAGAAAATATTTGCTTATACAATATCTTTTGATTTTTTAATATATCTTTCACCATAAATGAGTTTCGGTAGGGTGAATGCAGAAAGACTTGGCTGAATTTGAACTAAAATTATATTTCTGAGATCTTCTCCCCTATATATTTTTAAAAAAAAAAACATTGCTAAAAATGAATAAAACAGCTTTGGTTTAGATTGCTCACCCTTCATCCTCACCCCAGCCTGCTGCAATTACCGGATGAAATAGACATTAAGCTCTGAGGAGTTCTTCACTCGGGCTCTTTTGCTTCTTTCCTCTGTGAGGGACCGTTTCTCTGATGCTGTTATTGGCACATCGCCACATTGCACCTGCTGATCCACCTGCCTCTCACTGGCGCACACTATTTAAAATGTTACACAATTAAAGTAAATGAGTTCAAAGGGCTGGATTTGCACTACACCTCCTGGGGAGCTGTTGTTCATCCTTAAAAGTGCCTGATGACGGTTTGGGAAGCGCTGCTGTCGGCCTGGCCCTGGGGTGCTGAATTGCTCCCCTTTGAAGAACTCTGTGGTGAATCTCCTCAGAAGGATGCTAAATAGTAAGAAAGCATAAAAAGAGACATTTTCTACCCCAGGAATTCAGTCTTTATAGATTTAGACTAGGCAGCAGAGGAGAGATGGCAAAGTAACTAGAACCATCTAACTGTTTCTTGATAAAATATAACTTTATCTCCGCCAGTTCTAATATGTTATTTATAAATTATGTTTTAATTATTTCCTGCAAACCTGTGTGCAAAATGCTAAGCAGAGACATCTCAAATGGAAAAGTTATTTGTTCATCAGAACATCCTTTAACTTCTATTCATCTTCATGGTGGCCATTAATAAATCTCCAGTGCCTAGCTTACTATGGGCATGATAGGAATTGAATTACAATGAGATACTTTACTTTAGTACATCCTGTCCTTTTGCACAGAAAGTTTAAGCATATGTAGGGGCATTGACTAAGACCCAAAATACATGCTTTTAAAATAAGTTAAATTATTTATTCACTGAAAATACCTTTATGTCTTGAGCACGACCATACTGGAAATACAAAATTAAAAAAAAAGAAAGAAAGAAAAAAGTTCTATATTTTAAGAAATTTAATTAGTTATTAGCAGCCACAGAAAATTAATCTTTTAAATCTACATATATATTTGACTTTATGGCCCTTTAAACATACCATGATATGATGCTATACATGTAACAATAAGAAAAGCACATTAAACAGATCCAGGCAGGACTTCTGGCTTCTGATCTGATTCATACAGAGTTTGTAAGTCATTGCTCCCATCCTCAGAAAAAAGAACAAAAACTGAACTGAAAATCTGTCTTCAATCCACCAGAAAATTAAGGTCACAGGGCGAACTTTTGTGCCCAAGATTTGAGAGAAAGGCAGGCAGGTACAGAGAATCACAACTTACAGGGACAGAAATTTCTCCAGCCACCAGCACCAGGATAGAAGAACCTAAATTACAATTGATGGATTGCTGGAGGCTCTGGGTGTACAAGTCTGAAAGTTAAAATTCCAGGAGGGCTGTCAGGAGTGCTCATGCATATACTGGAATCAGTTATAGAAAGAATGTATGAACCTGAAGAAATTTTAGTAGAAATTCCCAAAAGTATAAATATAAAGAGAATAATAAAATGACAAAGTACAGAATATACAAAAACTGAGATAATAAAGGTGCAACATACACATGGTAAGAATACCAGAAGAAATATAGATAGATACATAAATATGCATATATATTTGCAATAACAATGAATAAGAATTTTCCAAAACTAGTGATACCAAACCACAGATCCAGAAATCTTAGTGAACACCATGCAGAGTAAACACATACATACACAACTAACACACACACACAAATTTATTCATAGGCATACTATATTCAAATAGCAGGTAATCAAACATAAAGAAAATTTTGAAAAGCTAGGTTGGGGTTGAAGGCACTTGCCTGCCGAGGATTTAAGGTCAAAATTATATCAGAATTGGCTTCAGAAACAATACAAGTAACAGCAGAAAGTGAAATATTTAAAATGTTGAAAGAAAAACCTCCACCAACCTAGAATTCTTTGTTCATCCAAACGATCCTACAAAAGTGAAGGAAAAATAAAGACTCTCTTTAGACGAGCAAAAACTGAGATTTGTCAATAATAGATCTGTGCAGAGACGTGTTAAAATAAATTCTTTTTAAAAACAGAAAAAAGATGAAGTTCAGAAACTCTGATCTATTGAAAGAAAAGAAATAATGAAGGTAAAATATTTTATTTTTCTTATTCTTATTACATATCTGTTTGGAATAGTAACAACAAAAAATTTGGTGATTACAATGTATGTGTAAGTGAAGTTCAGACATCAATGATATTAGAGATTGAAAAGATTAATTGAAAACATTTTGTTATAAGCTACTTGTACTACTCATGAGGCATAAAATATAATTTGAAAGAGCACTTGTATTATTTGTAAATGTATATTGCAAACTCAACAGAAACCACTCAAAAATGTAAAAGAGGACTTTAAAAAATGTATAGGAAGAATAATTGTATTCTAAGAGAGAAGATAGTGTTGGAATCATTTAAAATACTCAATTAAAACCAATAAGGCAGAAACAGATTGGAAGACAAGAAAAATAAAGAAACAAAGGAAAAGGACAATAAATAGAAAGCAGTAACAAATATGTTAGATATTAATCCAAATACACTAACAATTAATTTAAATATCTGTGTTCTAAACACACTAATTAAAAGACAGAGACAGAGTGGATAAAAAACATAAGAGCCAAGTAGATCTTGTCTCTGAGAAATGTAGTTTAAATATAAAGATATATTAAAAATATAGAGCTAGAGAAAGTTATACTGTGCTCACTAGAATAAAAAAAGAAACTGGAATAGCTATATTCACTTCAAACAAAGCAGAACCCAGAATAAAAACATAGGAATAGAGAGAGTCATTAGAAAATAACAAAAAGATCAATTTTCAAAAGACTAAACGATCCTTATTTTAAATGCATCAGGTTTTGAAATTCAAAAACATGATGAAAAAATTGAAAAACTTACAAGGAAAACTAGATTAATCTATTGGTATAGTTGGAAACTTCAACCCTCTCTGTCAAATAGATCTAGCAGCAGAAAATCAATAAGGACATAGTTCAACTGAACAGTGCATCAATCAACTAGAGCTAACTGACTTCAATAACTAAACATTCTTTCAAGCTCAACTGAACATTCACCAATTTAAACAAGAATCTGGACTATAAAACACACCTTAACAACTACAACAAGAAAATAGAAATCATACAAGATATGCTCACAGACCACAGTGGAATTAAACTAGAAATAACAGGAAGATAACTAGAAATCCCCCAAATACTTGAGGATTAAGCAACACATTTCTAAGACTAAGGCAGAAAAATAATTTGAACTTAGGCTTTGAGACCAGTCTGGCAAGAGTGAGATCCACCCCCCATCCTTACTAAAAATATAAAAAACTAACTAAGAATCATGGTACCTATCTCTAGTCCCAACTATTTAGGAGGCTAAGGCAGGAAGATCTCTTGACCCCACGAGTACAAAGTTGCTGTGAGCCTTGATGATGCCACTGCACTCTATCCAGGGAGACAGAGAAAGATTGTCTCAATAAAACAAAACAAAACACCACACATTTCTAAATAATACATGGGTCAAAGTGAATTCTCAAAAGAAATTTTAAAAATACTTCAATATAAATTAAAATGATAATTCAATTTATCAAAATTTGTGGGAAATAGAAAATAGAATGCTTCTAGGAAAATTAACAGACAACCAATGCATGTTATTAGGAAATTCAAAAGCTCTAAAAAATCATTTAGGCTTCCACCTTAGGAAGTGAGAAAAAAAGAGCAAAAAATGCAAAGTAAGGAGAATAATGAAAGTCAGAAGAGAAAACAATTAAATTGAAAGCAGTAAAACAACAGAGAAAAAAAATCAATGAAACCAAAAGCTGGTATATAGAAATGGTGAATAAATTTATAAACTTCTAAATAGTTTAACTAAGAAAAAAGACACAAAATACTAACATTCAAAATGAGAATGGAGGGGTGGCACCTGTGGGTAGGGTGCTGGCCCTATATACTGAGGGTGGTGGGTTCAAACTCCGGCTCTGGCCAAACTGCAACAAAAAATAGGTGGGGGTTGTGGTGGGTGCCTGTGGTCCCAGCTATCTGGAAGGCTGAGGCAAGAGAATCACCTAAGCCCAAGAGTTGGAGATTGCTGTGAGCTATGTGATGCCACGGCACTCTGCCAAGGGTGATAAAGTGAGACTCTATCTCTACCAAAAAAAAAAAAAAAAAAAAAAAAGAAAGAAAATGGAGCTAGTATTTCTGACACCATGAAGTTTAAAAAAGACAGTAAAGGGATACAATGACCACTATATGACCACAAATTTGATACCTATATATAATGGATAATTTCTTGGAAGACACAATCTACCAAAATTTATACAAAAAGAAATAGAAAAATCTGAGAAGGCCTCTATCTACTAAAACAATTGAGTTCTTTAATTATTATGATTTAGTTATTTAAAAACCTTTTGAAAAATTTTTTGAAATTTTTTTTAAAGGCCTTATTAAGAAAGATACTATTAATAGGATGAAAAGACAAGCCACAGACTGGGAGAAAAATCTTTGCAAATGCACATCTGATAAGGGACAGGTATCTGATGCATATGAAGAACTCTTATAACTCATCAGTAACAAAACAAACAAACCAATTAAACAGTGGAGAAAATATCTGAACAAATGCCTCACCAACAATGTTGTGCAGATGAAAAATAAGCATAAGAAAAAAGATGCTCAACATCATATGTCATTAGGGAATTGAAAATAGAAGCAACAGTGAGATACCAATTGCACACATATTATTAATAAAATAATTAAAATCAAAAACACTGAAAACCCCAAATACTGAAGAGGCTGTGAAGCAACAAGAAATTCTGGTAGGAATGCAAATTGGCACAGTCACTTTGGGAGACTGACAATTTCTTAGAAAACTAAGCATGGTTATACCCTACGGTAGGTCTAACAATTGCAATCCATGGAATTTACCATATGCATTAAGTCCACGCAAAAACCTGCATAGGAATATTTATTTGTTGCAGCGTTATTAATAAGTGCCAAAGCTTGAAAGCAATCAAGATGTCCTTCAATAAGATGAATGGTTAAACTATGGCACATTGATATAATGGTATGTTTTCAGCACTAAAAAGAAATGAACTTTCAAACCTGGAAAAGACACAATGGAAGCTTAAATGGACATTGCTAAGAGAAAAAAACAATCAGAAAGATCTATCTACTGTATGATTCTAAATACAGGGTGCTCTGGAAAAGGTCAAACTGTGGACACAGTGAAAAGATGAGTGTTTGAAAGAGGTTCATAGAGAAGGATGGAAGGGTGAATAGATAGAGCACATATTTTTAGGACAGTGAAACTATTCTATGTGATACTCTGCATGTGTATCAATATACATTTGTCAAAACCTATGGAGACAGCCCCAGTGAACATTATGGTCTTTATTTAATAATAATGTACCAATATTAGGTCATCAATTATAGAAAATATCCTAGACTAATGGAAGATGCTAACAATAGGAGAACCTGGCGGGAGTTGAGTGAGCAGAAATGTGGGGTTAAAGGGATCTCTTCATCCATTTATTTAATTATTTTGGCCTTAAACTGTTCCAATAGAGTCTTTTTTTCAGAAAACACATGCCCTTGACTATTTTTTCAGCTTGACTATTGTTGGCATATATAAAAGCTACTTATTTTTAAGTATTGAATTTATATCCTGAGATGCTGTTGTGCTCCTTGATCACTTCTAAGAGTTTTGTAGTTGAGTTGCTGAGATTTTTCAGGTACAGGATCATATCATCAGTGAAGAGAGTGAGTTTTGTCTTCTCTGACCCTATTTGGATATCCTTGATTGCCTTCTCTTGCCTGATTGCGATGGCAAAGACTTCCATCACTATGTTGAATAGCAGTGGAAACAGTGGGCACCCTTGCCTAGTTCATGATCTGAGTGGAAATGTTTTCAATTTTACACCATTCATTATGATATTGGCGGCAGGTTTGCTATAGATGGCGTCTATCAGTTTAAAAAATATTCCTTCTATGCCTATTTTCTTAAGTGTTCTGATCATTAAAGAATACTGGATATTATCAAAAGCTTTTTCCACATCAATTGAGAGAATCATATGATCTTTGTTTTTTATTTTATTGATGTGACATATTATATTTATAGATTTGCATATGTTGAACCAACCCTATAACCCTGGAATAAAACCAATTTGATCATGGTGTATAATTTTTTTGATGTGTTGTTGAATTCTGTTTGCTAAGATCTTATTGAATACTTTTGCATTGATATTCATTAATGATATTGGTCTATAATTTCCTTACATTGTTGGATCCTTTCCTGTTTTGGGTATCAGGGTGATAGTTGACTCATAGAATGTGTTGGGAAGCATGCCTTCTTTTTCTATGCTTTGGAAAAGGCTATATAATATAGTTCCTTTTAAAAGGTTTGATAGAAATTGGATGGGAAGCCATCTGGTCCTGGACTTTTCTTTTTTGGGAGATTTTGTGTTGTTAATGAAATTCAGTGATTTATATAGGTCTATTCAAAATTTTTAATTCCTTCTGGATGAGTCTAGGAAGGTGTATGCTTCCAGGTATTGGTCCATTTCCTTCAGATTTTCATATTCCTGGGAATAAAGTTTTTGTAGTAATCATTAAGGATTTTTTTGAATTTCTGCGGTGTCTGCTGTTATTTCTTCTTCATTATTTCTGATAGGTGATATTAGAGATTTTACTTTTCTGTTTCTGGTTAAATTGTCCAAAAGTTTATCAATTTTATTAATCTTTTCAAAAAAACAACTTTTTGTTCCATTGATCCTTTCATTTTTGTTTCATTTATTTCTTTTTTTCTGCTGAGTTTGGGGTTGGAATATTCTTCCTTTTCCAGTTGTTTGAGAGGATCCATCCTTTTACAGTAGTGCCAAAGAAGATGAAATATTTGGGAATTTACCTAACAAAAGACCTGAAAGGTCTCTATAAAGAGAACTATGAAACTCTGAGAAAAGAAATAGCTGAAGATGTCAACAAATGGAAAAATATACCATGCTCCTGGATGGGAAGAATCAACATTGTTAAAATGTAACATTGTTAAAATGTCCATACTACCCAAAGCAATTTACAGATTTAATGCAATCCCTATTAATGCACCACTGTCATCCTTCAAATAGCTTGAATAAAATAGTGCTTCATTTTATATTGAATCAGAGAAAACCTCAAATAGCAAATACATTACTCAGAAATAAAAACAAATCAGGAGAGATCATGTTACCAGACTTCAGGCTATACTATAAATCTATAGTGATCAAAACAGCATGGTACTGGCACAAAAACAGAGATATAGATGTATGAAACAGAATAGAGAACCAAGAGATGAACCCAGCTACTTATCATCATTTGATATTTGACAAGCCTATCAAAAATATTCAGTGAGGGAAAGTCTCCCTATTTCATAAATGGTGCTGGGTGAACTGGCATCCTGTAGCAGACTGAAACTGAACCCCCACCTTTCACAATTAAGAAAAACTGATTCTCATTGTATAAAAGATTTAAACTTACGACATGAAATGATAAAAATACTAGAGGAGTGTGCATGGAAAATACTTGAAGAAATTGGCCTAGGAGATTATTTTATGATCCCCAGGCAATTGAAACAACACCAAAAATACATTACTGGGATCTGATCAAAGTAAAAAGCTTTTGCACAGCCAAGAGCACAGTAAGTAAATCAAATAGAAAACCTTCAGAATTGGAGAAGATATTTACAGGTTATGCTCCTGACAAAGGTCTGATAACTAGAATCCATAGAGAACTCAAACTAATCAATAAGAAAAGAACCAATACCCCCATTTCTATGTAAGGAATAGACTTGAACAGAAACTTCTCCAGTGAAGATAGGCACATGGCCTACAAACACATGAAAAAAATGCTCATCATTCTTAATTATCAGA
This sequence comes from Otolemur garnettii, assembly GCF_000181295.1. Classification (NCBI taxonomy): domain Eukaryota; kingdom Metazoa; phylum Chordata; class Mammalia; order Primates; family Galagidae; genus Otolemur; species Otolemur garnettii. Next base: position 9,760,329 of record NW_003852447.1, read on the forward strand.
GAAATGCAAATCATAACAACACTGAGATATCATCTAATTCTAATAACATCACAAAATCCCAAAACTATAGATGCTGGCATGGATGTGGAGAGAAGGGACCACTTCTACACTGCTGGTGGGAATGCAAACTAATATGACCTTTTTGGAAAGAACTTTGGATAATACTCAAGGAACTAAAAATAGACCTACCATTTAATCCTGCAGCTTCTCTACTAGGTATATACGCAGATGATCAAAAATTATTTTACAACAAAGACATTTGTACCAAAAGGTTTATTCATAATTGCCAAGACATGGAAAGAGCTCAAGTGCCTATCAACCCATGAATGGATTAACAAATTGTAGTATATGCACACTATGGAGTACTATGCAGCCATAAAAAGATGGGAACTTCACATCTTTTATGTTTACCTGGATGGAGTAGAACTTATTATTCCTAGTAAAGTATCTCATGAATGGAAAAAAAAAAGTATCCAATGTACTCAATACTACTATGAAATCAATATATAATCAGCTATACATTCATATGAATGGTAAAACATAACCATAGTCCAGAAAGTAGAAGGGAAGTGGAGAGAGAGGGGGGAGGGAAGTGGGAGGAGGGAGGGTATTTGGGGAACCTCACCTAATGTGCATGATGCATTGGTACAGTTCAAAACTATTAAGAAAAGTGTATAATTGTGATGGATATGTTAGTTCAATGTAAGCACTTCACATTGTATATTGAAGCAGTACCTGAACCCCACAAATGCATCAATGTACAAGGTTATGATTTAATAAAAAAAAATGATTAAAAAAGGAGAAAATAAAAAAGAAAACACATGCTCCATATATTGGATAGTAAAGGGCTAGCCAATATACCAAGCATTGTGGGAGAAGAAGAAAAAGGAAACACGGGTGAGACAGGGACATTAGTAAATGTCTTCAGAGGAAGTGGTCCCTGAATTTATTCCCAACACTGAAATGAGTTTATCCATAGAAAGGAAATTCCAGCTGAAGGGTGGAGACAGGAGATTATCCTGTGACCTGTCTTACTGTAGTGTGGCATGCAGCTGAGCAGTGGGACTGTACTTGGCAGTGTTGGCAGATACCACTCTCCCAAGACCCTTAATTGTCTTCAGTCTGGACCTCCTGTTGCTAGATTACAGAGGTAATTGTCCAGGGTAGGGGCATGGTATACTGAAGATAATCAAGTTAATGTAGGTGCTCTACTGGCATTCCTGGACGTCCCTAGGTTAATACGGTAGAACCTTTGTAAGTTGGCTATAGGAAGCACCTGTGAGAAATACTTTGGTACTAAGGGACTGGGGAAGGAGTTTAACATCATTGGCTCTCATTGGTGAGACGCACCAGAGCACGTAATTATGTATATCATTGGTTAGCAGTCTCCACACCTGTGGAGTAGGCAGCCACTCTATAAATAACTTGGGGAGCAGTTAGCCGGGGTGCCTGCTAGGCTCCACCCTTGGCTCCGCTTCTTCCTCTAAGGTCGCCTGATGGGCGCTCCCGTACTAAGACTTGTTGCTGAGAGATTGCGGCTGAGATGCTCGCTCCTAATAATATTGGCTGTGACTTCTAAGGTGCTTCAGCACCAGAGACCTGAAGAAACATACCCAGAAGGGAAACGTACAGCGGTCCGCGTCCTGACGGTTTCTCTGGCCGGGGCTCTGACAGTTGACAGCCCAAGGTATTGTAACAAACCGGTCAACATACGGAGGTGATCGACTACAGTGTTTTTCAGAAGCAAACATGGGTATAAGGGAAAGAGTGATGAGGGAAGGCGTTTCTAGGGATTTTTAATAACAAATCCCAACATAAAGTATAGAATCTTTTAGAGGCTGCCATACTGGATCTTACAATGTTTTCTGCATTACTGATTTCTTCACAGCATTCTAAGGTAGTGTTCAATATGATATTCTGCAATGGCTTGAATTTCATAAATTAAAGTTTCTAATGGAAATAAACATGTGAGAAAGACATTTTCTGAGACTGAAATAAGTAGTAGCATGAAGATAAATATGCATCGATGCATTGATAAATGTATGTCTGTATAATATATGCATCTATATAGAAAAGTTACATCTTCATTTAGTAATTAGAGTTTACTGCCTCCTAGATATTGTTATGATAAGCTAATTGTATAGTATATAACATCATACAATTTATTTCACAGCTTGTAGAACAATAGAACAAGTATCAATTAGCATTTTATTCTTTACTTTTCCAGGAAAAATAATATAGACTATTTAAAGTTTCCTCCTGGGTTTGTCAATGTGCATTCTAATGAATTGGTGCACACAAAACATTGAACTGATATTAGAAAAATATCATTTTATGCATAAATTATTACCTTTGGGTGTGAAAATAAAGCTATTTTTAGTAGACTAAAGAGTATTAAAGAAATAAGTCAAATAAGTCTATGTAGTTTCTAATTTTAACTCTTGGTTATTTTAATGCCAATTTTAAAACTCATTTATATTTTAGGCTTTAATATATCTGAATAGAAAAGGCCTATTATATCTGAATAGAAAAGTTGTTTAGAAAACAACTCTAAAAATTGTTCCTTTAAAAATTATGAACATTTATTAAAATATTGTTTAAATAATATTTTATATGATAGTTGATGAATATAAATTCCAGTGACTTAGAATTAGCTTTTACTCATAGAAAGCTGGGATAATAATAATAATATTTATATATTCTTGATCGTAAAGGAGACTATTATTGATTTGTGTACTTATTTGAGGATGTATATTATTAACATAGAAACTATTTTTATCATGCTCTTATAAATTAAATTCAAAAGTATCTGCTAATAATGTTATTTACTAAGTTAAAATTATTCTTTCCAACTTATTGGACACATTTTGGGTGTACAGCCTATAGCTTCATTTCCGTTGTTATTACTTTGAGTGTTTTATGAAACTAAAATATAACTTCACCTTAAGAAGTATTGTTTTCTGTAGGTTTTTATTAATTCAGATCAGTCTTCTCTCAGTTAAGTCAAATTAGAGGTAATTTATAGTGATTACGTTTTTAGACCATATATACAAGCAGTTTACTAAGGCATACAGTTTGCTTTCTAGCAACAACTTTAGTACTATTTTAGGAAGAAAAAATTCTCTTAAGGCTCGCTAAAGTGTTGTTTGTCCATTTATTGATTATATGGTGTTAATTGCCTTCAGAAATTGTCTCCACAAATCCCCAGTTTACTATCGGAGAGTGAATCTCAACTGTTAATCCTGAATCTTTCACAGACTTGCTCAGGTTATGTGATTTTTATTTCCCACTAACACAAGGAAAGACTAAATCTATCATTTGGTTTAGAAACTAAATCTATCTGTGGTTGATGAGGTGTGGATCCTTATTTGTCCTCTTTTAAGATTAAGGAAACAGACAGTTAGCTGAAGGGGAATGATTTTCTGAAGGTTAAACTTGCGGAATGACTGTAGGTGAATCATGAATCCTCCTAGTAAATGACAGGAAAGAAATGCTGTTAACTTCTTCGAGAACTTCTCATTGAGCTCCAACTCTGAGAAGCACTTTTCTACAATATTTGCACTTCTGCTATTTTAACCCAGCTCCCTATTCCCAAGTGCTTTTCTCTCTGGAAGAACTTTTTTAAGTTTTGCTGAAATGTGTACTCCCATCTCACAATATTGCGTATCTTACCTCCAACAATATCTTCCTCCATGTGTGCTTGACTTTTCATCTCCCTTAAAAGGTCTAGAATTGTTCAGAATTATTCACCATAGTATATCTTCCCCCTTTGCAGTAAATGTTAACGCTGATCTGAAAAATCTTCACTTTTTTCTTTATTTTCTATTGTGACAGAGACTCATCTGTTGCCCTCGGCAGGGTGCTGGAGTGTCAGCCTGGCTCACAGCAACTTCGGAATCCTGGGCTAAAGCCATCCTCTTCCTCAGTCTCCCAAGTAGCTGGGACTACAGGCACCTACCAAGATGCCTCACTAGTTTTTCTATTTTTAGTAGAGACAGGGTCTCACAGTTGCTCAGGCTGGTCTCAGACTCCTGAGCCAAGTAACCCACTCGCCTTGGTTGCCCAGAGCTAGGATCCACCCAGCCTGCACATATTTCTTGATGATTTCATTTTCTTGACCTTGCATCCAAATTAGTGAGCACTATTAATGTATCTTAGAAATTGATCACAATCTGCTCAACTTTTTCTATCCTCCGTCAGGGCTCATGACCAGCTCATTTCCATCATTTCCCAGGACTATAGCATTGGCCTGCAAGCTGACACCATGTCCACCCTGCCTCTTTGATCAATTCTTTCCTCGGTGTTTAAGTAAGTTCACCTGAAGATAAATAAGAGCATGTTACTGCCCTGCTTGATACTCTTCACAGCCTTTTTATTGCCCTTAAAATAAAACTCCAACCCTTATCATGCCTATAACCCTGCTGGATTTCTCCCTTGTTTTTCTCTACAAGCTCTTCTTACTCCCCTAACTTCTCTTCCTTATTTTTCTCAGTTGTGTTACTTCCCTATGTTATATCACTGCCAAGCCTTTCTTCTTGGGTCTAATTCATGGATCAGCTCCGATTCATTCTTCAAAGCAAACCATTCGGGACTCTTATGTAACACGTATGGGGGTGATACCTTGTAAACCATTCCTTTGGTCAAATTTTCGAGATGAATCAGTGAAATGAGATATTTTAACTCCAAGTAAAGACAAAGGTGTTTTTTATTTGTTTCCTGGTGACAGGAAATCTCAGTGAGACCTGGCTTCTCGTTTCTCTCCTGTGTGCTGTACTTACTCAGCCCTCCGTGATCTTTCTTCAGCTTGTATCTTCACATCTCACTTGTTCTTGTCTAAATCTTCCTTTTATATCTGGTGATCACCCATTTATTTCCTCTTTAGGCGCTTCTGCACATCATCAATCACCTTTCTGTAAACTCTTTTTCCTCTTCTGGTCGACGCTATACAATGTAGCACTTAATTATTTTAAGCTGACTTGTGAGCATTCGTTTTCTTTCCTTAAAAAAGTGCTTTGGGCTCGGCACCTATGGCTCAAGTGGCTAAGGGGCCAGCCACATACACCTAAGGTGGCGGGTTCAAATCCAGCCCAGACCTGCCAAACAACAATGACGGCTGCAACCAAAAAATAGCCGGGCATTATGGAGGGCGCCTGTGGTCCCAGCTACTTGGGAGGCTGAGGCAGGAGACTCGCTTGAGCCCAGGAGTTGGAGGTTGCTGTGAGCTGTGAAGCCACAGCACTCTACCCAGGGGAATAGCTTGAGGCTCTGTCACAAAAAAAAAAAAAAAAAAAGTGCTTTGATGGGGCAGCACCTGTGGCTCAAAGGAGTAGGGCGCCGGCCCCATATGCTGGAGGTAGCAGGTTTAAACCTAGTCCAGGCCAAAAAAAAAAAAACTGCAAAAAAAAAAGTGCTGTGATGGGCAGTGATTTATTTTATTTTCGTGTCCACATTGCCCAAGAAATCTAGTCATCCTGCCATTCTCTCAATCTAAATATTTATCATGTCTTAGCACCCATATCCATTTCCAAGATGCTTAAATATTTTCTCTTTATTTCCTCTAATTAATAATATCATGTCGCTATACATTCTCCTGTTTTTGAAAATATTCCCTCATCTTTTCTCAATACATAATACACTATTTAAAACCAAGTTTCTGATTTTTCTTATAGGAAGAGACATTATTTTTTTTAAATTTATGGTACTAAATGTGTTTATTGTAAACATTTGAAAACTATAAAAAAAAGATGCAAGTGTCACACGTTTTCATCAACTAAAGAAAAATATATAACTTTTTTTAAAATTTCAGAATATTAGAGGTTACGCATGTTTTGTTTACATACTTTGTTTTTGTACAAATTGAGTCAAAATTTTAAATGTTTCTTTCACCCAGATAGTGTGCGCTGTTCCCACTAGGAGAGAATTTACCCATCTCCTCCTTCCCCTGCCCCAGTTTGATTTTCATTGAGATTTACTAACGTGTAGTCACTCAAGTAGTAATTAATCAGCTCCTGTTTGGTATTGAGTACAAGTGTTTGTTTCTCCATTCTTGTGATGTTTCACTTAAAAGAATGGTTTCTAGTTCCATCCAGTTTGTCACAAAAGATGTGTGATCATCATTTTTTATGACTGAGTAGTACTCAGTGGTATGCGTAAATATGCACCTTTTCAGTGATGATCAGATGATGTTTATCTAATTTTATAACCAGCTATTGTTAGTTAGCTTGCTTTCCTATAACTGCTTACTATTCAACAGTCATAAAACTGATGGTCATAGAGATTTGCAGCGTTCTTCAATAAAACCTAAGGCTAGTGGGAGGCACCTGTGCCTCAAAGGAGGGGGGCGCTGGCCCCATATATTGGAGGTGGGTTCAAACCTGACCCCGGCCAACAACTGCAAAAAACAAAAGGCTAGTTTTTGAGGTATCTTCCAGGCTCTGAATTCCAGTGGAAAAGCTGCCCACCCAGACCAGAGGCCTATGCCAAGGAAATGACTCAACTGGTCTTGTGTCCTCCACCTAAGAACTGACTTAGTACAGAAGACAGTTTGTGCATCCTTATGGTTCTTCCCTGAGTCAACCTAGATGGTAGCCCCCATTGTCTAGCACTTTGCCCACCAAACTATCTTTCCAAATCCTACCTCTCAAATTCTCAGAAAAATGGATTTAGGAACATACTCCCATCTCCTTGCGTGACACCTGGGATACTGAACTCTTTCTCTGCTGTAACCCTGTGGTTACAGGTTGAATGTATTGACTTCCACTTGAGCAGCTGGCAATGAACCTGGTAAGGCTGTTAACAAGAACACTTGTAATCTTTGGAAAACCTAGAAATGCCCAACCTTAACTCATCTATAGGGAAATCCAAATCATAATAGGAAGAGGGATTGGATCAGTATAAAAGAAACAAAATAAATTAAATTGTACGCCTGACATATATGGTGTTGCTGAGCTCATCCTATAAAATGGAAATTATATCTTATTCAAAAGTCTTTCAGTTGCAGATTAAAATGGTCTCACACTAGCTTAAGTGTTTTCATTGGGGTTGTTTTTAAGGAATGTCCTGGCTCATGTAAATTAGAAAGCTAAGGGATGAAACTAGCTTCAAGAATAGCTTGATCCAGAAATTGAAACAGTTTTATCACGCTGGGAGTAATCACACAACTCAGTCAATTTAACGCAACCAACCAGCATGAAAGAGAAAAGCATCACCAGGTTATTAGATGTCTTGGCTTGTGCTCTACTTTTAATATATCCCCGTGTTTTATTTATGAGAAAGTTCACATTAATGAAAGAATACTTACGTACACAGTTTTATTAGGAAAATGCAATATGGACTACTGTAATACGAACTGTAAAATTTTATAATCTTTTATTTATAGAATATCAGACACCAGTAAGCTATTCTATCCATCTTCTTTGCTAAAGAAATCCAACTAAAATTGAAAAGACATTAAGGGGATGAAGTTGACATTTCTGATACCAAAAAATTTAACTTATTATATCCTTAAGCTGTCAAAAACAAAAAGTAGTCTCCAGTCCTCTTTCAGGGGTCATGAATTATTGAACAAAGAACACCAAAAGCATTGCCAAAATGAAAGTGTGATGGTCTCAGAAAATATTCAAAGCCAATTAATAAATACATTATGAGCTATTTTTCTTTGCTCTATTGCTCCCACTGATGCACAAGACGTAGATTGCTCTGTTTGTATACAGTGCATATAGAGTCTTTTCAGAGCACCATCTTTCCTTTCAAGGGATAAAAGCATAATGATCTGGGAGAAAAAAAGAGGATCACAGTCAGTATTCTTAAAACTGAGTTTAACCTGTCAAATCTATTTCAATCTGCATGATATTTCGTGTCTAGTGGGATCAAACAGAGTGTAGCAAGATAAGTAGGCATTAAAATACTTGTAATTCTGACCTTCATACTCAAAACCTTTTTTAGAAAAAGTAATTGTGTTTTATCGTTTGTTCTATTTTTTTTTTGAGTAAATAATACATAAATTACAATCCCGAGCTACAAAGGGAACAATCTCAATGCTGATTTGAAATTCAGCAAACATACCAGATTATGCTTTCAGGTGGCAAAAGCTCCAGGGTTCCCTGGCTTCTTTTGTGTTCCTAGGCTTGTAGAGTGCTAGGAGCTGACAGATGCTTATCAAACATTCATGTAAACACCGCTATCAAAGCTGTACTCTGCAGCTTTGCCTTCACACACAAGGGTCAGCATGGAACATCATTAACACTGGGCCAAAGACAGAAAAGTCATGTCACAAGGTTTGTAATCTGAGAGAACGAGGGAACGCTGATGCTGTCCTTCCAAGATACAGCGCCCGAATTGTTAACTTTGCCAACGTGAAGGTCAAATACAGAGGCAAGGTTTAAAACATTGCTGAGTGTTTTTTTAAGCATAAATTCTGTTAGGTGTTTTTATCTTGTTTCTTCAAGTTAAAATAGAGTTTGGGATTTGGGGTTGTCTGTTTTCATCAAAGAGGATGAGGAAATATGGTTCAAATTTGAGAACTACTGAATACTTGTACCCTCATGAACAAAGCAAATGTCTCTGTGCTTAGACCAACAGATTTTGATTCTGTTATTAAGTATTCTATTTTATTACAAGAATTGAAGTTTATGGGTCTAGGATCACAGAATCTTGAAAAACTTTCCTTCTTTGCTTTCTCCTGGTGGTTATATGCAGAGATCACATGACTTTTAGCTCATCTTCTTACAAAAGAAAAAAAGTCCATAAAGTCACGTTCTGCAAAGAGACTTTTCTACCACTGTTGAGGGTTGGGGGTCCTAGTTCCCTGAACCCAATTGACCTGGTTTGATTATGCAGCTGAGCTAGAAAGTTCAGTGGTAAATGAAAGTGAAAATGAATGGAAACTGAAAGTGAAACTGAACCAGAACAGGTAGCAAGAACCCAGAGCAAAAGTAACCTACACAAGTCTCAGTGTAACAATTAGGAAGAGCAAAGGGAAAGTCTAGAGCCCTTCCAGAGAGTGTTGGAAGTGGATCCCTCTCATGATGGAGAGAAGGTGAAAAAGACAGACATAAAAAGGCAGTGCAGAAGTATAAATACACTCTTTCTCTCCATCTGAAATCAGCTGTGAGTCTTTCATTGGTCTCTCTGCTCCTCCAGGCATTATTGCCCTTTTCTATTGGTCATTGATTATTGTCTCTTTCTACTGGTGACTGGTTACCTAGGTTACCAAATACCCACATTCTTGTGGTCCCTCCAGACTTCCTTATTCCACAGGCCAGGCTTTCCTCCCACCCCCCTGGAAGATCCTTTCTTTGTGTCCTTTCTCAACCACAAATACACAGGAGGTGGTTTTTCTCCATTCTGAATTCAGGGCTTAATATTTACCTGACAAAATTGTTACTTAGTTCACTTACACTTTCTTAACAGCCTCCCTCTGGCCTGAGTCAGATATTCTCCAAATTGGGAGTTAGGGGCATTGACCCAGGGGATATCAGACATCCACAAAGAACTTTCGACTGCCCCAAACTTAACTACTAACTCACCTGTTGACTGGAGGTCTTAACTGATGATATAAACAGTTGATCAACACATTCTGTATGTGACAGACCTTACATACTATATTCTCACGATAAAGTAAGCTGGGGTTATTAAGAAAATTATAGGGAAGAGAAAATATATTTACTATTTATTAAGTGGAAGTAGATCATCAGAAAGTTTTTATTCTCATTTCTCTTCTCACTGATGAGGCTAAGAAGAAGGAGGGAAGGTTAGTCTCACTGTCTTAGGGGCAGCAAAGGGGGAAGAGATGAAGGTGATGGAAAGGGAGGCAGTAGCGGCAGGCACATGTGATGTAACTTTTACTGAAAAAAATTATGTGTAAGTGGACTTTCACATTCAAACCCATATTCAAGGCTCCTGTATAATAAGCCTTATCTGTGGGCAATCATTCCAAGACCCCCAGTGGATGTCCAAAACCACAGATGGTATCGAGCTATATATGTCCTGTCTTTTCCTATACATACATACTTATAAAATTTAATTTATGTGTTAGGCACAGTAAAATTGCCAGCAATAGCCAATACCGAAATAGAACAGTTATAACAAAGACCTACAATAAAATTTATGTGGCTATGCTTCCCCCCAAATATCTTGTACTGTACTCATTCTTCTTGAGGTGATGTCAGATGATGAGGCAGACAGCTACTGAGTGACTAAGGTGCATACGCAGCATGGAGAAGCCTAACAAAGGCATGATTTAAGTCCTGTGTGGATCAGAGAAGGACTGTGCAAGACTTCATTATACTAGTCAAAACAATACAAAATTTAAAATTATAAATTACTTATTTCTAGAATTTTCCATTTAATACTTTGACTGTGATTGACTGTGGGCTTACTGAGATAGCATAAAACAGGAGTTCTCAACCTGTGGGTCGTGACCCCTTTGGACTGTATTAAAGGTTTGCGGCATTAGGAAGGTTGAGACCGATGGAAGCAAGACTGTGGATAAAGGGGGGACTGCTGTAATTTCACATTGGTGGTTCTCCAGATGGAGTTCCCAAGGAGCAGTGCCATGAGGATCATCTGGGTACTTGCTAGAAATACAAGACCAAAAAAAAAAAAAA